>NW_020945064.1:7038821-7143616 GCF_900497805.2 Vombatus ursinus
TGATGTGGTCATCAGGCCAAATTAGAATGACTTTTATTATGTGTTCCAACTTTGTTCTGAAAGCCCACTATTTTGTAATAATGTATTACAAGTCACACTGGTGAGGATAATCTACCTGATAATGACAATTGCTTCTAACTAGATTTCTGCTAGGCATATCACGATTCAAGGTGATAGATGAATTATGAACAACCTGCAAGTACCTGGCCATGGACTAGTTATTCACAAATATAGACTAATTGGCA
Source organism: Vombatus ursinus (assembly GCF_900497805.2). Lineage (NCBI taxonomy): Eukaryota > Metazoa > Chordata > Mammalia > Diprotodontia > Vombatidae > Vombatus > Vombatus ursinus. Next base: position 7,039,067 of record NW_020945064.1, read on the forward strand.
GGGAAAACCAATCTAACTAATTGAGTCTAAATATACAGCTTTTAAAATACAAGAAATGAAGCTTTAATTACCCAACTTATCCCAAGAAAAAAAGCGCTCACAACTCGGATCTAACAAACTGACTATAGTGAGATGAGAATGAATGATAATTAATACATCAACAGTATTTAGTACTTTGTAGTAATAACCACAAATTTAGGATTGGAAACGTCTGAATGAATTTTAATTTTAAGTAGAAATCCTGGCCGTTCATTTTAGCTATGAAAATTCGGACACTCTGCCAACAAAATTCAAGAAATCTTATACCAAAGAAGACTGAAATTATAATGAAAAATAAAAATCCCCAACATGCAAAACAAAGCAAAAAGTTTAGAAATGTATATTCTGTTGTTGAAATCTGACTCATACTTACTCGATAATTATGATATGGTTCAGTTTCTGTGTATTGCACTCTGAAGTTCTCATATTGTCCACCACGCCAAAACCGTTCTATTTCATAATCATAATAAGGATCTGAATAAGGTTCAAGTCTGAAGAAAAAAAAAAAAGACTGTAAATTCTACTTGTAGAATGGAGGAAAAAACCTGCATGCAACATTATGAATAAACAAGTATTTATTCAGAACCTACAGTGCCTAATTGTACTATATGCTATAGGAGACACAAATGATAATAATAAAGTCTATAATATAGTGCTCAGTATATAGTATGGATGACAAATCAACATGACTGGTGTAATCAAGAAAGGTTTCCATAAGTGGAAGTTGAGATGAGCCAGGACATAGAGTACAATCTTTCATTTATTTAATTATTTATGTTTTTTTAAATTTCCAGTTCCAAATTCTCTCCCTCCCTCCCACCTCTCCCCCACCCTTTCAGAAGGCAAGCAAAAATTACGTGAACTCGTGCAAAACTTTTAATTTATTTTTTTTAACATTCTTTTTTGATTTTTTAGTTAACTGACTAGAATCTTAAAGTATCTCTAATGCAGTAATTCTTTTTTCCCCTTTATAATTGGAGGAAGAGAGATAGGGAGAGAGGAGAATCTATCTCCAACTGTTCCTTAATGTTTTTATTTATTTGCATGGCTTCCATTATTATCTCATTTTAGATGACTACAAAATCTGTATTCTGTTCTGACATCTTTCCAGAACTCTAGTCTTTTACACTACACTAGACGGTACCATTATTGCCTCAGTAACCTAGGCCTGAAATCTTAAAGAATCTTTTGACTCTTCCTCCTCCCCCCCATCTTTTTTTTTTTTAAGCTAGGCAATGGGGTTAAGTGACTTGCCCAGGGTCACACAGCTAGTAAGTGTTATGTGTCTGAGGCTGGATTTGAACTCAGATCCTCCTGAATCCAGGGCCGGTGCTCTATTCACTGTGCTACCTCGCTGCCTCCTCCCCCCTCATCTTTCCCCTAATAGTGCCATCTAATTGCTTCTGTCAGATATTGCTAGTTCTACCTCTTTGATATCTTGCAAATGCAATCTGGTTCTTTCTCCTTCCACAGCAACCACTGTAACACAAGTCCTCACCCCAGAATACAAGTCTCTTAACTATGGCACTAAGCATTTTTACTTCTCTACCTTGCCCTTTTAGCCACTGCCTGAGTAATCTTCCTAATACTTGGAGCCTGGGCTTTAATCATATCACTCATATGCTAAAATCACTGCTGCTGCTGCCACAACAATAATAAACTTTAGTGGTTTCGCAAGTGTGTATAGGATGACACTAAATCCCTTGTTCTGACACTCCAGGACTCGATAAAAACTGGCACTGACCTAACCTTCCAGATCTCTTTTCAGCATCCGTCGGTGATAAGATCATAAGAAGAAAGTTTCCCCCTCCTTTAAGACCCAACTAAGAAGTCATTCCATGAAGCCTTCCTCAGTCCCCACTCAGTTGCAAGAAATATCTCCCTCAAGTTTTTTCACAGCAGAGAATGTCAGACCCATTCTTTTCTTCTGATAACATTCTACCTCCCATTATGTATCTCCTGATAGAGGGTCAACTCTTTTGAGAGCAGGGATAACTTTTAGATACTTTATCTGAGAAGCAAATAGCACAATTGTTAGAACGCAGCAATCACTCATATATTTGATGAAAAGAATCACGAATCAATCCTGGTGATAAAGCCTGAAGATCTAGAAGAAATGAAGGGAAAGATATCAAAGTTTTTCTAAACAAGAAGTCCCAGGCAATGCTTGAATAACTTATGCCCTCAAGCTACTAATTAGTAAGAAGAGAAGGAAGTTTGACAACAAAGGAGATGCAAGAAGAAAGAACAGGTTTGGTTTTACAACAACCCAAATGATTCACTCACTCACAAGAACCTGCTACCTGCTCGAGACCTAGAAAAGCCCAACCAGGTATCAGGAAATCTTAGTTACTGGCAATTTCTACTACCCATACAAACAACTGGAAACGGTATCAGTTGCCCAATTTAGATCTGAACTCCTGAACTGAAATCTCAGTGCCTCTAGGTTTTTGATTACAAACTGAAAATGAATCTAAAACTTCCCAAAGGTGCAATTTCTTACAATTTCTCATTCATTTCTCTATGGTAGAAATAGACCAAGTTTACTAACCAGAAAGCAGCCACCCGGCTTAAATGGAACCATAACACACCAGCTAGTAAAAATATGCTATAAATTACAAGTTAAAAATCCTTAGGTAGAAAATAACCTACTTAGTCATCTTTGATTATTTTTCTGAAGCTTGCCTCACCAAGCTATCTAAAAGATAAAAAGTCTTCTAAGCTTAATGTAGCACTATCTTCAAAACTCTTGCTTATGCTTTATATGAGGGAAAAGTTGATAGATATTACAGAGAATCCAAACTGAAAATCCAGCTTGGAAGTTTTGCTTCCATCTTCAGATCCTGTTTTTAAAAAAAAAAACAAAAAAACCCAAAAACCTTTGATCAATCTCAGATGAACAAGCCACCTCAGCAAACAGGTCATTTACTTATTTATGACAATTTAACTTGTGCTCTTGCTGTGATACCTCTTCTAATTTGTTCTGCATACTTTCATTTGTGTCAGTGGTGCCTGTTTTTAAATGCTACGTAGCCACTGCGCGATTTCTAAGTTGTCTCAAATATCACCTACTACGCTTACGGAGAGTTCTTAATTTAAGGCATACATTTTAGGATTAGGTATATAAAGTCTCTTACTTTAAAGTAAAGCCAAACTATGCCTCAATGTGTTCAATACAAGTCTGGATTAAGATCTTATAGAAAAGAAATTCCTTTCACTAAAATAATTCTCATAGGAGTAAACTTTAATTTCTGGAAAAGTTTAAGGAAAGAAGAAATCATTTTCCTTTGACTAAACTGTCTCAGAATATTATTTTGCCTGCTGTCCGGAAAGAAGCAATGCTCAAAATTACTGTATTCTCACACCCAAATTAATGCAGTATCTTCCTGATAAAACTTCCTGTTCTACTCTTCTCCCATTCTAATCCATCCTTCATAACACTGGCTACAATCAACTTTTTAATGCACAGATCTGGTCAGGTCATTTATTGGTTTAAATTTTCAGTAGCTCCCTAAGGTCTGTATCAGGTAAAATTAAAAAACGTCCCCCTGGCATTCATGGCGACCAATCTTTCTGTCTCATCTCCTATTACTACTCTTTTTATACTCTGCTCTTGCCAAAATTAAACAACTTCTGCCCTGCCAAACAAGCCCTAAGCCCCATGCCTTTGCTCATGCAATGCTTGAAATGTTCTACTCCCTACTTTGATTCATTTTTTAAAAGCCCAAGTAAAATTCCATCTCCTATCTGAAACTTCTCCTGAACATATTCCAACCCAGCACAGTACAAAAATTCAATAACTTCCTTTTTAGAATTCACGCAGCACTTTACTTCAAACCTCTCTGATTTTTCATTTAACAGTTTTATTAAATTTTACCTATAATTTTGTCTTATATTCCAACTAGACTATAATCTCAACAAAGGCCACTTACATATCTTTACTTAAACTTATATTCTATAAAAAGTTAAGAGCTTAATTCAATTAAAAAACCATTTATTACTGTCTACTATGCAGAAGATACTATACTAGGGATAAAATATAACGAAAGTTTCTACCTTCAGGGAGCTTACATTCTAGCAGGGGAAGGGGCAGGAAATACCACCTTTATTCAAATCAATATAACCATCTGAATAGGGAAACAGCATTAATAAAAAGGGAAATCATTAAAGGGTTCCCAGATGAGGTGGCACCCAAACTGAACCTTGAAGTTAGGGATTTTAAGATGTAGAAGTGATGAGAAAGTGCATTCCAGGCACATGGGATAGCCTGTATAGAAACATGAAGAAAGGAGATGGAATGCCAACTTCAAAGAGCATGTATGCCTCTTTGACTGAAAAAGTATGTGTGAAGGGAAATAATATGAAATAAATCTGGAAAGGTAGGCTGGACCCAGACTATGAAGGACTTTCAATGTGAAGCTAAAGAGTTTGTTACTTTATTCTAGATGCACTATGAAGACACTGGAGACTCGAGCAGGGGAGTGACATGTGCTTTATGAAAATTATTTTGGCAGCTTTGTGTAGGATAGTTTGGCGAGGGGAATACCTGGAAGCAGGGAGACTAATGAGGAGGCTGCTGCAATAGTCCAGGCAAAAGGTGATGGGGGCCTAAACTAGGGTAAGTAACCATGTCACTGGATAGGGTATGGCCTTTACAGAAATCAGAAAAAAACAGGTAAGATTTAACAATCAACTGGATATGAAGAATATGAGATAATAAAGGGATCAGAAGGTCTCCAGAGAGATATAAACCAGGGTGATTAGGATGGTGGGGCACTTAAGAGAAATAGCAAAGTTTGGAGGAGAGGTGTATTTATAATAATATTAATAATGGACATTTATATGGTATTTTAATGTTTGCAAAGCACCTTGCATAAACTATTTCATTTAAGCCTTCAGATTTTATGAGGTTAATATTACATGTAACATTATCACCATTTTTAGCGATAAGGAAACTAAGACTCATAGAGGTTAAGTCATTTGCCCATGATCACAAAGCTGGTATCTGAACCAAGAAATCTTTTTTGGACAAGGGGGTTTGATGTACTGATAAGAGTTGGGAGATTCCTAGATGACAATGTCCATGGGTGATGTGAGATTTTTTGTTCAGACAAGAGACTCAAACTGAATATATTGATTTAAGAGCATCTCTAAGATGATAACTGAACACATGGGAACGTATCAACTAAACAAGAAATCTTAAACTTAAAAATGGGCATGATATCAACATGAATACTTAGATTACATCATTTTTGGTTTGTGTACTTTTTTATATTAGGATGCTTCTGCTAATGGTACCTTAAATCTAACGTTCAAGAATCAAGATGGCATCTTTTACATGAAAGGTCTGTGTCTAAAATCTTCTACTATTAATTAGCTGTCCCTATCATACAGGTTGAAAAGCCATCAATTTAGATTGGTTCCTTCAAATTAATAGTATTCTCTCCATTTTCCAAAGTGATTTTTAAAATCTTAAATTATTAAAAAAAACAAAACACCATGTGGCCTGAACTTATCTATTATTTGTAGTTTATCACATGTGCTCCTGTGCCCATTAGGCGTATATGTATACCTACATACACATGTAGTTTCATAATGTTTGCCAAGTACTATATAGTCACTGAACACAACATGGTACAGAGCACTTGGCTTGAAGTCAGAGGATCAGGGAATTGAGGCTTGGACACTGTGTGGCTTTGGGCAAGATGCTTATCTCTGAATCTTAGTTATCTCCATCCGTAAAACTGAGTAATTATGTCAGTACTGATATACTTCACAGGGTTGTGGTGGGGAAAAGCATTTTTTTAACCCTTCAAATGTTACATACATAAAAATAATTCATATTATCACTATGAAGAGCAGTTATGGGAGATGTTTAACTAGAGGAAATTGTAGTGCACCTCTGCTCCATCAGGCCTGGGGAGCTGAAAAATGATCAATAACAGAAAAGACAAAAGACAAACAGTAGGTGAGGGGCTTTAAAATAATGGCTGCCCCTTCACATGTCCATTACACTTTCTGTTCTATTAAATTCCCATCCTCCAACCTCTTGCCCATTTTCTTTTACAAAATATGTCCGGATTTGTGAACCAGTCTTTGGATATTTACTTCTAGGGAAATAAGCTGTGAATAGTCACTTGAATCCTTCCCCCTACTATGCCATAAGGCAGGAATGAACAATCTATAGCACGTATTTTCTTTGTTGAAGAGACAAAGTATGATCCAGAAAAATTTCAAGTTCTAATTCACTGGACACAAATATAATAGCCTTTTTATTAGCAAAATGCTTCATCTACATAGGTCTCTAAAATTCTGCCACTTTGATTTTGGGTTTATTCCTTTCTAGCAGTTCTGATTATACCTTATCTGGTGAAGCTAACAGTTTACCACTCTCTTCTGAGAGCAAAAGGAGACCTGAGCAACACTTTCTTTTATTTATTTATTCATTCAACAAAGAGTACATAAGAACCTACTATGTACCAGGCATAAATAAAAGTTCCATTTCCATCTTTGCCTCAGCCATTAAAAGGGCAATGACAGGATTGAGTTTTGGCACTGAGTTTTCTCTGAATACAGAATATTAAGGTATAGTCTGAGGCCATGTTTGCATATATTATCATTTCAAAATATACTTATGAAATCAAAGGTCAGTTAAAGTTATATGACTGAATCTTCAACAAATATCTATCAGTCCCATTCATCGCGAAGATTTTATTTTCATTTAAATTCACAAATACAATTTATGTTGATACATAATGAGTTTTTCCATGACCGAAGGTAAAAAGTGACTAACTACAACTGTGAAAGGCTAACAAAATAATTTAAACTGTTAAAAGCATTTCAGTTTATGCCAAGCACCTGGAATGAACCAAAATGATTTTCTTTGGTAGAAACCTGGCTTTAAGGTGTTTTTATGCCTGAAAGGTGATACAAATAATAAACTTACAGAGAAAAGCTATGACCCCACTAGACTACAGAAACAGCCTTTTGCTGCCAAAAGCATGCTCACATAATAAAAGTTTCTAGCAACATGGTGAAGAGAAATAAAGCGAGCAATGTTGGTAGGCAGTGGGATCCATAACCCAACCCCCAAGTAAAGGCTCGCTGTGCCTTCTGTGTTTTTGTGTCGAGCTCTACAGATTTCCTGTTTCCTGATGTACCCATGTAGGGCTGAAGGAAGGAGAAAGGAGCACAAGGCTCCTCGAGCAATTACAAGATATGATCTCAGACTTGATGGGAACAGCAGATGGCTTGTTGAGGGGACACCTACGATAGCACAAAGCCCCAATAATTACTTAAAAGAATATGAATAAAAGAAAAGCCAATTGCTAATATACAGCCAGAAGTTGTTTCAGGGATGCCAAACATATTATACTGGAACAAAGTTAATACACCCTAGGTAAATACATGAACTTACACCCACCAACTTCTGGTCTACTGCACAGGTGTTTCTCAGATAAGAAGATACCTCAGAAAGGAAAGGAAGCAATTTTTTCTTCCAAATAACTACCAAAGAGTTCTGAGACTAACAGAAATATATGCTGGCATTGCCCTCCCACAAATCATTAAAGAAAAAACAGTTCCACTTCTTACGCTGTATCTCTGACATCTCTAGTAATCCGATAATTCCATTCTCTGAAAAATTCATTTTCTTTGTCAAATTCCCGCTCATCTTCTCCAATGGTCACTGTAAACCTTTTTTCTTCGAAATCAGGTTCCTGTTCTTTTCGAATGGTTGCCTTTTTTAACACCTACCATTGCAAGAATACAATGACATATAAATCATTTAAAAAGAAAATACTATCACAATAACTGAGGATAGGGGGAGGGGAAAGGGGAAGGGGAAAAATTAGCAATCACCTGTATTCTGGTTTGGCATCTAGCACTCCCAGAGACCCTAAATGGGAAGGATGCTAAAATTAACACAGCAGTCAGGCAAGAAGCTGCATGATGGTGGAGATACTTAAAAAAAAAAAATGATGCCTACAACTTTGTGAAAGAATCAAAGCACAGAAAAGTATCCAACAAAATCACAAATCTCTGGGACTCAGTTTTTTCATTGTAAAATGAGGGTTTAGATAAGATCTTTAAAGGCCTTTCCAGATCTAGATCCCATGATCCTAAATGCTACTGATTTTTACAGCAAATAAGTAAATCAAGTTCTTCACTAAACCATTGGAGTTGCATCCAGCCCTCAAGCCAGGTGCACCAAACACAGCCATGGATTTAACTTATATTCCAATAAGAAAAGATTCTATCATTACCCACAAATAGTTTTGGAATTGAGCCAAGAGACTGAAAATATTCAAGCAGCCAAAAGCATGGAGGTGAAGAGAGAGGGAGAATGGGAGACAAAAGGCTCATAATAATAGGGCTATGACTTAACTATTCAAAACCACTGCTAAGTGTCAACATGATTGTTAAGGTCACTCAAGTTTAAAAAAAAATGTGTGGAGGGGGAGGAGGTGAGAAGGGAGTCTGGTAAAATAAGACAGGAAAATAAATAAAAAGGATATGGAGAGGATAGAAAAATGCAGTGACTAAATTTGCTCATCATTAACAAGTTTTTCCAGAAATGAGGTCACATCCAGGGGAGGGGGTATGGGGGGTGGGTAACATTTGATCTATACAAAGACTGTGAAGAATTTTATGGAAGTTAAAGAAGGGGATGATTCCTAGCTGTTGGAAGTTAAGGAGGGCTGTAGCCACAAACTTTTAGGTCAAATACATTTTGTGAAATTTTCTCTAGTAAGAAATTTGGTTTAAAAGCAGGTTAAACCTTCCAATAAAGTATGCTTGCACAATGCACCTGACAATTACTGGATTTGGTTTTAACTTCGACCAAATATAAAACCAGTAATAACTCATTTATACAGTACCTTAAAAGTTTAAATACCTTCCTTATAACCTTATGAGACATTCTGTCATGATTTCCATTTTGTAGATGAGGAAATTGAGGCACAAATAGATGAAGTGACTTGCTTATAGCTAGTCTCATAGCTAGTGTTGGAGCTAGCATTCAGATCTTTCAATTTCAAAACCTTTGCTCTTGCTACTATATCATATTGCCTTTAAAACAATAAACAGATCTAGTGTCCTCTTCTATGTAGGTTATAGTGTATCTTTCCCAGGGGATATGGCCATATGACCTAAGGAAGTCTATAAAACTTAGGGATACACTATTTATTTATGTTTCTCTTTAAAAAATAAAATAAAATAAAATAAAAGATACAATTAGGACTACAGTATTTAGAACTGGGAAGAACCTTCAAGATCATCTAGTCCAACCTCTATTTTATAGATGTGTAAACTGAGGCCTAAAGAGGGGAGGGAAGTGACAAACAGGTAGTAAGCAGCAGAAGCAGGATTCGAACCCAGGTCCTCTGACTCCAAATTCGGATAGCATGAGTCCACAGAAGTGTGAAAATAATTCCCAGTGGCTTTACTGTGTTTCATTTCATTCTCTCTGGATCAGATAAATGCTAATAATGAATTTTAGGCAATGAAGAAGACTGTATTTTTCTTTTCAGGTTTTCTGCTGTCCTTTTACCTCCTTTGCATGCCGGAGTCCTCTCTCCCAGGCACTCTCTGTTGGGGGTTCTGGAGGTGGTGGAGGCAGAATTTCATCAACAACTGGTCCACCCTATTAAAAGATTGACCAAAAAAATTAAACCTTTATTGGATGTTAATAAGTGGAGATGACAAATATAGCCTTAAGTCATCCAAGTTGTATCCAAGTTGCCACCTTGATAAATCAGATGTCTAGGACCACTGACACGTAAAAAACATGCATCTGAAAAATATATTACCTAAGGTCGCAAAAATGCCTTCTTCCAACTACAGAAGTCATCAGATTTGGGTTCAAGGACACTAACAAATTTCAAAATTTCTTATTCAGCTGGTATTGGAACATCATTTTAAGACTGAAATTTAACCCCCACCCCAAGTCTACAAGGCTTTAATGAAAAGAGAAGTTCATACCCAAGGATTGGCAGGCATCAACGGATGAGGTCCAACAGGTGGTGCACCATTGGGTGGAAAAGGGTCTGGTTTTGTGATCAAAGAATAGTTTCCTTTGTCATTCACCCCAGGATGGATAAACCTACAATTCATCCCCCATGTACAATGACCTATAAAAACATAAAATCAAGTAAGGATTTGTCCACGGCTAATTTTTTTTAACCCTACTACCTAACAGATCTATACAGGATAAAGAAATTCAAGATACTGTATAGTACTTCATAAATTCTAAAGACACAGACAAGTATGCCTTCCTTTTTAGTTAAAACATATCAGTTGGAGCTCAAATTGATTTTCCTATGTGGAATTACAGATACTAGTATGAACCTTCAACTGAAAACAACATAATTAACTCAGACATCTTTTTTTTTTTTTAATAATTTAAGTTCTTACAAACTAGCTCTTAATCACAAATTTGGTCTGAAGGATGAAAAATACTCATTAAATAGATCATTAAGAATTATTATATAAGGACTGAATTACATGTATAAGAAACTGAGTATATGAATAATATGCTAAAAATTATACCTTCAATATGGACAGTCATGTTAACATGCATTTATTAAGTACTAGTCACTGTACTAATCTGCTAAGGGCAATGGAGAGAAGTGGGGAAAAAAATAAAACATACATGCCCTTGCCAAAGGGAAACTGGGCAGACAAAGGTATGGGGATCCACCTATATGAAATAATTTAGAAGAAAGGTACCCCATCTCTCCTGCTTCAGCACAGTGCCATATTTAACCTATAATCACCAGCTTCAGCAAATCGTAAAAAGGATAACAAGAATAAATATGGCCCTGAAACAGGGAAGCAAAATGATTTGTGTAAGTGGCTTGTAATATTAGAAACCAGCTCAGGAGTATTTTAAAAAAAAAAAGATCCTACTTTATCAGTGAGTCAGAAACAAAAAAATTCAGGGAAGCATAAAGTATGCTTTCACTCTGGTGAAACACAGCCAAACTCTACAAATGGAGATCACAGTGGAAAAAGTGACTAGATTGGCCCTGATCTGGTTACACTTCTTAAATAATAAGAGGTAGAGATCTTATCTAAGAAGTTAGTTTTAAATAATATTTTTTAAAAATCCAGAAACAATGTAAGTGGCTTATTTTAAAAAAAGGAGAAAGAAAAAAACCACCCAAATGCTACCAGTATTGTAATCAGCTGCAACAGTGAGTTATTAAATGTTTCTACTGCAGCACTTCCTACAATAGAGTATATGACATGATTCTCTATCAATCTAACATTTTCAAAGTGTATACTGCTTAAAGATGTAAACTAGAATTTTAACTAGTTTTTCTTTGATTCTTTGGTGCAACTACTCCCAATTAGGTTAACTCCTGTCCCCATTTCCCACTTTTCCTCCATTAACCCTGAATGAGAGAGTTGATTTGTATAAAATATTAAGTAATAAAGATCAAAAGAACAATTATAGAAACTGCTAAAATAAAACCATATATTTTCACATGTTGTTGTTTGGCTTTATTTGATGGTAAGCCAGAGAATATGACATAAATAAAATAAGTATACAATTCAAAGCTTTCAACAACCATTTTCCATCCTGTTTCCATTGTCTCAATTAATAGGAAGACACTCTAATATTCAAAGATTTTGATATCTTTAGGAATGCATACAATGAAGAAAATCAATTCCATGGCTACAGTTTTATGCAACCAATACAATGAACAGAACTGGTCCACATTCTACAAGGAGTATGAATTAAAAGCCTCGAATACGACAATGGAAGTTTTTAAAAATGTTCAATTCACTATTGGCTTAAGTTCAAGGAAAATAGAGTATATGTGAAGTGAAGTATGTTTAAGGATGAAGCATTTTGTAAATATTTACAAATCATTTTCCATGGCTATTTTGTTTACTTTTACTTAGGATGGTCATTTACAAAACTAGGTAACTTATTTCATAAAACTACATAACTAGCTTGACTGTAAATTGTAGAATTTTGTTGAGTAACTGGGCAAGTAAAATAAGGTAACTAGACTTGAAGATCTCTGAAGTTCCTTTGTGCTCATGATCCCATATGATTCACGGGAATGCCTAAGTTGTATCTAAAAATATAGTAATACCTCATGTGCATTTTTTAAGGAATGATGGTTTCAAGATGATTGAAGCTTCCCCTTTTTAAGAAATAAATTTATTGGGGCAGGTAGGTGGCACAGGAGATAGAGCACCTGGCCCTGGATTCAGGAGGACCTGAGTTCAAATCTGGCCTCAGACACATAACACTTGCTAGCTGTGTGACCCTGGGCAAGTCACTTAACCCCATTGCCTAACCAAAAAAAAAAAAAAAGAAAAAAAGAAATTTATTTCAGTCACTTATCTTTCCAAAATACATCATACACTTCCCAGCTTTCTTAAACAGAGTATGCTGAATATATCAAACTTTTCTCAATAACTCAGGCCATCATTATGAATATCAATTACTGTTCTGTGCTGGAATGCCTTTAGAAAACACTGAGCTATGTAGGATTATTTTGTGTCTTTACACTAAGTAGCCCCCAATTTCTCTATGCTTTTATGTGGGTAGTTCTCTGGTCTCGTAAAGCTGACATAGGGGCTACTTCTTCCTAAAAGAATTGCTATTCATTCACCATCTTATATGCAATTTTCTTTCCTGAAGTGTAAGGATTTCTCAACAATTCTTGACTCCCCATTTAAAGTCTATTCTTCCTTATTTATTTCTATTATAGATGGTCGATCCTGTCAGGAAGTAAGACTTCCATAAAAGCCAGAGGACTAGGGGTAGTACTATACCAAACATGAAGAGATTACAGCACTATTTTTAACTAGTTAGCTGCTAACTAGTTAAACTGAATTAGATATTGGACTAAGATGAAACAAAGCTATAACTTATGGATTAATCCTCTGCATTAAATTATTTTTAACTTAAAAGTTGCATAAAGAGCCTGGTCAGTGAGAAGTCATTTCAGAGGAAGGAGCAGAGAATCAGAATTTTAGAAGTGGAAAGGAATTTAGATATCTTCTAGTTCTATCTTCCATAATGATTCCAAAGTTTTCTTTTGACCAATTTTCTTATTCAAAATTCTTAAGCTATACACACTTTATTGCAGTCTACTTCAAGTTCCCCACATGCAAAAGAGATCTATCGAGTTTAAATCATGATGTGACTATTTGATTTGGGGATAGCAATTAGATCAAGATTAAATCACTATTTGCAATTAGGTAAATTTGATCTTAAGAACAGAAGATGGAGATAAGAGTGTCTGGCATTAACGAATGCAAAAAAAGGGAGCCAAGAGAATAGGTTGAAATGCATGGAAGAGAAAAATATAACACTTTACAGCCTTGGTAGGGAAGAATAAGAACACGGCAAATGAAATGATGAAAAGAACAGGATATGCCAGGCAGCTTGCTAAACAAATTCATTTCAAATTCATAATTCACAATTAAATTTCTGAATCACAAACAAAAAGCCTTTCCACATGAAAAACAACCAAAAATGACACACACAAATCCAAACCCAAAGTCTCTTCCTGTAGTATCTTAAAGCAAGTTTCAAGATAAAAATAGAAGATAAAAGAGCAGAAAACAGGTGTTAGTCCAGATTTGAAAGATTAACATCTTATCCAACTTCCACCTGATGTTCCACCTAGTGTCATACTGTGAATTTCATAGAGAAGAAAGATCACCGTTTCTCTCTGAGGGCTGCTCCGCTTGGAAATCCACGCCGAGAACGTTTCTGTTGCATCCTGTTGAAAGGGGGAACCCACCTTATAGAGGTGGGATATGATCAAAGATAATACCTTCATAATCTGGTCTTGTAAAAGGGGCCTTATTCACCTTTCCTTATGAGAAGCAATTTTTTTAAGCCAAAAATTTTCAAGTAAGATTCTGGGACTATAATCATTTCCTTATTAGTAATCGTGTGGTGGTTATTATGTAATCGCCTATTTTATCAATGATCATTCAAGTTCCCATGGGGACTGGGTATGGGTACAGAGGGGTGTGGTACCAAGGCTCACAAGATTATAAAAAGCATCACAGCACGGACCCCTGAGAATATCATTTTTTGTTAAGGTTCCAGTGTACTCAACACTGTCCTGCTCTCAACAATGACTATAAGTCACTTTCAATTCCTGGGGATGCAACAGGCTTTACAAATGGTGGTTTCAAGCCACCTGACTTCATATACAATTACCTTTCATAAAGAATCGGCAGGTGGGGCGAGGCCTCACCTTCCTATCACTAGGATCCTTCACTTCTCCTTCTTCCAGATCATCATCCTGAAACAGAGAACAAGATGAAATAATAGGAATTCTGATGACAACTTGACAACAAGGTGCCATTGTCATAAATCTACAGACATGTAAAAGCCAACTGCTTTTACCAAAAACCTTGGCCATTTTCTCTTCAGTAACCATGCATGAGAAGCAGGCTAGTCAGGAGTCAGGAAGACCTGCTTCTGACACATACTAGTCATGTGACCATGGGCAAATCATTTAATCTTTCAGTGACCCAAGCTACTCTCTAAGCCTACTGAGGTTACAGCCAAGTTGCTGATCTATACTGGAAGGGGAGCTCCTAGTATTCACCTGAGAATCTCAGGTCAAGTTAAAAAAAAAAAAAAAAAACTAACCACACCGCCCCACCCCCCCTTAAATTTTCAAGAGATGAGAAAATCTGGCCCATCAGGCAAATGACTAACAAGTTTTTGCACTTTACAATTTAATCTATTTAAGGTCTTCCAACTCTGAGGTAGACAGTATCATTATTATCATGAGTTCAGTTTGATTCTTAACTGCATAATGAGTATTAGTAAACTGTAGCATATTACCAATATTACCAATGAGGACTTGCATGTAAGAAGCAGAGTAAAAGCCATTATCCATGACATGCATGAGAAGAGGAAGCTGGTCCATTATATAGAGAATGAAAGTTAAATAGACAGGCATAAAACACCCAAAGAAAAGCCTTTTACATGTTGATAGCATGAGATAATATTTGTAAAGTACTTAACACAGTGTCTGGCACATAGAAGGTGCTTAGTAAATGTTTGTTCCCCGTTACCCACTCAGGTTGGGCAGATCTTCTTTGGAGGATTTATGAAAAGACTGAACAAGATAGAAGAATCACACAGGATGAGAGAATGTGGATGATCTGCTCTTTGCATCAATGGAAGTATCTACACTGATGAGCATACATTTGTCAAAGTACTGAAACAGAAATATCTGTACTATTTCATCTCTTCTGAAAATAAGACATTCCCTTACTCCATTAAGGGAAGAACTTGTGTCAGGTAAATAATACAAATCTGTTATATTATCACTGTTGTACAGAATTATTTTTTCTACTTGGTAAAAGATGCTGTAGGCTTATTAATTTTTTGTATTTTCTAAGAGTAAATTTTAAGTAGAAACCAGTTTTGAGAAGATTATGAAAACCTTAAACGATTCAAAGGAAAGATTTCTAAGACTAATCTTTCCTAAGGAAGTTGCTTAGATTAATTTCTTTAATTTTTATGGAAGCATCAAGTTCATACTGATACAACAATTTAAAGCCTTTTTCTCCTCCCACTTTCCATTTAGCTCTTTTTAAAAAAGATTCCCTCATAAAATTATGTGATCATCACACCAAAACCCAATGTAGTCATCTAATATCAAAGTCAATCTAACTGAAAATGGCTAGGCAGTGAGGATGAACAATATGTTGAAAAATTCTCAATATATTCCCTTAAGAAACTGGAACAAAGTCAATTCACTAAAATTACAAAAGGTAACCTCAAGAGGATTTCTTTTGTCCTTTGTTCACAGAAGAATAACATCTTTTGAAAGGTTCACAGACACTTGACTCTTCCTGTTAGTCAGTTAGTTAGCTGGAAGGTCAAATACAGATAATAAAATTATAGACAGCTAGGTGGCACAGTAGACAGAGGGCCAGGCCTGGAGTTAAAATAAGACCTAAGTTCAAATCTGCCCCCAAATTTTACTAGCTGTTTGCCCCTGGGCAAGTTACTCTGTTCCCTCAACTGTAAAATGGGGATCATAATAGCACCTACTTCACAGGGTTGTTGCAAATATCAAATGAGATAATACTTGTAAAAGCCCTTAAAAGGCACAGTGCCTAGCACATGGTAAGCACACGTGTGCTCACACTCTCTCGCCACATAAATACGTACATACCTATATGTGAGTATATATATATGTGTATATAAATACACACACACACATATATATGTGTATATATATATAATTATAGTGGACATCAATTTCCAGAAATGACTAGATGACAAATACTGTTAAGACCAACAAGAAGTGACGTGAAAATCTAATGAGATTAAAAAATACAGTATAACTAGTTGAGTTTTCAGGTAAACAAGTAATTAGCTCAGTATTCTTCTAAGTTGTAGATGATTAAAGCATACTGTCATTTTTCTACCAATGTAAGTCTTACAATGTACTTAAAACAATAGGAAAAAGGACACCTAAATCAAAACAGCCAATTCTCAAATTATTTAAAGGCCAATATATCTACATTTAGTTTGTTGATTATTCAAGTTCAGTCTTTCAAGCAGATGACTGTTTCTTATAACCTGGTAATTATCTACCAGGCAGTAGAACCATAGAGCAGTATGACCAAAAGGCAGGGAAAGAGAGAACAGGTTCAAACTCATGCAGTGGGCGCAGAATCTATACTAAAAGACAGCAGTGATCATTTCAGCAAACAAAACAACCATATGCAATTTTTACTTAGAATCTGAGTGATACAGAACATTCCCTGAAGACAATGGCTCGACCAGTGTCCAAAAGAACAACAAAATGTTGATATCATCAAGAATAACAGAAACACAAGATACTCTCTTGCTCTTATACAAAACCACAGTAGATTCCAGAGACAACCTGATAATAAAAATGCCAAAGAACTCCAGAAGATCTTAACTAACTTAACTAACGAAAATGAACAGAAGGATGTTTTAATTGGTATGTGAGATTTTTAAAAAAAAAGACTCTTCAATTTGGAAAAGCAAAAGACTGAAAAAAAAAGTGATTGAAGGTCACAAAATCATAAATGAAATAGTGAAGGTAAAAATGAGCTTGTTCATGAAATCCTGGAATATTAAAATGAAGTGATGCCTCTCAGAAACATTTCACTGGCCTCACTCACAAGCAGGTAACCCTGGGAAAGTATTCCACGTACAACTTCTTTCTGCCTCAGTTTCTCATAAAATAGTGGTAATAACAGTACGTACCTCCCCTCATAGGGTTGTTGTGAGGATCAGATGAGACAATATGTGCAAAGTATTTTACAAACCCTGAAGTGCTACATAAATGTTAACTATTAATAAGTGGCAAGCTTAGGACAAATAAGAAGTTCTAAATCACAAAGCAGACCACAAATTTATGAAACTTTACCTGACTTGAAAATATGGAACACATTTTAAAAGGTTTAGATGAATTCATGGATAATTCGCCTATAAAGATAAGAGCCAGTGGAAATCTGGGAAGATCCTAAAAGAGTTGATGTCAAAGAATGTAACCATGTCCTGTGGCATCTCCATCTCCATGCTGGCCTGGTTGGATCAGGGTCCTCAAACCCTTAATTAAAATTAATCTCATTCATGGATTAGCCATCAGTGATTTCTTTGTCCTTTTACCTTGCAGTCAAAAGAATCTAAATCTGCTATAAATAATAATCTAAAAAACTCGTATGAATAATTTCATCTCTGATGATGGTAGATACATTTGTAACTAAAGAAAATTTTATCATGGCAAAACATGAGTGATGCAAAGCTTAAGTTAAAATGTTGATCCAAGTAAAATACGTTCAAGGGGATTAATGGATGACTTGGCGCTATGATAATCAAGGAAATTAAAGCAAAAAAAGTGATGGGGGAAGGAAAGGAAAGAATCAGCTCACCTGCCACAATAACCTGTAATTTAAAAGGAAAAATAGCTGGATATATATGTCACCTTAACAGAGAAGTCCTGGTAAGTTGGAAAAAAGACCAATTCAAGTCACTTTCTACAGTTAACATAGCTAATAAACACTTGTAATTGTTCAGGATGCTGAGTAACAAGTCAAGATCTCCTTTGGTAATAAAATCCCTATTCTATTACATTCCCAAAAAGATTTAAATGAGATAACTGCTAACCAAACCAACCTTCCTGGATGCTACAGGTATGTTCTAATTTCTTTTTCAAAATGATAACTCACGCCCAGATTTTTTCCCCTTAATTTAGAAAACTAGACAATTGACTTAAATCACAATGTAAAAATGTTCGCTGCTTTTTGTAATACGTAAAAGTCATCATGCCATTCAAAACCAAAAGTATTTCCCAGTTTTTAAGTACAGGGGCCTGTGTCAAACAATTAAAGACTGGTGTTTTCCACTTATTCCAACCATTAAAGCAGTGTAGAGTGGGCAGAAGAGGACATTAGAGAGGAATGAAAAGTCAATACTGGCATATTTGAAAAAGAAAACATGAATAAATATCAATGAAAATAGAACCAAGAAGGACCAATACCCGCTTAGCAACTGATACAGGTTAAATTTACTACAGGACACAAGACTTAAAGACCACGACACAAAAAAGAAAGAAAATAAAAGAACATTTGATTCTGCATCTAGTACTATCCCAGGATGATGTGTTTTCACATCATGGTAAGAACTCATACTGAGCTACCCACACTATCCCATCTGATTTCCCTTGAATATACTGTGAACTGGCTAAGTAGGACTAGGGTTATAGCCTATGGTTGTGAAAGAGGATTTCATTTTGCTCTCTAAAGAAAACTGGTTCTAAATGGGAGCGAAAGGAAACAATACAGCATAATTAGTACCTTGCCCTAACCAGTTAAATGGCCCAATAGCAACAGGATACTGCTTAAGAAAAAATTTTTTTTTCTAAAATTCCAGATTATATCCTAGTCTTATAAAATTCACGTTCATTTCCTACTACACCAGGAAAGAAGACTTACATTTTAGAAAGATTTTCAACATGGGTTATAACATAAAGGGCTCGTGGTAACCAAAGTTTAACGGATAAGAACATCCCATTTTTGTAACATTCCTTTCACATGGGGTTTTACTATACTTAGAATTCCTTCAGTCAGGAATCATAGAATTATAGATTTAGAGTTGGAATGGACCTCAGAAGTCCCCTAGATCAGGCCTGTACAACTTGCAGCCTGCTTCGCCCGAGACTTGTAGCACACCAAAAGATGTCCTCTACGTGCAAAGGATGTTTTCCTCTACATTTTTCCCAGGCCACCCGAAATCCTTTGGCATATCAAATGGCTGTAAGTGGCTTGTGGGTCCCAAGTTGTGCAGGCCTGACCTAGATCAATCTTCTTTTACAGCTGAGAAAACGGAGGTGCAAGGACACTGAGAGACTAATCCAAGATCACACAGGCAGTGTCTCTAAGGAAAGATTTGAATCAACCACAACAAATATTTATTAAGGATCTACTCTGTGCCAGGCACTGGGAGATACCAAGGTAAAAATAAAACAATCCAGGGCAACTAGGTAGCGCAGTGGATAGAGCCAGTCCTGGAGTCAGGAGGACCTGAGTTCAAATCTGGCCTCAGACACATAGCACTTACTAGCTGTGTGACCATGGGCAAGTCACTTAACTCCACTGCCTAGCAACACCGCCCCCCACCCCAAAAAAAACCCAATCCCTTACTGAAAGATGCTTATATTCTATTGGGAGAGAGAATACAACTCATGGCTGGCACATAGTAGATGCTTAATAAATCTCTGTGTAAGTGCTGGGTTAGGGTAGGGGAAAAGATAATGAGTTGTGTTTGACCTGTTGAGACTCCTACAGGATAGCCAGTTTGAAATGTAGGACTATAGCTGAGAGAGATTAAAGATGGATATATAGAACCTGGGAGTTACTTGCATACAGATGACAATTAAAAACATGGAAGCTGATGGGGTCACTAAGGGAAAGATTTCAAAAAGAAAAGCACCAAAGACAGAGGCTTGGGGGTAGACCCACAATTAGGAGGCATGATAAGGGTGGTGATCCAGCAAGAGTCTGATTACTCAAGAGAGGTAGGAGAACTAAAAAAGAGCGGTGCTATGAAACCCTAGAAAGGAAAGATATCTCAGAGAGTAGGTTAACAGTGTAAAATGCTATGGAGAGGTCAAAAAGGATAACAACTAAGAAAAGGCCATTAGATTAGGCAATTATTGATAATTTTGTAACTGATCAACTTCAATCCAGCAAAGCCAAATGGAAAATGGCTGGAGACTGAAAAAAAAAAAAAAAAAGGAAATTAGAGCATCGACTCTAAAAGCTTTTTCTAGCTTAGCTGCAAAAGGGGAGGAAAATGTGACAATAGTTTAAGAGAATGATAGGCTCTAACGATGGTGGGGCATTTTTTGTTTTTCTGGGTTTTAAAGATGAGGGACACCTGGGAGTATTTATAGGCAGCAGAAAAAGAAACAGACAGGAACACATTTACAATTAGAAAAAGGGAATGAATGATTATGGGGACAATCTCTGGGAAACATAGGAGGGGATGAGAGCAAACAGTTGGCCTTGGTGACTCAAGAGACCACATTTCAACAGAGACCAGAACAAATGAGAAAAGAATGGGCAATAATGATATTAGGAGGTTGTGAGAAAGAGAGAAGAAAAGGAGCTCCTAATGGCCTCCATTTTTGAGATTCTCATCTATAAGCACTGGGAGAGAGGGTGGTAGGGAAAGCTTGAGAGAAGAGAGGTTTTCAAACAGCTGCTATAAGAAGTGTGATACAGATTCAATTAAGAATTAAAATGAGGGCCCAGTTGAGATTAGCTCACAAATTAGTAGTAGGCTCAGTGAGCATGACTGAATGATTTCTTTCAGCTACCTTCAGTACCTGGTGAATAGAAGCAAAGGTGGTACATGGCAGCAGTAATCCAGGATTGAAAAGAGAAGGGAACAAGGGATTTGGGAGTAGAGGATCAAATAGGGAGAAAAAGTGTAGCATATACAGGAGTCACAGACTAAGAAAGTACAGGATAGGATTAAGACAAACTGAGACATGGAATGATAGGTGGTTATATTTAGATAAAGGAATTTTAGAGTTTTTGGATGACAGTGAGAGCAAGAGTGTGATCATCTCTGTGCAGCTGAGGTGGAATGGTAGATAGAGTTGAGGAGCTGGAGGTCCTAGGAGGTTAAAATGTTTGAAAGACTATCAACATGTATTGTTAAAGCCATTTAATATAACAGCAGTAATTTGGGGTTGAGAAAGTCAAGAGTCAGGAATGGAATTCCATGAGAAAGAAAAGTATGACCTGTGATTAAATAACTGCCACCAGGCTCCAGATTGACTGACATAGTTGGATAGAGTGGACTTCAAAGGAGGAGAAGATGCTGAGTGAAAATGGAAGAGGGAGAATCTGAAAATGGGAAGCAAGAACATTGTGACTGTTCCTGCTGGACTAATGTGTTGTAGGGTCTGGGAGAAGAAGGAAATGGCCCTGGAAAAGAGGGCTGGATCCTCTGCCTCTATCTAGAGTCAGTGCTTCCCCAATGCACCACAATGCTCCCTGGTTTCAAAGAAATTCTCTCTCCCCCTCCTAAACCCCTTCTCAAAAACACAGCAGCATTCTGTTCTTTGGAAAGTCAAATCCATTGCTAGAGGCTCATGAGACATGAATACAACGTTAGGACAATTAACTTTCCTTATCCAGGTTAAGGTTAATTTAATATCTACAAACCAAAGTAAGCAGGAATGATCAGAAAATGTATAGATAATCCAAAATTGACACTTTAAATAACTTTATTCTCTTTCCTTGACTAGCCTTTAGCCAAATCCAACATGTAGTAAATTAGCTAAATTTGAGTTTCAAGGCATTTTCTTTCCCATCTTTACTGTATGGCAAAAGCGTTAATGATCAGTGAAGTTTAGTAAGCAGTTTAGTAAGGGACTATGAACAAAAATGATCCATGGTCATTTATTATCAATTCAATTATACAATCCAACAATCACCAAGTCATGCTTAATATGATTAGCTAAATGCCCAGTCTAGGAATATCCTTTACAACATTTCCTGGACCAATATCATTTTGCAATGGCATCACTAGTACACTATAATCATGACATATTATACCAAACCCTATAAAATCATGAAACCCAGCTAATCATCTTTTTAAACATTCTGTGGAACTGTTTCCCCCATATCTTTCTGCCTAATGTTATGTTTTCAGATGATTAACTAATGACATTGGACAGCTGAGTAATATGTGTGTACAAGCAAAAATGTATGCCAAGTGAGTAGAAAATCTAGTTTGTTTCCTTGGGAGAGGGCAGGAATACTAAAAACTAGTTAAATTTATGTTAGTTTTCTAGGCTATTACTTACATCAATCTCTCCATCATCTATTTCTCCATCATCTTCCTCCTTTTTTTTCTCCTTGAGAGATTCCAGGGGCTCCTTTTCCTCCCCATTTTTACCACTGGACTTCTCCTCTTCCTCGGGAGTGCCTTCTCCTTTCTCGTCCTCATCTTCTCCAGCAGCCTTCTCAGCCTCATCCTCTTGAGCAGTAGTTGCTGGTTCCTCAGGAACCTCCTCATCATAATCTAATTCATGTTCATCCAGTTCTCTCGTGACTGAAGAGGCTTCATCTCTAAGATCATTTGTCCTATCTTCCTCCTCCTCCTCCTCCTCCTCTTCCTCCTCTGGACAGGGGGAGTTCTTAAGCTCTCTGCTCTGATCATTATTATCAGAGTCCTGAGATTTGCTTTCACTTAATCGGTCCTCCTCCTCTGAATGATTCTCCTCTTCACCCTGACTCAATGCCCTCGCTGCATCTTCCTCCTCTTCCTCCAAATCAGTGCCCCTCCCCCCCTCTCCATCCAGCTCCCGGTCAGACCCACTTTCTTTCAGAATGTCGTCATCTGAGAGCTCTTGCTGCTCTTCCTCTGGAGATCCAGGATCTCGATCCGGGCTCTCACACACATCCATCAGTATCCTCTGGCCTACAAAAGAAAGAGAAATAGATACATTTACCAAATTCAACACAAACTGGGAAATAAATTTCATTTCCTAGTTCTACTGGCCTGAAGGGGAGATAACAGGTGTACGTGTCTCTCTTTCATCTGGCTTTAATCCTGAACAGATATTCTCTTTAATTTAGACTCTTATTCTCCAAACTCTGGATGCTATGCTTCCTAGGATCATATATTTAGAGCTGAAAGGGACCTCAAAACCCCCTATTTTAGAGATAAGGGGACTGAGCTCAGCCCAGAAGTTAAATGACTTGACCAAGCTTAGGCAGTGAGTAAGTGGCAGAGCCAGGATTTGAATCCAACTTCTTAGGCATGAAATCTAGAACTCTTACTACTATACCATTCCAAGAGAAAATAGGCAATTAACTTTAAAATCATATAGATCCAATTAAGAATAATAAATTAATGTGCTATTTATAAACCACTTAAGAGATTTTTAGCAATGACAATTTAAATGAAATATGCCAAATGGGTAAGATCTTCCATATCCTCAGCATGCTGCCTCCCTGAACTCTACCTGCCCCTAAATACAAATGCAATTTAAGGCATGTTACAATGTTACAATTTTGATACAAGATCCCTCTCCCCTACCCCAATTCTAACAGTTAGTAAGAAAAAAAAGTCAATGAGATCTTTTGCTGTAGGAGCCAACAATGTGATTTTATGTGACATGTTGCTTTTGAAATTAAAGGTGGCCTCCACATGGTAACCACTGATAATATACATGGCACCAGATTGTAAGCCATAAACCTACCTTTGGCTTTAGAGTTAACCTTAGGGGCCTAAAGCAGAATAATTGTAGACAGCTCTTTAGCAACTCTCAGCATGCATTTCAAAGGGTATCCACGTTGGTGCCTGTCACTTTTCATGTATAGGTACTGTGTTAACATCCACCCAGATCAGAATACCTATTAAAAATAAGTTAGGATAATAGATAGTGGGCCCTAGTGGTCTATAAGACCTGGGACAACTCTATCCACTGGAAGGAATGGATTTATCTGTATCAGTTTACACTCCAAAAGTAGAACAGCACTTGTCATACAAAAGATGCCCACAGAAGCAAAGGTTTAGAATGCTACGAACTAAAGAATTACTAGCCTGGCCTCCAAGGCTAGTAAACGGAGACCATAATTCAGTATAATATTTTAGGCCATTTTGTACTGTCAGGTAATTTGATGGACATTGTCATATCTACAATGAGGGACTCCTTCCTTCCCACCAAAATTCTGACTCATGACTCATGACTTTGATATAAGTTGCCAATGGGTATATTCACCTGTAGAGAAGAACTTCTGGTAGAAAATTCTCCATATTACGAGAGCTGTGCTTACATGATGCTGACAGTCTCATTCTGCTCTATTTCAGAAGATATTCAAGTCTATTTTTACTACTCCAGATTTAATTATAAAGTGCACACATGCTGGTATCCCACTCAGATGCTTTAGGAGGGTACTTTGTTCTTCCTTCTCCTGTTTTTAAATGCAGGGCAAGATGGCTGACATTTACTAATTTCATTCTGCATGTTGGTGGCAGAAAAAACACTGAGCAGTTTTCATGCAGTCCTCTGAAATCTACAGGGATGTACACACTGGCTACATTCACAGCATCACAGGATTTAGAGCTGAAAGAGACTTTAGAGATTATCTAGTTCAACCCCCTCAAAAGATAGAGAAGACCAGGAGGGTCAGAGATGGGAAATGACTTGCCCAAAAACTCACATGGTATATTCAGGGATCGGATATTTCTCAATTCCACCCTTCCCCACACACTATCACCCAATTAGTAGTCACATTTGAACCCAGGTTTTTTTTTTACTTTAAATTCAACATGCATTTCAATATAATACAATACAGCTAACCTCATACCCTGGTAGATTTCTACTTCAGTCTTTCCCTAAACAGCACTGCCTGAACACTCATTTCAGGCTATGCCCGCCATGGCACAGCCTGAACACTCATTTCAGGCTATGCCCGCCATGGCACATCTACAATCCACCCCCTTCTAACATAGCCTCAGACGAATCCTCCCACCTCTGAGTTTTTTCCTTCTCTGCCACAATCTCAATAATGAAACTGGATAGTAATATCACAAGCACACTATTCCCTTAGTGATGTTGGGCAAAAAATGTACACTGAATTAAAGCCTATCAATCATACAGTGCTTACTGCTTTAGGCAGAAAGTCTTTGGAGCTCACTCTTTTCAAAAGTAAAATGTGTTTAAAAGCATAGAGAAATAAAGTCAAAGCTCAGAAATTCACTTCTCTAAAGAGCTAAAGCCACAACTCTGACAACAATTTATTGTTTTAACAAATGAAAAAACTATCTGTGAGGAACATGTCATGGCAATTTACTTTAAGATGAGTTTGTTTAGAACCTAGGATTTCGTGTGTGTAGCAAATTCGGTAGTGTAAATTCCCTCCAGCAATGAAGTTAGGCTACTTTGTAACTTAAAGAGTGTTAGACAGTTGCTGGGTGGCAATGAAGTTAATTGTCACACTGTTAGTATGTGTCAAAAACAGCACTTGAACCCAAGTCTTTCTGATTTCAAGGTCAATCCTCTACTCCCTGACTTGTTTCCAGAAACTGGCCAGCCAGCCAGAATGAAAGGAAGAAAATAAAGAGAAGGTTAAGAGCCACAGATATGTATAAGCCATTAACAGAAAATATGGGGCACTTGTTTTCTTGTCCATCTGAAGTTGCAAAAAAGTAAACAGACCCATTTTACAAACTATTCAACACCACCATGGAAACGCATCCTTGAATGGGAAAGGGAAGGAGACAAAACAGGATCTTTTTCTTTTTGCAAAGTAATCCTGTTTGAATTTCATGCTTCATGCTGCTCTAAGCATGTGAATAAAGGTGGAAGAAAAAAACTGATCCTCTGTGCCAGGGAGAACAAGAATTCTGGTCCTTCTGCTGACACTTCTCATTTCCTCCCCCTGAATCAAGTGGGAATAGGGGTTGACATCAATTAACAATAGCGGTCAAAAGGTCAGCAGCCTAAACTATAATAAGGTGAAAATCTCATTTTTCAAGCCTTGGTGATGAGATAATATTAACATATTGTACACTTAAGAGCCACTTTTGCACTGACTGGTTACTGTAAAAGAGTCTTTTGTACTCTATGTGATGAATTTAGATAATCCTTAAAAGAATGTCTTATCTATGTCTATCTCTCAAGAAATGAACAGACACCAGATTTCATGGACTGCCCACAAAAGCAAATTTATCTACAAAATTAAGTTCCAATTGAAACCATAGCTAAAAACCATGTACCTGATGGGCTGTAGATATCTCCTGCATATGTCTGCTAAACGCAGAATCACTGCTGGATTTTAAAGGTTACGGTCTGGTCTAACCCTCATCTAGTCTAATCTTCAGTTATGATCTAATTATGACATATGACATATACTTTTATTCAATGCTCTTATGTTCCATGCACTATCATAGTCTACTTCTAGACCTTTACATATATAGATAATTCATTATAAAGCATGCTAATCTAGTTTAAATTTAATTAGATAAAGAACCAACTGCATTTTACATTTAGGTAAAAGAACTTAAGACCTTAAATGAGGAAATGTAGAAATGAATGCCTTTCTGACTTTGAATTAGTCTTAACCAGTCCAAGAAAAGGGCTTGTAAGTAAACAGAAGAAAATTCATTTTAAAACTTGCTGTGTCCTTCCTATATGGAAAGAACATTATAGGTAGTTCCCAATTTGCAAACACCAGACTTTGAAAAACCTTTACCACTAAGAACAATTATTGATCAAAGCTCTACCTGCCTTCTGGATGACAGCTTCCACGTCTGCCACCAGAAGTAGTAACATCTCATTTCCACGGATTTCATCCTTCACCCAACTTTCTCCCTTATTCTGTTAAGTACCAGCAAAGCTCCAACTTAGAATGCCCCATATCTTCTTGCTGCTATATCCTATTCCCTGTTACTCACACAAGTTTTAGAGAGACCCAAAAAGTTCAAGGAATCTTACATACTAGAGTTCAGTCATGTTATATATTAAAAGAGATTGGGGGGGGGGCGACCCTGGAAACCTAAGCACCATTTATAAAAACTGTTTCTATGGAAAATGCCATATTTCAAGTTCCAAACAACCAGCCAAAAATGATCTTGTGGAACACAACCTATTCCTAAGTTGGAAACTGCCTACACTAACAGCAGTAGGGCATTTCCTCTGAACTGTATTCTTCCAAAAGTGGTTGATAAATCAAGAAGCATTTATTAAGTGCCTACTATATGTCAGGGGGATATAGCTGGGGATACCAAGAAAACATAAAACATCTCTTGCTCTCAAAGAGCTACATAATACCAAAAGAGACATGTATACAGTCAAGTGCCCACTTATGTCTTACTGCAGCTCCCCTTATGCAACAGCTTATTTTTCTAAAATAAATACATGGATTTACTTTAAGCCCAAGGTATAGTGATGGCCAAAAGGATCAAACATGTGGCCTTGGCTTTAGATTATGTAATGGCAGACTTTTCTATGATTTGAACTTGGTACTACAAATGGTGCTGGATAAAAGAATAGTCTAATAAAAACAATCCAGAATGTGACCAACTAAAATCAATCTCCAATTCCACAGGAAATGCTGCCTCAATGTTTATTCCTGTGAAATTATCTCTTATCATAAAGGCTCAGGGGGATCTATTCCAATCTATACTTGGACAAGAATTCCCTCTACATCTTCAACAGTCACCCAGGCTCTTTTTAGATCCTGATTCCTATTTAACATATAAGCTATCTCTTCCAGATTTGAGTTATCTTCCAATTAAATAAACACTCCATTCATGCCTTCAAAATTATTAAAATGCTGAACTAAGGTCAGTAGCAAACACAGACACAAAGACATACACATATTTTTAAAATTATAAAAAACTAAGCACTTGCTAGGCTTGTCCCCTTATAAATTATATTTTTAAGTCCTTACTTTAGCATGTTGGAAGAGAAGTTACTTAAAAGAACTCCCCAAATTCTATTTCCTATATTCTTCAAGGCTGAAGACAAGCTTTCATGTGCTCATAAGAATGTGCCAGAGCAATAAAGGCACTAAGTCCTCACTTTCCAGGCAGCCAGTTCTGCCTTTCCTTGTAAGACTAGAAAAATTTAAGTCTGTAGTGTTATACTAAGCGTCTTTTATAAGGATAAATGGTTTCACTCTCTAAGGACTTTCTTTTTTAACACAACAGTGAGAAATTTGAAAACCATTACAACATAAAAGAAAAGTATCATTTAGTATAAGAGAAAGAGCACTGGGTTCTAGAGTCAGAGAACCTAGGTTCATAACTCATTATTGCTGCTTACTACCTTTGTAAACATTCTTAACTTCCCTGGGTCCTGGCTTCTCCATCTGTAAAATGAGGGAGTCCAATTACATGACCTGAGTCCCTTCCAGCTCTAGTTCTATTAAATCTATCAATCCATGAGCCTCTGACAGCAGCATCAGACCAATTATGCCAATGTGGTTTAGTTAGAAAGAGTCCTTGACTATCTGTCAGAAGACCAGGGTTCTTCAATCTGTCACTAACTACTTGTATGACTTTAAGTTGCTAAAAAAAAATACTGACAATAACCACCACTTTATAGCTACACAGAACTTTACAGTTTTCACAGATGTTTTCACATACATTCTCTCATAATATCTCTGGGTCTCAGTTTCCTCATTTGCACTACAAAAGGTCTGAAACAGGTGATTTTTATGGTTGCTTCCAGATTTAACACTCTACTACCATAAAAAGGGCTAGTTCAGAAAAATTTGGTTTACTTTAGTTTAACAAATGGGACATTCTCTGAACAAAAGTCTTAGCTGACTTCTAACAATTTTGATCAATTTTGTCTTCTTAGATAATCTAATACTAACCTATGATCATGAATTCATATCAAGATTTAGAGCCTAATCTTCAGGACCTCATTCACACATTTAAGGAATTGCCTATGACATGTGAGATATTACTGAAATGATAAGACTGACTATTAAGAAGTAAAATTTTGAGATTCATGATTTCAGCAATGTGAATTCCATACAAAGTCTATAACAACTGCATACCTAAATTAGACTATGTTAATGAAATACTGAGGCCAAATAAATTCATCACCCTGTCACAGTTCTACTGATAAGACTTCAATGAACTAGGCTGGTCCTCAAACAAGTTCTTTGCCAGTGCCTTACTCAAAATTTTGTTAGGATTTGCTGGACTTTTGTGCTCTGCTGGCACAACCTTCAAGAAAGCAGTATTACCTCCAACCATCATAAAGCAAGAGAAATAATTTGGCTTGGTTTTTAATATCTAAATTACGTAAACACCCTGCAAGGCCACACATTTATTCCAACAAATACAGCTCATTTATAAGACAAAGGAAAATTTTAGTAACAGTTTTATTTAAACTCCTCTTTCAGATATATGACAGTATTTTCAAATATATTCAATAGTGGCAATTCTTTGTCCTTTTAGGGAACAATTTGAGTTCAGAAAGAGTAAAAAGCAATCTCAAGTCAAGTCTAATGAATAATTGAGAGATCAAACTGGGTAGTAAGATTTTTAGTCAAAAAAACAAGTACTACTATAAATAATCACGTTGGTATTCTTCCCTAGCTTGTAAAGACTTTGAAGGCAAAGAGAACTCCTTAAAATGTTTTGCCCAATAATAGCATTATTGGAATTCAAGTACATAGCTTCCCAAGATGACTTTCTGAAGGTCAATATTAATTTGGCTGTATGAGTTCTTATATGCATATTTTAAAATTTTTATTTTGTAAAGCATTCTTACTTTACAGCCATAACTCCTAGACCACAAAGGAGAGCTACCCAAAAGGTAAACACTCCCATAAGGAAATGTATGGTTGGTGACAGAGCATTTTTATTAATTTCCCTCAGATTTAACTATGAGAGTCATCGATCTATTGGAACCCTTTCCCCCCCCCCACCCCGAGTCCTAGGGCAGTCATTCATGCTTTAACAGTCCAGAATTATTGAAATGTGGTAAAGTCAAAAACTACTTTGATCACAGGCAAGGCTTTACTGCACTTTTTCTGAAGTGGCAATACTGCTTCTCTATGGTTACAGATCAGCACCTAAAGGCTTGGGACACATCCCCACCTCAGGAAACTGTTTGGTTGAAAAAAGGTTTCCTGGACTTGGTGAAGCTGGCTCAATCAATGGTCAAGGTTTAACCTCTGACAAAAGTATGTACCCCAATCTTCCAGAGGGAATGGGGGTAGGGCGATCCCAATCCCCTTGTCACGCAAAGAGTTAAATCACTGAAAAAGAACTTAGAAGACTTACTGATCAGAAAGAAAACCAATGATATGTCACAAAATGACAAACACTCACAAACGCACAGATAATGAGACTCTTAATGTTAAATAAAATGTAAAACTCTCCTAAATTTGCAAGTTCTTGACACATAGTAAGCGCTCAATAAATGCAGGACTTGATTTGACAATGGTTTAGAGACCTCGACCATCTGAACTCTCAGAAGCCTCCGCTTTCTCATCTGTAAAATGGAAATAACATTTGCACTAAGACTTCCAGTTCTTTGTAAACCTTAAAGTGCTGTAGGAATATTTTTAAAGGTTTATGTAATAAACTTCCACTCTCCAGAACAAAGCACAGTGGCCAAATTTATGTAGCAAAGTCTAGGTTTTAGTGTTAGCTCTGCTACTAATTGAAAATATGCACAAGAGCAGAAATCTTCATACTTTCCCTACCATTGTTACAGTTACCTCGAGCCAATCAATAACCCTCCCAGTTTGTTTCCATCTTCCCAATCAAACAGACATGGAATCGACGCTGTCGTTCTTTTTCCAATAGGTCCAAGTGTGTTCTGGAGCACAGCCAACAGGCGCGCTCCAGTGAAGAAAGACAGCAAATTCTTAGCATTTCCCACCCAAAAGTTTCTCACGCCTGAACTTTCCGCGCAGAGAACCCCTAGTAGACCGGGGCTGCTAGCCTTAGTGGTCGGTCAGCAGGAGCCAAGAAAATCTCGGGCTCAGGATCCGTGACAGCTCCAGACAGGCCAGGCAGGCGCAGGGTGCGACCCCCACGGGCGTCCAGCCCCCACCGGACAGCCCCCTTGCGCAGCCAGGGTCTCAATGGACCGGCCGGCAGCGGCCCGCCTTCCGGAGGCAGTAAAGGAGCGGGATCGTGCGTGCTTTGGGGCCGCATACCCCCGCGCACGCCGATCCCCCACGGAGCTCGGCGCCGAACCTGGCCCCTCCCCCCCACGCCCCACACGCGCGCACGCGCACACACTCGCGCGCGCCGGGGGAGCCACGAGCCCTGAAGTGCTCGAGCCCCTCCCCCCTCCCCGCCTCCTAGGCCCCGGCGCGCGGCCCGGCCTCTCCTCCAGGGCCGCCGCCCCCCGGCCGGCCCCCGCCGCGGCCTCCAGCCCAGGCCGGGCCTGCGCCGCCGCCGCCGTCGCCCAGCCCCCGGCGCCCGCTCCTCACCTCACCTCAGCGCGAGGGCGGCCGCGGAGGAGAGGAGGGGGACGGGGAGGGGGAGGGGGGCGGCGGCGCGGTGAGGCGTCTTCCCGGTCCTTCCGCTCCTCACGGACCTTGGCTGCTTCGGCTCCGGCTCCGGCTCCGGCTCCGGCTTCGGCTTCGACTTCGGGGCGACGCGGGCGGAACAAACGGGCTCCACTACCCGCGGGGGCCGGCCATTGTGCGACGTCATCAGGCCGCGACCGCCTCTCTCCAGAGAGCGGGCTTCCCTCCCTCCTTCTCTCCCTGGCCCGGGCCAGGGCGCTCCGCCCCCTCCTCTCTCCGCGCCGCGCCCTGTCGTGCGTGCCGTGCGTGCTGTGCGTGCCTTGCGTGCCACGCTTAAAGAGACAGGCGCTGCCTCCAGCGTGAGAACTTGCATAAAAGGGAGGCGGGAGGCATTGGGGGAAGGGAAGGATGGGGAAAGATAAACGGAGGCATGTCGGTCAATCAGTCCCTCAAGCCAATAAGAATTTATTACATACGTGCTGGGTTTTAGCCATTATTCTGCACCCTGGAGAGACAAGGACAAAAACGAAACAGCTCCTGCCCTAAAGGGCTTAACGTTCTAACGTGTGCACGCATGTAGGCAGGCACATGAAGATACAATGTAGCTTTGAGGATGGGGGCGAGGTCCCAAGCAGCAGAGGGAGACCCTGAAGAGCCTGAGTCTGATGAAGAAAACAGCAGTTGAGCTGAAAAGGATTTCAAGAAAGATGGAAAATGGGGCGCCGAATATATCTGTGGTCGGGGGCGGGGCAGAGGACAGCCATAAGCCATCACGGAGTCCCGTGAATGGAGGGGGGGGTGGGGAGGGATGGGGAGGGGAAGAGAGGGAAAGAATGTGTCAGAAGACTGGAATGAGATGATGGGAGTCAGACTATGAAGAGCTTGTTTATATTTGTTAGCACATAGTTGGTGCTTAATAAATGCTTATTAATAATTGGGCAGCTAGGTGGCGTAGTGGATAGAGTGCCGAGGGTGGCCCTGAGTTCAGATGTGGCCTCAGACGCCAGCAGTGTCATCCTGGGCAAGTCACTTAACCCTGTTTGCCTGTTTTCTCCTACGTAAAATGAGTTAGAGAAGGAAATGACACCATTCCAGTATCTTTGCCCCTAAAAACCCAAATGAGGTCACAAAGAGTCAGACACAGTTGAAAAAGGACTAAACAACAAGCAAGAATGTTTAGTGAATGAATGGGGAGTTTATTATGGCTGGGTTGGAAGTGGTGGTGCTAACATAGGAAAACATCCTTTAGGAAAAATTGCTTTGAGAAGCTTCAGGTAGGGAAACCAGTTATGAGAGTATTCAGGTGACAGGTGATAAGGACCTGAACTGGGGTGGTAGTTGTTTGAGAGACTAGGAAGGAAGAAAATAACCATTTATTAAGCCCCTACTATGTTCCAGGTACAGCTATATCTCATTTGATCTTTACAACCACTCTGGAAGGTAGGTGCCATTATTATACCCCATTTTACAGATGAGGATATCGAGACAGACAAAGGTTAAGTGATTTGCCCAGGTCACCTACAGGGTAGGACAGGTAATGATGGGGATGGGCTCTTAACTCCTAAAAGGAAAAGATCGTGTCTTTGGGATCTGGACCTCTAGAAGGAAAAGCCCTGGGCTTTCCCATTTGGCCAAATCTCTGGCATTTGCCTGAGGCTATAGTCCTATCCACTGGCCTTTTGTTATCACCTCTCCCCAATCTCCCAATTCTTCATTACCCTAAACCTAGCATAGCCCTTCATTGTCTCACCTCCCTATGGCCCCCAGCTGCTTCCCACCCTTAATCCTATCTAGGCTACAGTCTCCCTGGGCCACGTGGTCCAGGCCCTTGCATTTTGTTACCTCACAGTCACACACCCCCCCACCCCCCCACCCCCCCACCCCCCCACCCCCCCCCGGTTTAGTGGCCACTCCCATCCAGATCCTTCTTAGACTGCCTTCTTCAGTCATTCCAGACTACCTGGTCACTCCTAGATCCCCTCCAGTCTTTCTGTATATAAAGTCCATCTGGCTCAGATTCTAAAGAACTGGCCCTCTTGCATTATCGATGTAAATGCTTAGATTCTTTAAGAGGCTGGCCAATATGGGGGATTCTTTAAATCTCACCCACCCAGATTGACGTTCTAATAAACCTTGTCTTCAGCTGAAAGAAGGGTTGGGTTGAATTCATTCAGGCAGAACCTGAGTGTGGTGATTTTTCGATCCCAACACCTCTAAACCTCTAAACCTCAGCAGTAATTACTGTCTGAGGGCAGATTTGAACTCATTTCTTCCTGACTTCTGGGCCACAGAACTGCCTCCTATGAGGAAACATTGCATATAAAACCTTAGTGACTGAAGGGATAGTGGTACCTAAACAGAAGTAGAAGAGTGTGGAAGAGGGATTTAAAAAAAAGAAAAATGGATGAATTCTCTTTTGAGTTTGGTTGCTTCAGGAAATTGGATGGGTCTACACCCCCAGAGGGAGACTAGAGCTGTATATATCAATGTAGGAGTCATTTGCACAGAGAATATGGAACCCATATCAAAAGCAGTCACCAAGTGAGAGAATGAGGAGAGGCATAGGTCAGGACCTTGGGGTACACTCATGGGAATGTGGTATGAATGACGATTCAGCCAAGGAGAAGGAAAAACAAGAGGTCAGGCAGGTAGGAAAAGAGCCAAGAGAAAACTGAAAAGAAGAGGAGACTGTATATGGGGGGGGAGAGGGTGTCAAAAACTGTTTAATCAGAAGCCTTAAACCTTCCTGGAACACCTTCCTTCTGTGGACCTAATGTGCCTAAGGAATTGCATCTAGTAAGCATTTAAGTGCTGTGTGCTGGATACCCTCACAAAGTGAATCAGCTCTGGGAGCCCACCTTTTATTGGGAAATCAATAAACATTTATTTGATGCTGAGGCTGGCTATACAAAAAGAGGCAAAAGGCATTCTCTGCCCTCAAGGAATGAAAGACTTAATGGGAGAGACAACATTCAAACAAATATATACAAACTATGTACAGGATAAATAGAAAATAACAGAAGGCATGAGAATTAAGAGGGGTTTGGAAAGACTTCTAGTAAAAGAAGGGATTCTAGTTGGGACTTAAAGGAAGGCTGGGAGGTCAGTAGTTGGAGCAGAGGAAGGAGAGGGAGGGCATTCCAGGAAGGAGCACTGGCAGAGAAAATGCCTCAAGCCAAGAGGTGAAATTTCTTGTTCTTGGCACAACCAGGAGGCCTGCGTCACTAGATTGTAGAGTATATATTGGGGAAAAGGTGTAAGAAGGCTGGAAAGGTGAGAGGAGGTTAAGTTATGTAGGACTTTGAATGCCAATCAGAACATTTTGTATTTGTTCTTGGAGGCCATAGGTAACCACTAGAAGATAACGTGCATACATAAAATTATACATGATAGGCACAAACTGAATTAAAAGTGGTTGTGAGAAGGATCCTGCTGTGCATGTTAAGGAGATACAAGAGGCTTCATGTGGAAATTGGCACTTAAGAGACTGGATGATACGAGAAAGAACTGGATTAGGAGGCAGGGAAGTTGCATGTTCAGATCTTGCCTGTCACTGCCCTTTAGGCCAGTTGCATCCTCCCTGGGCCTCAGTTTCCTGATCTGTAAAATGAGACTGCTGGAGTAAATGGCCTCCAGGATCCAAAATCTATGAGCCTACTGGGAAAACCTTCACTTAGCCTTTTATTCTGCGTTTGGGTGAAGCTGTGTAGCTTAGCGTGGCTTTTCCTTCTACTAGACTGCTCCATGAGATGGGAACTCTCTAATGTCCCCGAGTACAGTGCCTGAACACAGAAGCAGCCTAATAGGTGTTATTGAGCTTCCTTTAGGGAACTGTTCTTTGATGTCCCTGGGACTACCATAATAATAGCAACAGCCAACGTTTACATTTGCATAGCAGGTTATGGTTTATAAAGCATTTAAAGTAGAAAGTCCTTGAGGACCAGAATTTTCATGTTTGCTTTTGTATCCCAAGCTCTTAGCACAGTCTCCTGCATATAGTATGAAGCTTAATAAATTTTTGTTGAATTGATTGTTTTATTGAGAGAGGAGGGAGGGAGAGAGGGAAAAGAGAAAGTGAGAGAAGGGAGGAAAGTAGGAAAAGAGAAAAAAAGTTAAAAGGAATGGAATGAAAATAAGAGAAAGAGGGAGAAGGAAGTGGACTGGAGAGAGGGAATTGCAAATGAGAAGAGAGAACAAAGAAGGAGAAAGAACCCTGGACCTGACCCACCCTGGAGTCCCTTTGCTGCCGCACTGAAGTTGCTCTGTGGGCCATTTCCAAAGACTTTGCAATTCCTTCAGTTTTGTATATTTACACAGTGCCGGACACACCGACTGTCAGTTTTGTAGCGCCTTCACATCCGTGTCTTAGCCTATGGTTATCTCCTGAGTGATTATCTCCTTAATATGAAGTAGGTTTCCCACCCATACATAGTGTTCTGGCAGCCTAGCGCATTGGAGTCGGATGTGTCTGTTTCTGAGCTCCCAGTTCAGAGCGTACTGTGCCTCAGCCGTTCAGGCCTGGGGCTTCTAGAACAACTGTCCACAGTTCAAAGCCAGACTTTTCCTAGAAGAGCCCAGTGTGTGTGTGTGTGTGTGTGTGTGTGATCCTTTGTTTTTATTGATACTGTTTTGCACACACATTCGTTTCACAATTTATGCCTTCCCCACTCTCCTCCCATCCCTAACAAAATTAAAAACGAAAACAGAGAAAGAAACATTCAGCAAAACTAACCAGCACATCCACCCGAGCCAGACGGTAAATGCAATATCCCACACCCATAGTTCCTCACTAGTGCAAAGAAAGGAGGAATGAGCATTTCTTCTCTTCTTGGAGGTAGGGTCAAGCTTGGTGTTCATATTTACACAACATTCAGTTTCCTTTTTTTTCCCTTTCCATTTGTGTTGCTATGTTCATTTAAATATTGTTTTCCTGTTTCTGTTTGCTTCTCTCTGTATCAGTTCATCTAAGTTCTCCTGAGCTTCTCTCATTATTTCTCTAGCTGTAGTAGTATTCCATTCTATTCGTGTATTACAATTTATTTAGCTATCCCCAACCGCATGGATCTCATTCCTTTAAAAAAATTTTTTCTTCTACTAGCTTCCGATTAAACTGGTTCTAAAACAGTGGAGCAGCAGATTAAATGCCTGTTATGTGCAAAGGACTGAGAATACAAAGACCAAAACCTAAACAATATACTGTCTAGGAATTTAATACATTCTGCTGGGCTTGGGGGTGGGATACTGCAAACAGCCTCTGCACAAATTGTAAATACCAGGTAATTTAAGAAGGGAGAACTAACAAAGTAGGGGAAGTGAGGGGAATCCAGGAAGGAGGTCTTCACAGAGAAGTGGTTCCTCTGCTGTGCCTTGAAAGAAATGAAGGACTCAGAGTCAGAAACAGAGGAGGGAATGTGTGTATTCCAGACATATAAAAATAATGACTGAGACAGGGAATGGAATGTTGGATTCAGGGAATAGCTAATAATCCAATTTGGTTGGAATAAGGTCTGCATGATGAGGGAATAAAATGTAGTTTCCTGAGCGAAGGGGTTACATGATCAGACCCAAGTCTGAACCCTCGGAAGAGTCCTTTGGCAGCCATGCTAAAGATGGAGACTCTAGAAGTAGATTAAGTGGGAGGCTGTTACAAAAGGCCAGGTAAGAGGTGATGAGAGCCTGAACCAGGGTAGTTGTTGTGTGGATGAATGGTAAAGAAGAAGGATTTGACAGATGTACAGATATAATAGCAGGAACTGGAAACTGATTGGATATCTGACCATGTGAGGATAACTCTGAGATTACTATCGTAGGTGGAGTGGGAGGCTTGGGGGGAGTGGTAACATCCTCAATAGAAAGGGGGAAATTTTTTAGGAGAAATAAGTTTGTGTAGTATCTCACAGGGTTACATTTACATTATTGACTGATAAGCGATCTTTAAATGTGATGAGTAAAGCACAGGACTTACAGTTAGTCAGATGTGGGTTAAAAGCTACCTCAGACACTTACTAGCAGCATGACAGTAGGTAAATCACTTAATCTTTCTTGGTGTCAGTCTGTCATCTATAAAATGGGGAACGATGAACTAGAAAGCTCACTGGTTCCTTCTAGCTATAAACCTCTCCGAGGCTCATCTATAAAATGGGGATAATGATAATACCTGAGATGTAGCTTTGTATGGCAGGTGGAGGAGGACTCAATTTCCAAGATCCCCTGCAACTACAAGTCTGATCCTAGGTCCCTGACAAAGTCATCCCGAAGGTGAGGAAGATGCTTGGAATATATTTCATGAGAGTTTCTGAGAATCAATGACAATTATGTAATGGTGATTTAGAAAGCATGGAGAAGTCCATTATCAGCTCTAGAGTGAAGGAAGAGGAGTGAAGTGATCTCTAGATTGAGAGCTGAGGAGCACCCACTTCCTTGAGGTCAATTTCTTTACCTATGAAAAGAGTGCTTTGGACAAGGTGGTTTCCCTAGGTCCTTTCTAGCTGTAAATCTTAAAATATTAAGACCTTTGTCTAGTATCTTTTGTTAAGTGATGTTTCCCACGTAAGTGGATTTTTCTGATAATTAAGGATTATGCCTTTAAGTCCTAAACACCCTTCAGCCACCCCCCCCCCCAAGTTATCTGTATTTTCAATTAAGTTTGGAAAGTGTTGAGAGGCAGTGTGGCTTAGTGGA
This sequence comes from Vombatus ursinus, assembly GCF_900497805.2. Lineage (NCBI taxonomy): Eukaryota > Metazoa > Chordata > Mammalia > Diprotodontia > Vombatidae > Vombatus > Vombatus ursinus. The sequence continues at coordinate 7,077,305 of NW_020945064.1, forward strand.
AAGAGAGCTGGCTTAAGGGTCAGGAACCTGGAAAGCAAAGCTGGGCATAAACCAACATCTCACACTATATGCCAAGATAAGCTCCAAATAGGTACATGATTTAGACAAAAAGGATGATATTATAAGCAAATTAGGGGAGCATGGAAAAGATTACAGGTGAAATCTACAAATAAGGAAAGAGTTTATGACCGAACAAGAAATAGAGAGGATCTTAAGAGGTAAAATGGATAATTTTCATCCACAGAGAGCCAGACAAGTTTGTAACTGGTGGGAGTCCTCATCCCATTCATATAAACACTGAAGACTCAGATTTCTTGATTGAATCCATCAAAGGTATAAATTAGATGTAAACAAGTAATTTCATCAGTTTTGGAGAGAGTGAAGTGCCTATCATCTGAGCACCAGCCTCATCACCAGAAAGTTGGTCCCAATGTGCATAATGTTTTAGGCCACACCCAAGAAGATTTTTTACTAAGTCACAAAGGGCTTAGGTCTGAGTTGATGAAGAGGATGTCTACCATTATCAATGAAATCCTAGATCCTTTAAATTAAATTAAAATTAAATTAATTAAATTAAAAAGATTTTACACAAACAAAATCACTGCAACCAAAATTAGAAATAAAGCAAGAAACTGGGGGGAAATTTTATAACAAGTTTCTCTGATAAAGGACTCATTTCTCAAATATGTAGAGAACTGAGTAAAATTTGTAAAAATAAGAGCCATTTCCCAATTGATAAATGGTCAAAGGATATGTACAGGTAGTTTTCAGGGGAAAAAAATCAAAGCTATCAATAGTCGTATCAAAATTCTCTAAATCACTAGTAATCAGAGAAACACAAATCAAAACAATTCTGAGGTATCACCTCACACCTATCGAATTAGCTAAAGTGACAAGGAAAATGACAAATGCTAGAGGGGATGTGGAAAAACAAGGACACTAACGCACAGTTAATGGCACTTCAAACTGGTCCAACCATTCTGAAGAACAATTTGGAACTATGCCCATATACCCTTTGATCCAGCAATACCACTAATAGGTCTGTACCCCAAAGTGATCCAAGAAAAAGGATTGTGTATAGAAATATTTATGGCCACTGTTTTTGTGGTGGCAAAGAAACTGAAGGATGCCCATCAATTGGGGAATGGCTAAACAAGTTGTATATGATTATGATGGAATGTTATTGTACTGTTAGAAATGATGAAGGAGATGGTTTCAGAAGAACCTGGGAAGACTTACATAAGCTGATGCAAAGTGAAGAAAGCAGAATTAGAACACTGTACACAATAGTAGCAACATTGTCACTAGAGTCAATTATGAAAGACTTAGCTACTCTGATCAAGGATCCGCAACAATTACAAAACACTCCTAATGAAAAATGCTGTTCACTTCCCCAGAGAAAATGAATGAATTTTATGTGAAGACTGAAGTATAATTTTTTAACTTTATTTTTCTTCCTTTCCCCCTTGCAACATGGCTAAATGTGTTTTGTCTGACTTCATATGTGTAATGGGTATCATATTATTTGCCTTCACAATGGGTGGGGGAGAGGCTAAAGGAAGGGAAAGAATTTGGAACTGAAAATTTAAAAAAAAAATTAGCAAACAAGCAAACAAACAAGAGTCAGGAATCTGGGTTCAAGTGCTGCCTCTGGCACAAGTGACTGTGACCAAGTCATTTAATTGTTTACTTCCCCAAGTAATGCTTTAAGACTACATGTTTCACAGTGTAAACTAATCTGTACTGGTAAAGAGAATTTCCTCATCAGAGTTCATTACACCAAATAAATCATGTCTGGATCCCTCTCCCCTCATTTCCCCCATAATCACACATTTATTTTTCTTTCAGGAGGCAATCAAGGTTAAGTGACTTGCCTAGGATCACACAGGTAGTAAAAGTCTACAGTCAAATTTGAACTCAGGTCCTCCAGATTCCAGGGCAGGTGCTCTATCCACTGAACCACCCAGCTGCCCCTAAAATCACACATTTAAACAGAATATATTCTAATACTTAAGAGGATCTAGGATTTCATTGATAGTGGTAGACATCCATTTCATCAACTCAGACCTAAGCCCTTTGTGACTTAGTAAAAAGTCTTCTTAGGTGTGGCCTAAAATATTATGCACATTGGGACCAACTTTCTGATGATGAGGCTGGTGCTCAGATGATAGGCACTTCACTCTCTCCAAAACTGATGAAATTACTTGTTTACATCTAATTTATACTTTTGATGGATTCAATCAAGAAATCTGAGTCTTCAGTGTTTATATGAATGGGATGAGGACTCCCACCAGTTACAAACTTGTCTGGCTCTCTGGGGATGAAACTCCATCCCTAGTCACCCTCACTCATTCTGTTTGTTCAATAAATCAATTGATCAGTAAACATTTATTAAGTGCCTACTACATGCTAAGCACCAGGAATTTTAAAAAAAGCAGTATAAGAGAGTTCCTGCCCTCAAGGAGCTTATAATCTAATGTTTGTACAACATGTAAACAAAACTATACAAAGCCAGTTATATATAGGATAAATGGGAAATAATTAACAGAGGGAAAGCACTATAATTAAGAGTGGATGGGCAAGGCTTTCAGTAAAAGAAGAAATTTTTGTTGAGACTTACAGGAAGCCAGGGAGGACAGTAGTCAGAGAGGAGGAAGGAAAGTATTCCATACACAGGAGAGAGCCAGAGAAAATGCCTGTAGCTGAGAGATGAAGTGTCTTGCTCTTGGAATAGCCAAGAAGCCAGTGTCACTGGATAGAAGAATATTGGGTGGGAAGTAGGAAGATTGCAAAGGTAAGAAAAAGCTAAGTTATAAAAGGCTTTGAATGCCAAATAGAACATTTTAAATTTGCTCTGAGAGGCAATAGGAGGCCACTGGAGTTTATTGAGTAGGGGTGTGTGTGTGTGTGTGTGTGTGTGTGTGTGTGTGTGTGTGAGAGAGAGAGAGAGAGAGAGAGAGAGAGAGAGAGAGAGAGAGAGAGAAAGAGAGAGAGAGAGCTTTTGCCTGGCCATTCATATGTGAAATGATTAGATTTATGCTTTAGAAATCACTTTGGGACAGGTAGGTGGCACAGTAGACAGTGCTCCGCCCTTGGAGTTGGGAGGACCTGAGTTCAGATCCAGCCTCACACACTTGACACTTACTGGCTGTGTGACCCTGGGCAAGTCACTTTAACCCTGATTACCTTTTAAAAAAGAAAAAAGAAAGAAAAAAACAATAATAATAGGGATAGTAGAGAAGGGAGGTTTAAGAGGAAAGATAATGAGTGGCTAGGTGGCTGAAGACAGGAAGGCTCATCTTCCTGATTTCAAATCTCACCTCGGACATTTACTAGAGCTGTATGATCTTGGGCAAGTTTGCCTCAGTTTGCTCATCTGGAGAAGGAAATGGCAAGCCACTCCAGTATCTTTGCCAAGAAAACCTAGATAGGGGTCATAAGAGTCAGATGAAACTGAAACATGACTGAACAACAACATAATGAATTTGGTTTTGGGCATATTGCATTTAGGATGACTACTGGACATCCAGTTAGAGAGGTCTGAAAGGCAGTTGGGGATGTGAGATTGGAAGTCAGCAGACAGTTTGGGGCAGAAATAAGTAGATTTGAGAATCATCACCATAGGGGCAGCTGGGTGGCACAGTGGATAGAACTCTGGCCTTGGAGTCAGGAGGACCTGAGTTCAAATCTGATCTCAGACACTTGACACTTACTAGCTGTGTGACCCTGGGCAAGAAACTTAACCCCGATTGCCTCACCACAGAGAGAGAGAGAGAGAGAGAGAATCATCAGCATAGAGATGGTAATTAAATCCATGGGAGCTGGTGATGTCTCCTAGTAAAGTAGTATAAAGGAAGAGAAGAGGTCCCAGGACAGAGCCTTGTGGGATACCTATGACTGGAAGGTGTGATCTGAATGAGAAGCCTGCAAAAGAGACTGAAGGCTGATCAGCAGGTGGTGTCTCAAAAACCTAGAGAGAAGAGAGTATCTAGGAGGAGAGAGAGTGATTAACCAGTGGCAAAGGCTGCAGAGATGTCAAGAAGAATGAGGATGAAGAAAAGGCCATTCATTGGATCTGACAGCTAAGAGATCATTAGTAACTATGGAGAGAGCAGTTTTAGTGAAATGATAAGGTTAGAAGCTGGGTTGTAAGAGAGTGGGAGGAGAAGGCAGAGATACCTATTATAGATGACTTTTTCAGGAGTTGGGCCTCAAAGGGCAGAAGAGATACAGGACAGTAGTGGGGATGGAAGAATCAAGCAAGTTTTTTCAGGATGGCAAGGCATGTTTGTAGGCAGTAGGGGATAAGCTGATAGACAAGAGAGATTGAGAATAAATGGAAGAGTGGGAATGACAGAGAGGCCAATCTTTTTGAGGAGATGAGATAGAATGGGATCTTTTGACTAAGTAGAGTGTTTAGCCTTGGTAAGGAATAAGGTCACTTCATCATGTGAAACTAGGATGAAGGAGGAGAAAATGGACAAAGGCACTTGAGTGAAAGTAGATGAGGAAGAGGGGAGAAGAAGGGCTTCATCGTAAATTGCCTCAATTGCTTTTGTAAAATATGAAATTTTCTTTTAGCTGAGAGAATTGGGGGAGTAAAAGGCCTAGGAGGTTTGAGGGAGGAGGAAAAAGGTTTGAACAAGCCACTGTAGAAAGTGGGAGAATGAGTTGATAAGGGGAGGCATAATGGGATTGCTGAGCAGCAGTGAATACCCACTTGTGGTGTAATATAAATTTGGAGTGGACCCACTTAGAATCCATAGCTCCACTAAATGTGTTGATAAATATTTATTGAATTTAATTGAAAGCTGAAAATTTCTTCCCTGTAGCTCCCATTATTAATCTTAATTCTTCTCTCTGGGCCAAGCAGAATAGATCCAGTCACTCTGCAAGGCAATTCTTCAGATACTTAAAGGCAGTGATGATGTGTCCCCAGCCTCCTCCACAGTCTTCTCTGGTCTAAACCAAACATCTCCAATTCAGTTCCTTTCACAAATTCTCATGTATTATAGTTTCAAGTCTTCTTCCTATCCCTATCTCTCCTCTAGATTCATTCCAGTTTGTCAATGCCCTTTGATTGGAAAAAAAAACTAATTAAATGCCTACTGTGCTAGGCACGACAAAGTCACCCAGAGCTGAGCACAATACTCCTGATGTGGATGGACCAGAGCAGAGCACAGTAAGGTGTTTCCTCTCTTGTTATTGGCCATATATAGTCAATTGAAGCAACCTAAGGAGGCAGATGGCTCAGTGGATGCAGTGTTGGGACCTGAGTCAGGAAGACCTGAGTTCAAATCTGGCCTCAGACACATACTAGCTATGTGATTCTAAACAAGTTACCTGCTTTTCCTAAAGCATAATTCTGACCATGCTACTTGCATAGCCAATAAACTATTAGTGGCTCCTTTTCTAGGAGCAAATATAAACTCTTCTGTTTGGGATACAAAGTCCTTTACAACATGATCCCAGTTTACCTTTCCAGTCTATCACTCCCCTTCATGTTCCCTGCTGTTCATCCTGTTCAACTAAACTAGCATTCTTACCATTTTTCATATACAATACTTGCCTTAGTGAAATGATAAGGTTAGAAGTTTGCATTAATGCACTGGAGAAGGAAATGACAAACCACTACAGTATCTTTACCAAGAAAACCCCATTTATTGGCATGCTATGGTCCACAAGGTCAAGAAGAGTTGGACACAACTGAACAACAAGATTGCATTAGCTTGGTTCTGGCTGCCACATCACACTTGTGACTCACTTTGAGCTTGTGAACCACAAAAACCTCCCAGTCATATGAACTCCTGTCCTCAACCTTGAACTTAACACAGGTTTTTTTTTTAAATTCCAAATATATCTTTACTAAGTTTCATCATATTAGATCCAGCCCATTGTTTTTTCCCATAAAGTTCTTTCTGGATCTCATTTCTGCTATCCAAAAACTAAATGCACCCCCCTCCTCAGATCATTCAAAAATCTTACAATTATGTCATCTATTCCTTCATCTGAAACGATAATTAAAATCTTGGCAAGAACAAGACCCAGAACAGTGCCTTGTGTTTTGGTTTTTCTTTTTCTGCAGCTGGTTGGTTAGATAATACTCAATTAAAATGTGATTTTAAATCTTTTAAAAGATACAATGTTGTTTTAAAAATGTAGTATTAATACAATTTACGTTGGCATTTTTTTTCTTCTTACTTCTTTCAAGGGTTACAAAACACCCTTTTAAAAAGCCTCATGTGTCGCCAGGAGCTGTGGTTGACTGCTCAGTACCGTGTGACACCGTTCACGGGGACTTTCTAGTGCAAAAGAACCAGATGTTTTGGTTTCGTCAAGAGAGTACTAGTTTTGGGGCTCCCTGTTCCTTTTTTATAGAGAGGAAACAAGCCTAGAGATGTTTACTGACCTACCCAAAACCTAATTAAGAACAGAATTGAGACTCAGGTCTGCTGATAAAATAACACAGCTACAGATCTCAAGAGAGACATCAGCATAGGTATACTCAATTTATAGTACATTCAGCCAAATGTAATGGGGAGCAAGTCTTACTGCACCCTGCAACACCGAGGGAATTTCATCTACCTGAAGAGAAAGGAACATATGAAAAGATCCCCCTGGACCATGCAGTAAAGGAAACTCCAGGACTCCTGGGTTCCCACAGTTCAATCCATCCTTCCAAGACAGTGTTGTGAGACCAGGATAAGATGATCCAGCTTTGTGAACTATTGGAAGTCTAACTCAGGAGCTAAATTATTAATAATAAGAGGTCATGGTTATATAGTACTTTAAAATTTACAAACGATCAATCAATCAACAAGCATTTATTAAGCACCTACTATGTACCAGGCACTGTGTTGGGCACTACGGCTACAAAGACAGAAATGAAACTGTACTTGCTTCAATAAACTTGTTCAACAAGTACTCTATCAGGGGAACAAGAGATATATAGGTACATATACATACAGAATAAACACAAGGTGATTTTGGTGGGAAGTGCCCTAGGAGATGGGAGAATCAGGAAAGCTTTCCTGTAGAAAGTGGTGCTTGAGTAGAGTCTTTTTTTTTTCTGGGTAATTAACATTTTATTAATTATGACCAGAGAATAATTAATAAAAGGATGGTCATTTGGCTTTCGCTGGTAAATTTTTTGAGGCAATCAGGCTTAAGTGACTTGTCCAAGGTCACACAGCTAGTAAGTGCCTGAGGCCAGATTTGAACTCAGGTTCCCCTGATTCGAGGGCCAGTGCTGTACTCACTGTGCCACATAGTTGCCCCTTAAGCAGAATCTTAAAGGAAACTAGAAATCCTAAGAAACGATAGTGAGGAGGGGATGCATTCCCAGCATGAGAGAGAGTCTGTACAAGTCACAGAGAGAGGGAATGAAGGATTGTATATGAAAAATGGTAAGAAGGCTAGTTTAGTTGAACAGGCTGAACAGCAGGGAACATGAAGGGGAGTGATGGACTGGAAAGGTAAATTGGGATCATGTTGTAAAGGGCTTTAAATCCCAAACAGAAGAGTTTATATTTGCTCCTAGAAAAGGAACCATTAATAGTTTATTGGCTATGCATGTAGCATGGTCAAAATTATGCTTTAGGAAAATCACTCTGGAACATTTGTGGTGGATTGGAGTGAGCTGAGACTTGAAGTATTGAATCCAATTATGAGGCTAGTAATCAGTCAGTCAACAAGCACACTATACGTCAGGCACTCTGCTAAGTGTTGGGGATATTAAGAAAGGCAGAAGACAGATGCTGGTCACAGGAGCAGTCCTCAAGGTGCCCATGGTCTAATGGGATAGACCACATGAAAATAACTACATACAAACAAGATAGAAGATAAATTGGAGACAATCAACAGAGGAAAGGCACTAGCATTAAAGTGGGGGGTGTGGTCAGAAATGGTTCATGTCGAATTCTGGTAAGATTTTAGGTGGGACTTGGAAGAAACCAGGGAAGCCAGGAGTCAAAAAGGAGAGAATTGCAAACATAGGGGACAGCTAGTGAGAAGGTCTAGAGTCAAGAAAAGGATTGTCTTCTTCAAAGAATAGCTAAGAGATCAGTATAATCGGATCATAGAATACATGAGGGTGAATGAGATGTAAGAAGACTGGAAAGGTGTGTGGGTGTGGTCATGAAGGGCTTTAAATATCAGAAGACTTTATATTTGATCCTGGAGGTAACTGGGAGCCATTGAAGTTTAATGAATTGGGTAGAGGTAAGGTCAGACCTGAGCTTTAGGAAGATTACTTTGATAGCTGAGTAGATGATGGACTTGAGGCAGGGAGAAACTTGAGGCTGGAGACCAATTAGCAGACTATTGCTACAATCTAGGTGTGAGGTGATGCAGGTGTACCAGGGTAGTTGTTGTGTCAGAGGAAAGAAGGGAATATATAGGAGAGATATTATAAAGATAAAATCAACAACTGATTGGATATGGGGAGTGAGAGACAGTGAGGAGGCAAGAATGACACTTAGATTTCAAGCCTGGATGACTGGGAGGATGGTGGTGCCCTTGAAAGTAAAAGGAAAATTCAGAAGAGGGGAGGGTTCATGGGAGAGATAATGTTTTGTTTTGTATATGTTGAGTTTAAGATATCTATCAGACATCTAGTTTAAGATGCCCAATAGGCAGCTGGGGGTGTGAGTCTGGATATTAGGACTGAATAATTAGATTCAAAAATCAGCAGAATAGAGGTGATAATTGAATCCATGGGAGCTGAAAAGATCATCAAGTGTAATAATATAGAAGGAAAAGATAAGAGGACCTGGACAGAGCTCTGGAGGATAGCCACCATTAGCAGGTGTATCTTGAATGAAGATCTAGCAAAAGAGACCAAGGAGTGTTCATATAGGTAAGAGAACCAGGACAGAGGAGTGTCCGAAAAACCTAGAGAGAAGAGAGTATCAAGGAGAAGAAGGTTGTTGACAGTGTCCAAGGCTGTAGAGAGGTCAAGATGAAGGAGCATTTAGAAAAGGCCATTGGCTAGTTAATGAAGATGAAAGCCAGGTTGTAGAGAATGAAGACAGTGAGAGCAAAGGAAGTGGAGGCACCTGTCACAGACAGCCTTCTCAAAGAGTTTAGCAACAAAAAGGAGGAGAAATATTTGATTACAGCTAGTGGGGATGAATGGAACAAATGAGGGTTTTCTGGAGCTTGGAGAAGGCACGGGCATGTCTGTAGGTAGGCAGTGTGGGAGTAGCTGGGAAGAGATGGAAGATTAGTGAGAGTGTGATGGAAGGAACAATCTGCTGGAGAAAATGGAGTGGAATGGAGTCACTTTACATGTGGAGGAGTTTGTCTTGGCAAAGAGAAGGGCCTCTTCCTTATGTGAGACAGGGTGCAGGAGAAGATATCTGCAGAAGGCATCTGAATAACGTGAGATCAGGAGGAAGGGAGAAGAGGGAGCTCTTGGCAAATGGCCTCTTTTTTCTTTTTAGTGAAAGATGAGGCAAAGCTTTCCACTGAGAGAGTAGGGGAAAGAGGAGCTATAGGAGGCCTGAAGAGAGAGGAAAAGGTTGGAAAAGACTGTGGTGAGTTAATGAGTCACTTAAGAAGGTGAAAAAGGATTGCCTTGCCACAGTGAGGGACCAGTTAAGATTATGTAACATAAATTTATTGTGCAACTGTTTTGTGATTTTCTCCAGTTCTGCTCAGCAGCATTTTGAGTAGGAGTCAAATCAGTGGATGGTGGGAGTAATCCAAAGCTGAGGCTCAGCAGGGTAAGATCAATGATAGTTTAAAGGGGTTAGGGATTCAAGAGAAAAGGACTGAATAGTGTTGAACAGATTCACCAAGGTGTCAAGATGGGAAAATGAAGAGAATGTAACCAGTGTTGGAGTTACGGTCTAAGACAAAACTGAGGGGGTAGAGGAATTGGTTAGGATGTTAAAGATAAAGATCAGAATTTGGGGTTTCAAGGCAAAGTGAGAAGTGGCGTGACAATAGATTGTGATCAGATAAGGGAATTTCAAAGTTCATGAATGGGGAAGCAGAAGTAGAATGCTTGGGGTGATGACAGGATCAAGGGTGTGACCATCTCTGTGTGGAGCTGAGATGGAGCAGAAGAGGAAATGAGAAATTGGGAGGTTAGGGTGTTTGAGGGAGTATCAGTACAAGTGTTGAAGTTCCCTAGTATGAGGGCAGGAGTTGGGGAGGAGAGAAAGACTGAGCCAGGCACTGAACTTATTGAGGAAGCAAGAGGAGCATCCTAGAGGTTGGTAGACAATAGCTACCGAGACTTTGATTGGGTAGATGTGGATGAAGTGAACTTCAAAGGAGGAAAGGTTACTGAGTGATGGGAGTGGAGGGAGATTTTGGAAGTGGTAATAAGAAAAAGCGTATCCCAACTCCCCCACCTGGACCGGTGAATGAGAGAGAAGTTGGGGGAAACTGTACATAGAAAGGAGAGAGAGAGAGAGAGACAGAGACAGAGACAGAGACAGACAGAGACAGAGACAAAGAGAGAAGAAGGAGGAGGAGGAGGAGGAAGAGGGAAGGGAGGAGAGAAAGAGAGAGGAGGGAAGAGGAGAGGAGAGGAGAGAGAGACAGAGACAGAGAGAAAGACAGAGACAGAGACTGGGTATGGGGTGTTCAAGGAGGACTAGGACCTCTGGTGTGAGGGCTTGCTGAGCCCTTTTCAGGGCTGCTCATCCACTTTTGGTGTCTACTTGGCACTTAACTCTCACCTGTGTCTCCAAGAATCTGTAGCATGTGCAGGGGCCACACTCCAGTAAACTACCTCAGTAGACAAGCTAACCCAGGTTGACGGTAACCAATGAGTCTAAAACCCATCAATGAAGTGGGAGGGGGTATCTATCCTAATCACGTGAAGACTCCCCCAGTAGAATGGGTGGATGAGAATAATTTGTTCAAACAACCATGGCTGAAGTAGGCACTTAGACTTTGGTCAGACATTGAAGATGCCAAGGTCATTCACTGCATCCTGGGCCATTGCCAGTTGTCCTGACTTTTGTCTTGCTGCTGGACTTCAATGACTCTGAAAGAGAAAATGAGGCTGATACCTTTGTATAGCTCTGCCTCACTTAAATCCAATTCATGATCATGATTGACAGTGACACATGATGTCACTGGTCCTCTTTGAAAATGAAAGACAAACATGTACATATATGTAGAAGTTTTATATATACATATATAGAAGGCATACACATATACATACCTATGTATATATACATAGGTATATGTATATGTATGCATGTATATATGTGTGTGTGTGTGTTAGCCAGGGAGAGTATGTAATCAGGAGTTAGTCATGCCTCAGTGAGAGCCAGAAGAATTAACAAAGATTTAAGATGATAATAAGTTTCTTACCTATGGAAAAGGTATTCCAGAGAGAGCATTGGAAAGGGTAGATAACTTTAAAGAGGGACAAGGGGGGTGGGGCTTGGTTGAGGGAGATGGAAATAATGGGGTGGGCTAGAGAATGTGTTTGACTAGTGATTGGGGAGAGGTACAGAATCAGTTGTGGAAAGGAGATGGATGTGAAAGATTGAGTGGAGGTAGAAACAATAAGGTTTGGTGAATTCTTGGATATGCAAGATAAGTAAGATAGAGGAGTTGAGGATAATACTTAGGTTGAGAATTGGGATGTCCAGAAGAGTGATAATGTGGTTGACAGTATTAGGGAAATCTAGAAGTGGAACAGTTTTTTGGGGGAAGATAATTAGTACTATTTTGGATCATGTTAAATATCAAATGACTATGCGCATCTGATTTGAAATGTCCAATAGGCAATTGGTGAAGCTAATTATCATATCTATGCAGATAACTCCTAGATCAATATATTCACAGCCCTCATCTCCCTCTTGAGCTCCAATTCCACAAGTTAACAACCACAAAAAAGCATAGTCAGAATACAAAAGGAGTCATAAGTAAAAACCATGTCACATCTTTAAGCAGAAAGAAAAAGAAATTAGAACATGTAGAAAATATGGTTGTATGTAAAATTTAAAAGGTCAGCTAGGTGATGTAGTTGATAGAGCACCCAAGACCTGAGTCAAATCTGGCCTCAGACACATACTACCTTGTGTGACCCTGGGCAAGTCACTTAACCCTGTTTCCCTCCATTTCCTTATCTGTAAAATGAGATGGAGAAGGAAATGGCAAACCACTCCGGTGTCTGCCAAGAAAACCCCAGTGGGCATCACAAAGAGTCAGATATGACTGAAACAACTGAAGAACAACAACAATTTTTTAAAATCCCCAAACAATAAGTGAAATCTAACTTGTATGAAATATGAGAGAAATAGAACAAGAACTCAAGTTTTCTGATTCTTTTTTCCTATTCTCTGCTGCCTCTTAACTAATCAACCCAGATCAAGAAATCCTGTCATCTATTATGTACTTACTAAGGGAAGGCCTCCTCTTCACTCTGCCCTGTGCTAGGCTCTGGTGAGACTATAACATATGGGAGGAGTTTACAGAGTGAGTTGGGGAACTGAGAGATCCATATAGTAGACGATTAAGACATAGTGTTGTACAGTCAAAAAGGAGAGAGAGAGGCAGAGAGAGAGAGAAACAGAGAGAGACAGAGACAAAGAAGAAAAGGACAGAGAAATTACAGAATCTCAGAGTTGAAAGTGACCTCAGAGTCTATCTAATTTAGCTTTAACCTAAAAAGAACCCCCTTGTAATGATAATAATAATTAATATAATTATATATTGCTTTAAGATTTGCAGAGCACTTCATATATATGTGTGTGTATATATATATACATATATTATCTCATTTGATTCCCAACATACCCTACACATGGTCATCCAGGTTTTGTTTGAAGAATCAATCAGCAAATATTTAAATGCTTGCTATGTGTCTGGCCTTGTATTAAGGGATGGGGATGTAAATGCAGTGAATGAAAGAATTCTTGCATTCGCTCACATTCTAATGAGGGTGACAAGAAGGTTATATACCTATACAAGTATAAAGAGAATAAATATAAATACATATATGCAAACAAAAGGGTAACTTCATGAAAATGTTACAGGAAGACAAGTCTGAGTCTATTATGAAGGATAGATTAAAGGCTGTAAGGAAGGGCTGGAGGTATAGAAGCAGTCAGTCAATCAATAAACATTTATTAAGTAGTTACTATGTGCCAAGAACTGTGCTAAGCTCTGAGGATACAAAGCAAGGAAAAGTTAAGAGGCTATTACAGGAAATCTGTCATGAGGTGATGGTCTTTAATATATGCAGTTATTTTCACTAATGAGAACAAGTATAAATCCCCTTTGCAGCTCCTTGACCATCTTCCATTCTCATTCTCTGCTCATTAAGTGGAACCATCTAAGTTGATGATCTCTCTGGTCCCTGCTAAGATTCAATATTTCTCTGCTCATTAGGTTGAATAACTGTTTGCTGAATTGAATGAAATTGAATTAGAGTGGCTCATTTATAAGAGACCTGAGGATGACAAGGTCAATATGTATCGACAGTGGGTCGTGGCAGTCAAGGAGCTAATTCAATCCTAGGCTGCATTAATGGAAGTATCATGTTCTGAGTGGGAAGGGGGGCATAGTCCTGCTGTCCTATGCCTTTTGTCAGTTGATATCAGGAGTATTATGTTCTATCTTGACCCTGTATTTTAGGAAGGGCAGTAATGAACTCGAATATGGCCAGAAGGAAGAGACCAAGATGGTGAAGGAACATGAAATCATGACATATGAAGACTGTTTGAAGGAGCTAGGATTGTTTTACCTAGAGGAGAGGCTAGTGGAGACAGGAGGGAGGAGAGTGAAAGAGAATTGTCTACAGATGTTTGAAGAGCTCTCATGTGGAAGGTGGTCAGACATGTTTTACTTGGTTCCAGCATGTCAGAGAAGCAGATTTTACCTGTATAGAAAGAACAGTTTCTTAGGACAAAAAGTTGCCCTAATTGCTGTTTAGGATTGAGGTGCTTTGGGAAGTGACATTTCCCTGTTGGACCATTTGTAACAGATGCTATGTAAGGGGCTCCCCCTTCAGGTAGGAGGAAGACTAGCTTCCCTTTGACTTCCAACTCTGAGATTCCCTGTATTGTCTCTACTGGATTTTGTATCTCAAGAGGCTATGGGGTTTGGGGTGTTATTCTCACATTTGCCACAAGGGAGCGCACAAACCCAATCCAACATCATTTCATAGCCTGCTCCAGGAATGGATTGTTTTCTCTCTTCCTCCTGTGGGAGCAGGGAACATTTGTCAAATGGAGGAGAGACCGTAGCAGGGAAGAGCAGTCTTTTAGGAGACTGGAGTTTTGAGTGAGTCAGACCCTGCAATTTGTAATCCTCTAGCATTTTTCTTCTTTCCTAGCCTATTAAAATGATCTGGAAGTGTCTTGAAAAAGCAGCATTTGGTGGTTTCATGTGCAATCATCTTTTTATCGAACTACATTATGGAAATGCTTGTTTTATTCTGTGAATAAATAAGTTTAAATTTAAAAAAGAAACATTGTCAGCTTCCCCTCTTTTTTTATTAGTAGATAGAAGCAAAGAAGGTGCAATAAAGTCATGCCACAGTAAAGTACCTCACAGTTCTTCCTGTAGCCCTATCAACATTTAAAATGAGTAAATAAACATATTTTTAAAGGTTTATTTTGAATTTAGAAATCACTCATTCAGGAAGGTCAGGAAGTTCATAATGTCAGACTATGTATTTGATCAACTCTGTATAAGTTGTAAATGGCAGTTAAGTGTCACAGTAGATAGAGGACTGGACAGTCAGGAAAAACATCAGTTTTAATCCTGACTCAGATACTTAAATAGCTTTGCGGCCCTTGGCAGGTCACTTAACCTCTCTCGGCCTCAGTTTTCTCATCTATAAAATGGGGATAATTATAGCACCTGCCTCAGAGGGTTGTTGTGAGGATAAAATCAGAGAATACATGTAAAGAACTTTTTCAAATCTTAAATTGATATTGACATGTTTACTATTATTTTGGGGGTATGCATATATATGTATATAAACACACATATATTGATCACACTTGTCTTCCTCTTCACATGCCACTTATTAATTTTTAAATAAACTTAATAACTACTATACAAACAAATAAGCATCCAAAACAAAAAGAAAAATGTTATGAAGTGATTAGGTAAGCTAAAGCTAAATGAATGAATAAGGAAAATAAATAACAATAAACAAAAATTCCTTTGGTCTCATGTCTATTCTAGGTTTGTCTGAAGACTTCATTTTCTTTCTGTTTTTAGAACTGTAGTCATAATCAGGCACACATACTTCATAGAGTTTCACATCTGAATAGAGATCTCAAGTGTAACCAGACTTTTGTATCTACATAGACCTGCTTACAGGTCTTCAAACCTAAGCAACACATTCATAGTTATCTCTGGATGTCTCTTTAGGCTGAGTTATCAGAATATAGAATGTCCAAGCTGGGAGGGAGCTTAGAGGTGATCTAGCCCAATGTCCTCATTTTATAGATGTGGAAACTGAGGCTCAGAGAGGAGATGTGATATGAAAAAAAGCAAGGGTTTAGACTAGATCATCTCTGATGTTCCTTCCAGTCCTAAATCTATGATCCTATGACCAATTCAACTAGCTAATAGTAGAGCAGGGAGAGTCTAGGTCTTTCCACTGCCCAATTCTGTATGCATGGACTACATACATATCCTTTGTTCTTTAAATGTACTTTGCATGCAACCCCATTTGCTTATTATACACATGCACTTACCTCTTCCCTGCATTGTTCATATATACATGTGCAGTTATTTCCTAATACTCATACATCACAACAGTTTTTTCCACACCTATCTAAATCTTAGTATTTCTCAAGCTATCACCATCAAACCCCTTTCCCTCAAAGGAACAGGAAAGCCCCCAGCAAAAAAGCTGTGTGCAACTGAACTCTTTAAAAATCTTTCTGTCTCCTTTGGGGAAAAAACATTTATTTCCCTTTAAAGACCACAGTGATTGGGAGCTAAATGCTGAAATTTTAAGAGGCTCCACTGTGGTCCACTACTTCTCCTAAATAACAAATTAATATGGAATAGCCACCTCCTTCTTCTCACCCCATCCCCGTCTTCTTCCCTCTGGGGAAAAACAAAGGAAGGTATTACTATTGTATGGCCCTTTTCAAAAGTAAGTGTACATGGAAATTGTGCCAAGTGGAGATGGGAAGGGGAGATGTTGTAAGCAGAGAGGGTGGTAATGGTATATACATCAAGGTGGTGTCATGAAATGATTTGAGAACCATTCATCTATCTGTATAGAGATAATGTTGGTGAAGATGTTTCATTTCTTCATCACCATGATCATTATCTCTTCTGTGAAAAGTAATCTAGACCTATGAAAAGGCCAATGGGATTTAATACTAGCTCCCAAACTTACAAGTCAAGTCAGTAAGCATTTATTAAGCATCTACTATGTGCCAGACACTGTGGTAAGTAAGCACTGGGGATACAAAAAATGTTTAAAAAAATCCCTGGTCTCAAGGAGTTTTCAGTCTAATGGGGAGATAGCATTCAGGCAACTATGTATAAACAAACTCTGGACAGGATATATTGGAGATAATCTCAGGTTGAAAGCACTAAAATTAAGGAGGACTGGGAAAGGGTACTTGCAGAAGGTAAATTACTCGATCTGAGTTCCTCAGTTTCCTAGTCTGAAATTAAATTATTTCTAGAGTCCCTTCCACAGCTGACATGTTAAGGTTCTATAATCTGATAATGTTGTCTCCCCGAGTGGTCTATTGAGATCAGCAGGTGCTCTGCTTCAGCACTATCACTAGAGGACAGCAGCAGCCAGGGAACTGTCCGTAAAACATGCAAAATTTTGGGAAATGGATGTTATGTGCAGGACTCTGGCGAAAATCATGACTTGGGGTTGGTGGAGAGAGGAGCATGGAGAAAGAGGAAGGAGGCCAAGTGAGAATATTTGTCAATTCCCACCAAGTCAGAATCTATAGGATGAAGGAAACAGTGCATGGAGGAATAGAATTGTATCTGTGGTGACTATGTTTGTAGACATATTGTCAGAAGCTGAAAGGAAGTTTTCATATAAGGAGCACTAGTTCCATTTGATCTGAAAATGTTTTCCAAGCTTTTGGGGAAAAAAATAACTTGTTTACAATCACTGGAGACTGTCGTTTGCTAAAAGAGCAGTTGTCAGTAATGTCTGATTGAAATCACTTTCCTAGTTATAGATGAGTACTTACTATGCATCTGGTTCTGTGATGAGCATTTTGGAGCACTTCAGAATTGTAAATGACCTCAGAAGTCAAGTTGTATTTGAACAGGAGTTTCTTCCACAGCATCTCCTCTAAAAAAATGTTTATCCAACTTGAAAACCACCAGCAATGGACAATCTGAGACAGCCTACTCCATGTTGGACAGCTCAGAAAATCTTTAAGGCCCCTCCTAGAATATAGAATGTGAAATTCTATGTTCTAATAACTTTTTTATGTTCTAAAGGCTCTGACAAGTCAAGAAGTACTTATGAATAATAACAACAATAATAGCTAAAATGTATATAATGCCTTAAAATTTAGAAAGTTCTCTGCAAATATTATCTCATTTTATCTTCATGATAACTCTGGGAGGTAGGTACTATTATTATCCCAATGTGACAGATGACAGAACAGGTGCAAGGAGGTTAAGTGACTTGTCTAGGTCATACAGTTAGTATCTGAGGCAGGATTTGAATCCAGGTCTTCCTGACTCCAGGTCCAGGGCTCTATCCAGTGTACCTAGCTGCCTATAGTATATTAAGGTCTTACTATGTGCCAGGTATTGTGCTAAGTGCTGGGGATACAAACAAAAAGGCAGTCCCTGCCCTCATGAAGCTTATATTCTAATGGTGGAAGATACACAAGCACACACACACACACACACACACACATGATGAAAAGGCAGAGAGGGAAGGTGCGTGTTACAGAATAAGATGGCAAAGTCTAGTTGGTGAAGTATGGTTGGTTTACACCCTTCCTCAAAATGGAGACTCTTGGAGGAATTCAACTCTGACATTCTATGTTCCAAGGAAATACTAGCTTTGGCATGTATTGCTTTAAATATTCTGTGTTCTAGGAACCCTTATAGTTTTAGCCATCTATGTTCTAATGGGCTTCCTAGCTCCAACAACCTGTATTCTAAGGTTATGTTCCTCTCTTGTATTCTCTGTTGATTTTATTTTCTGACATTCTATATTCTGGAAGTGCTATTGTTCTTTAATTCTAAAACATGGTTCCCTGACTTTGAAAGGCTTACAATCCAGCAGGGAAATTATGGAGAAAGTCCATTCTTTTGGCAAGTCTTTTCCTGAACTCTTAACTGCTTCTTTTCCTGTTGTGTTGAAGAGAAATCAAATGCTCTTATATTTGTACATCTCTCCCCTGCACAGAGCTGATAGCCAGGAGGTTGCATTGATCTGGGTTCATTTACATTCAATAAATATTTGTTAAGTACTTACTAAGAACAAAATAATCATAGTGAGAGGCAGCACAGACAGAGGACAGGCCAGTCCTAAAACCAGGAAGACCTGGATTCAAATCCTGCCACTAGCATACTAACTGTGTGACCCTGTGCAAGTTATTTAACCTCTCAGTCCTCTACGCAACTGCTCAGGCAGGGATTCTTAACCTTTTTGGTGACACGGACTCCATTAGCAGGCTGACGAAGTCTCTAGTCCCCGTAACAGAATGATATTTAAAATTTTATTAAAATGAAATACTTGGGATTACAAGGGAAAGCAGTCATATTGAAAAAATTACCAAAATAATTTTTAAAAAAAATTCACAGACTCCAGCTTAAGAATCCCTGCCTAGGTATGTTGCGAAGAGGGTTCTGATCTGCATTGACAAAGGGAATTGTTTCACCTGGAAGCTCCCCAGGCCAATGAAATAACAGGTCTAGTCCCAGTACCTGTGTATAAAGCACTATGCCGACCATGGAGGATACAAATAGGAAATAAACAGAAAGATAACAGACCTTGCCCACATGGAGCTTACATCCTATAGATTGTAAATAGGAAACATAAGCCCCGTCCTGGCGAATCTCACTCCTAACCAGGGCAATTGTTCTAAAAGGACTTTGTGGTCATTGAGAAAGGATTGGAGATCATGGAAGGCTAGAGTTAGGGCTGGAAGTAGCTTCAGAAGCCATCTAATCCAACCTCCTTATTTGGTTGGACAGCTGTGGATAGCTGCTCAGTCAGGAAACCTCTGCTCAATTTGAAGTCTGTGCCTGAAATCCTAATATTCCTTTTTTTTTTTTAATCCTATCAGTGGCAGACATGGAATCATAAATCAGGCAAAGATTCCAGTGATAGAAATGGACATTTGGGTCTTTGTGGTTCTGGCCACAGCCTTCGGAGCTCCTGTATCTGACACGGTGTTGTGTATACCATGGCATGCTCATTCCTCAGGCATTGACACCCTATCTCCACCTGTTGAAATCTCATCATTCAGGGTCCAACTCAAATACCGCTTCCTCCATAAAGCCTCCCCTGATTCTACTCCCCTTTCAGAAAATAAAAAAAAAAAAGTTAGAAGGGAGCTCTCTTCCCTGCAAACTGTCATAATACTTTGTAACAGCTTTTTTTATACTTTGTTTTACATACATTTTATCTTGTCTATCTTCCCTGTGAGACCATAAGCTCTAGAGGTAGGAGACCACATCTAAGTTCCTTCATAGTGTCTAGTACTGTGCCTTGCTCAGAGTAGGTGCTATAGAAATATTTGATGCTTTGAAATTTGTTGACTAGCCATGCTGGGGTGGGGGAGCTCCTGGGTCCCTTATTTCCAGGACAGGTGAGGTGACAAGTTGAGCCCCTTCCCTGGAGGAACGTGTGGAACAGAACCTGGCTGTTTCTCATTTGAGCAAGCAAGTACGAGAGGAGGTAGCCCCCATGGAGGAAACTGTTGATGGGGCTCCTCGATCAGAGAGCTGGGTGCTTGGTAGTGGTTGGCTTTCCTGAGGCAGAGAGAACTAGGTTCTTCTGTCGCAGCTTTCTCTGAGAGGGAAGAGGCATCAGCTGATGAAGAGCTGGCTTTGTATCAGGCAGCAGGCAGCCGTAGTCCTGCAGAAGAGGGAGAGTGAGGGGAGGCTGTGTGCATACTCACACACTGAGAGGAAAAGCAGAAGTCACAACAGAGGGGGTGTGTGTGTGTGTGTGTGTGTGTGTGTGTGTGTGTGTGTGTGCATGCGCTTCTGCACCCATTTAGTTTTTTTTTTTTAACCTGTAGTGAGGGAAGCTCTTCACTTAGTTAAATCTGAGAGTCCAAGAGATTGGCTTGACTCGCTGTCCTTTCTAAATGAATGAAACAAGCCTGAAATGAAGCATTTCTAGGTAAGTTCTTCCAGGAAGTTTCAGTGGGGCCCCTGGGTGATGGGGACTGCATGATGCCTAAGCAGGGCAGAGGTGCAACAAAGTTATCCATCTGGGGGTCAAAATGGGAATTGGTGTGCCATTGGTGGGAGTGGGGGTGGGGAGGTCACAGCCTACATTGGGGGAACGACCCAAATTTACATGGGAGAGGGGAGGCTAATTCTTTTTAGCCCTCCCAAGCCGTTTAGCATCAGGAGATACTGTATAGATTGTGACGGGGTGAGCTTCCATGATCCTGCAGATGTCATACATCTGAACAAGTACTCCAACCCCCAGAATCTCTCAAATGGGAGAAAGAGGCTGCTCTGGGTTGATTCTCTCAAACTGCCTAAAGGAAAAAAATCCTTCCAAAATATGTAGGTTTCCCAAGGATAAAGCCCTGGACTGTGGGAGTGTGTTGCAGGCATCAAGTCCCCATCCAGGCATTGACCATCTTTTCAAACAAAACAAAATGTTTTGGGAGGGTGGGTGGTAGACAGGAAAGGCAGCGGTTCTCCCCCACCCCAGCTACTTAGGAACTTCCTACCCTCTTGTTCCTGCATCTCAGAGGCCCTAGTAGTGGTATGCTGTTGCCAGGCAGGCTGAGTTTCCTTCCTTGGAATGGGGAGGGGATGCCTCAGCTTAGCCCACTGCTGGGGGGTGATATAAGGGGTGACTCGTGCAGATAAGCCTCCCAATCACTTGGTTGGAGTTGCAGTTTATGTGTGTGTTTCAGGGCAAAGTAGTCATTCAGGGACCAATTGTAATCTTCTTCTGAGTGGAGCGTTTGGGTTACTGTGTTTTCATTTGCCTATCTGGACGAAAGCAGGTATGTAGACAGCTGTCTATGTGTCTTATCTAAGTGTTTGTTGGTCTGTCCATGGGTATTGGTATGCCTGTTATCTGTCTGTCTGCATCTGTGCAGGTGTCATTTCTGTCTCCTTGAATCATCATGGGTCTGTTTATCCACCTTTGTCTGCCTACCTTTGCCATATTTGTCTGCCTGAAGCTGCATGAGTCTTCTGCCTGTCCATGGGGTATATGTCTATGGGCTTTTCTCTCCCCTTCTCAGTAGAAATAAGTCCCAGGACTCAAACCTAATTGAGTGAGACACTGTTCTTATTTTATGTAAACTATTATTATTTTACAAACAATGATAGAAAATTCTGTGCCATAATTGGGTTTTATTTTCATCCTATTTCACCAAGTTCCCCAAAGAAGCTGTGTCACAAACAATTGTTTAAATCTGTTGACCACAAAACTAGAGAACTAAACCATTTTGGTCTTGATGTAGGGGGAAAGTTTAAATAAAATACCCCAAACAAGGCTAGTGTCTAGTTTTAAATTGGCATTTTCCCCACAGGAGAAGATCAGTCATGAATATTTTTTTAATTGTCTGTGTGGCTGCCATTGGTATGCCTAGGGTACCAATGCCCATCTCCTATTTTCCTAGAACATTTCTCTGGACTGCTCAGAGCTGTTGACATATCTGACCATAAACTGCAAGGTTCAAGGAGAATGACCATCTAAGAGATGGGAGTGGGGAGGCACTCAGAACTGGGAGCCCAGGGAGTCCAGTCTTCCTGCCCAATAGACTCTAGCTGCCTCTTGCCAGGGAACCTTTAACCAACCAACCCTTTGGCAGCTCCTGAAGTGGGGTGCTTAAGATGGTTTTTCATTCCCCTGACCTTTCTGGACAAGGTTGCTCCCTTCTCCTCCTCAAAGGTTTCTTCCAATTCATCCTACGTACTAGCTTATTTGTACATAGTTGTATCCCTCCTCAAAATGGAGGCACCTTGAGATCAGGGACTATATTTTTGCTTTTCTTTGCACAGCTCCTGGCACAGGGTAAGTGCTTAATAATTACTTGTTAGCCAAATGACTCAGAACACTCTGACCATACATACCCCCATCTCCAACACTTGATTGTCAGAACTAGAACTAGAAGGGACCTCAGAAATCAACCAGTCCAATACTCTTTTTAGAGAGGAGGAAACTGAGGCACAGAGAAGGGGAGTGACCTGCCAAAAGCTGTATAGGTAACATGGAGCAGAAATGGGACTCCTGTTCTCTTTCTCTTCCTCCCTCCTATCAAAGCCTGTTCTCTGGAAAGTTTTGTCATGGCCTAAGAACCCTGAGGGGGAATTCCTGAGATATTGAAACAATGTCTGTAATTGTGATGTAAACTCAGAGACCTCAGCAATCAATCCCTAATCTTTTATTAAAAAAAAAAAAAGGTGGGGAGGAAAGGGCTGGTATATAAGAAGGTTGAATGAGGAAGTTAGCAGATGGAGTAGAGTCAGAACAGGGCTTAGAGCACCTAAAATTATTTCTAATTTCTTGGGCTTTAGTATTGACTCAGCAGCTGCTAGGTAGATTTACAAAGTCACTGACAGTTGTGTGTATCTTGTATGAAAAGGGGAGAGTGATACCATAACAAGGGACAAAATGTCACTTCTCTACTCTAAAACCTTCAGTGATTTCCCAATGCCTATTAGAAATATATATGTATAAATATATAATATTGCATAAATATAAATATAGAATATACAAAGTATATACATACACATGCATATATGTACATATATACATACACAATATGTATAAACACATACACATAGGTATACATACACATACACATATGTATGTATATATCTATATGTGTGTGATTATATATAATGTGTGTGGTTATGTATAATATATGTGTATATATAATACATGTGTATATGTGTATGTATGTGTGTATTATATATACACATATGTATATATGTGTATATACATATACATATATATACATGCATACATACATACATATATATATATATGTATATCTGCCTTTTAATTCTAGTATTCAAAGCCCTCTTCCATGTGGCTCTACTTTCCAACCTTTCCAACCCAATCTCTTCTTGTTTATCTTCATAGACTCTATTCCAGTTTAGTTGAACCAATTCTCCTCCTTCTGTCCTTCCTTCTCTCATACCCTCCATACTTTTTAATGTTAACTTCACTTGCCTTAGCTAGAATTGCCTATATGTTCTTTGTTTCTTGAAGTTCCCCCCTCCTTCAAGCAACATCTCAGATGTTATTCCCTGAATACCCAAAGTATCTATCCCTCTAGGTTCTTATCTTACTTCTTTAACTCTATAGCAGTGTCTTTTGTAAGCAAATGCATTTATCTATTAAGTGCTTACCCTATGCCAGAAACTGTGCAAAAAACTAGGTATACAAAGAAGGGCAAAAATAGAATCCTTGTCCTCCAACAACTTACATTCTAATGGGGGATACAATGTGTAAACAACTTTGTGACACATAGTGGGAAGTTTGAGTGGGACCTGGAGTCACCCAAAGCAACAAGTTTCCATGTAAGTTATAAATCTCGGATTCCAGAATCCATCTGGACCAAGTTAAATGGACTTTGTGGGCCTCGGTTGCCTCATCTGCAAAGTGAGAATGAGTTACTGCCACTCTCAAAACAGACATCAGGACAAGGTGATTTATTGAGCTCCCTTCCAGCTCTAAAATCTATAATTACAATCTTGAAGTCAAACTATTTCCAAGAGGAGCACACTTTTCATGAAAATATATTTTATATTTTGTTTATGCCTCTATATATGCCTGATATTTTCCTTAGTAAAATGTAAGCTCCTTGTGGGCAGAATCAGTTTTTGTTTTGCCTTTGCATCCCCAGTCAATCAGTCAGTCATTCAGCCTTTGGTTGGTCCGAGGCTTTTATCAAGTGCTTACTGCCCTCCAGGAGCTGTGCTAAGCAAAGGGGATACAAAGAATGCCACCTACCTTCTAGGGTTGCAGTGGATAGAGCACCCAGCCTGAAGTCAGGAAGACCTGAGCTCAAACTTTACCTCAGACACTAGCTGTGTGACTCTGGGCAAATTACTTAACCTCTATTTGCCTCAATTTCCTCAGCTGTAAAATGGGGACACCAATAGTATCTACCTTGCAGGGTTATGAAGATCAAATGAAATAATATTTGTAAAGCATTTAGCACAGCACCTGGCACATAGTAGGCGTTATATAAATGTCAGCTATACCCCCCAAAATGTCACCAAGTAGCCAACGTTTTGATATCTTAACAGACTCTCTGTACTTGGCTGATTAGTCAATCAGTCAAATTAGCATTTATTTACTAAGCCTACTCTGTGCCAGGCCTTGGGCTAAGGACTAGGGATACAAAGAAAGACAAAAGACAGACCCTGCCCTCAAGGAGCTCCCAGTCTAAGAAGGGAGACAACATGAAAATGACTATGTACAAACATGATGTAGACAGGATAAATCAGAGATAACCAATGGATGGAAGGCAGTAAACTGCATTAAGGGGGATCAGGAAGGGCTTCCTGTAGATGATGGGATTTTAGCTGGGACTTAAGGAAGCCAGAGAAGCCTGGAAGAGCTTACCAGGGAGAGCATTCCAGGCATGGGGGACAGCTGGGACAAATTCCTGGAATCCTGAGATGGATTGTTTTGCACGAGGAACAGCCAGGAGGCCAGAGTCACTGGATGAAGGAGAAGAATTAACCTAGAGGAAGGCCCCTATCTCGTGGAGGCATTCATCTAAAGGGGATTCATTCCTTAGGCCAGTGGTTGGAGTAGATGATTTATGAGGCTCTTGCCAACACTAAAATTCTGATGCAAAGAGGTACTCAGTGCCACAGTTTGTTCATCTGCAAAATGGGCATGAAATATCCCACTTACCTCACAGGACTATTGTCGGGAAATCACTGTGTGAGCTTTAAAGTGCTGCAGAAATATGAATAAGGAGTGAGAAATCTTGAGTACAAATCTTGGCTCTACTATCTACTGCCTAGGTGACTGTGGGCAAGTCACTTAACACCTCTGGGCCTCAGTTTCCTCATTTGTAAACTCAAATGGTTTGATTAGATGATAGTTAAGGTCCCTTCCAGCCCCAAGTGCTATGATGCTATCCTATATCTAATGAAGGATAAACATGAATAACTCTGTGTGTTGCTTTTGCAGAAGCTAAAGATGCGGGTTTTCTCCTTGAGATCTCGATGTTTTATTTGGCCCAAAGCCCTTCAGGCTCTCTAGGAAATGAAATTCAACCATCAATCCTAGCCCTTTTCTCTCTTTCTTTCTCTGTCTCTCTGTCTCTCTTTCTTCCTCTTTTCTCTGTCTCTCTGTCTCTCTGTCTGTCTCTGTCTCTGCCTCTCTCTCTCTCTGTCTCTCTCTCATACCCACTTTTCCTCTCCCTCTTCATCATGGAGAACCACAGCAAAGTTGACAGTCCCACCAATGTGTCCCTGGTGGGCAGCGACACTGTCCTGGGCCTGATTGAGTACAAGACTGTCTCTGTCTTTTTGGTGCTGCTGATCTGTGGGGTGGGCATCATTGGCAACATGATGGTCGTAGTAGTTGTGCTGACTACCCGGGACATGAGGACACCCACCAACTGCTACCTGGTCAGCCTGGCCTTGGCCGACCTCATGGTACTCCTGGCAGCTGGACTGCCCAATGTCTCAGACAGCCTGGCGGGGCAATGGATCTACGGGCATGCTGGCTGCCTTTGCATCACCTATTTTCAATATCTTGGAATCAACGTTTCTTCTTGTTCCATCATGGCATTCACTGTGGAGAGGTAGGAATATTTCTTTTACTTACATTGCCTTGCTCATATCTCAAGGTTTCTATGTAAATCATGAAGTTCAGTCTTACCAGAAGCAAGTCACTTTGGGAAACTCTAGCAAAGTCTGGGAGGGAGTTACAACCCATTGCCAGGCAGGTAACCTTTTAGAATAAAAAGATCCCTGGATTAGGAGACCAGAGACCTAAGCACTGGGGATACAAAGAAAGACAAAAATGAGGACCCTACCACTTCACATTCTAATGGAGGAGACCACATTTCCTTATCTCTAAACTGGGATAACAATAGCACCCAAGATCAAATGACATCAAATAATGCTTCGCAGCTCTGACACTCCTTAGCTGTAAGACCCCAGCTGAGTCACTTAACCAGCTGAGACCTAATTTCCTTGTCTAAGTCC
Source organism: Vombatus ursinus (assembly GCF_900497805.2). Taxonomy (NCBI): domain Eukaryota; kingdom Metazoa; phylum Chordata; class Mammalia; order Diprotodontia; family Vombatidae; genus Vombatus; species Vombatus ursinus. Next base: position 7,103,636 of record NW_020945064.1, read on the forward strand.
CTAACCTGTTATTTGCCCTTGGGCATTTACCTTTCTCTCCACCACCCTGGGCCTTTCTTACAGGGGTTCTCCACTTTTATGCATGTTATGGACCCCTTTGGCAGTCTGGTGAAGTCTAGGGACCCTTTTTTCAGAATGATGTTTTTAAATGAATAAATTAAAATCTATAGGATTATAAAAGAAATCTATTATATGAAAATAGTTATCAGAATGTTTTTATAAAACAGCTTAGGTTAAGAACCCCTGCTCTACAAAATGAGGGAATTGAACCAGGTAAAAATAGCAGTAGACCACATTTATATAGCTCTTACGGTTTACAATCTACACTACCCTGTGAGATAGGTGATGTCAACATTGTTATCCTTTTGCAGATGAGGAAACCAAAGGTTCAGAGAGGTCGGGAGACTTACCTAGGGACACACAGCTAAAAGGTGTCCAAGCAGGATTCAGATCCAAACCTCCTGTCTCCAAGTTCAACATTCTACTTCTAACTAGATGGTCTCATGGTGGCTAGTTTTCCAACGGGTAGTTTTTCAGATTTGAAATGTTATTCCTATTTCGTGGATGAGCTGCTGAAGCAGTGAAGGGCTTTCCAGAGGCAGTGATGGAGCCAGGCAGGAGATGCAGTCCTATGGATTGTCTCCATGGGGTACCTGTGCTATCATCCTCCCTCTCCACCATGTGACTTAGGATCTTTTTTATTGTTGGCCTCATCAGCAGTAACAAGTATTATAATGAGTACCTGTTGCATCTCCGGCCCCACGCTAGGAACTGGAAGGGATTGGGAAATGTCTGAGATAAGCAGGGTGAGCTAGAAACACCCCAACAAGCTCCTGAGAGTCTTGGGGTTCAAGTTTGAGCGTGAGCATTTGTTATAGATTAGGGCTTGATCTATTGTTTTATTGATTGTCTAGACCTAAGGAAGTGGTGGAGAACATGCTAATAATGCAAATTAAACTTGAAAGGGGTGTGCAGACATTTTTTAAAGGATCTGGTTGTTAAACTTTTACCAGCACACCCCTGAAGAAATGGTTCCCACCTTGATACGTTCACCATCTAGTTGGTCTATGCTCTGTTCTTTCTCTTCTCCAGGTATATAGCTATCTGCCATCCCATAAGGGCCCAGACGGTGTGCACAGTATCCCGGGCCAAGCGTATCATCACTGGGGTCTGGGTGGTCACATCCGCCTACTGCATGCTTTGGTTCTTCCTTGTTGACATCAATGTCACCAAGAGCCAGAGTCTGGAATGTGGTTACAAAGTTTCCAGGAACCTCTACTTGCCCATCTACCTGCTGGACTTCGCCATTTTCTTTGTCACCCCCTTGGTGGTGGCCACTGTCCTCTATGGGCTAATTGGGAGGATACTCTTCCTGAGCTCTCTCTCCCATATACCCAGTTGTGCAGGTACAGAGGGCTACCCAGAGGGGAATGCCCCAGAGAAGGGACAAGACGCCAAGGCAGAACCGGGCAAGGCTGGTGGTCGCTCTCGAACCAGAGGGGCCCTGTCTTCCAGGAAGCAGGTAAGATGAACCTCCTTTCTTGTTTGGAGTGGAGGGCACTGTGAAGTGTTTGGAGTGCAAGGAGAGAGAGAGAGAAAGGTTTGAGGTGGAAGTGGGATAAAGGAGGAGAAGGAGAGAGATACACAGAGAAGGAGAGAAGAAGAGGCAAGCAGAGAGATAGCATGCAGCAAGAGAAAGGCAGAAATAGTTGTACACCCACAGAGAGACAGTTAGACAAGAATTTATTAAGAGTTTACTATGTGTGAGCTGGGTGGTGCGGTGGATAGAGCACTGGGTGTGGAGTCAGGAAGAGCTGAGTTCAAATACAACCTCAGTGTGACTGACCCTGGGCTAGTCACTTAACCTGTTTGCCTCAGTTTCCTTATCTGTAAAATGAGCTGGAGAAGTAAATGGCAAACCGCTCCAGTGTCTTTGCCAAGAAAACCCCAAATGGGAGTTGGACAAAGAGTTGGATGCTACTGAACAACAAAATAAAAATCATGAGTGAAGTTCTGTGCTAAGAGATGAAAAGACCAAAAAACAACAAAAAAAAATCACTGTTCCCTGCCCTCAAGGAGCTCACATTCTAATGACAAAGGCAGTGAGATATGGAAAAAAAGGGGGGGGGGGAGATAGCAACAGAGAAATGTACATACACAGAGAAAAAGAGACAGTGATGGAAAGATATACACAGACAAAAAACAGCAACCAAGGTAGGCAGAGAAAGAGCAAAGCACTTTTAGGAGAGAGAAAAGACTGTTAGGAAACAGAAAGGGCAGAGAGGGAGGCAGGCAGAGAGGCAGAGAAAAAGACATTCAAGAGACAGAAGGCAAGCCTCTTACGGGATTCCAAGGAAGAGAATGCTAACAGAACAAAACTGAATGGAGGAGGAGAAAAGAATATGGGATTTTCCAGCCAATAATTGCCACAACATCAAATTGGTCCAGTTTAATGTTCATATCTTTGCTGTACTTTCAATACAACGAAATACAGGGTTTGCTCTCGCTGGAAGAAGCTCAAGGGAGACCCAGTGGGCACCCTTGCCAGCTAGCTCCTCATCAGGAAGGGAACATAAAAACCGTCCATGGATTCATTGATAGGTACTGCTGCCAATCATGCTTGTCAACATGCAGTCATTTTAATAACCAGTTTATTATGTGCTGAGCATAAACTCATAGTACACAAAAGTCAGTGGGACCCAGCAGCCATTGTCAGTGACTTTATATAGGTTTTAGTTACATCTGCAGGACAGATGTAACTAGTTGGTCTATGCTCTGTAATGGAACTTTATAGAGGGCAAAAGTAGAAGGTAAAGATTTACACTTCAAAGAATAGAGAATAGAAGGGGATGATCTGCCTTCGGTAAAAATTATAAATTAGCCAGTAAACACTAGGGATAAACCTGGAATCTGCAGACTAACCATTAACTCCAGAGTTCCACCTAGTTATTAACATGATCATGTTAAATAACTAGAGGTAATAAAGCCGAGCCGGAAATTCTCCTATCACTAACCAGTTAATCACCAGAGCTAAAGGTTGATGTTTCTGCTAAATTCTGCAAGTTCTGGCTAGTTATGTGGATTTGTTATCTCCAGCTAGTGGTAGCGATATTTAAATTCTTTATGACAAAGAGGATATTGGAGTGTGTGTGTGTGTGTGTGTGTGTGTGTATGTATGAGAGAGAGAGAGAGAAACAGAGAAACAAAGACACAATGAGACAGAGACAGAGACTTAGAGATAGATACAGAGAGAAAAAACATAGAGAACACAGTAACTAGTTTAGGTTCCAAACAACTGGTCTATTGTGGCATGGGTGGGGGGCAGTGTTTGCCAGGTTCTTTCAGACACAGACTTAGACTGCTTTCCTCCAGGAAGCTCTAGAGCTCCCCAGAGCTTGGGGAAGCAGGGGATGTCTAGTTAGATGCTTTCATGTATGTTTTGTATGTCAAGAAAAGTCAGTATTTAGGTTCTCTTCTCCATCTCCCCCATTCACCCACTCTTGCTCCATCTAATAGTCTTCAAGAGGTTTTTCAGCATTCTTAGATTTTTGAATAACTAGTAAGTACTTAATAAATACTTTTTCATTCATCTGGAATTGTATTCTACTCCCATCACACTCATTTTGCCTCTCAGTGAGGACTTGAGTTTTCCCTATCTGTAATATGAGGGGGTATTATTAACACCTACAAGCCCAGTGACTAGAAAGGGATTTAAGCATATAATGGCCCAGGCTAAATGATTAAGATGATCTCTTAATACAATTAAAAATAAGATTTCAAATACTCCCCCTTTCCCTTCCTAGCAGCCTCCACTCTGGATTTGCTTCATTTGTTTGATCAGTCATTCTGAGGAAAGAAAGGCAGCACAGTTTGATAGCGAGATCACTAGATGGAGAGGTAAAAGACCTATAGTTAGGATATATCAAATCTACTCTTTACCATTGATTATCCATGTGACCCTGGGCAAGTTACTTTACCACAATCAGTCAGTCAATAAACATTTATTAAATACTAGACATACAAAGACAGGCAAAAACAGTCCCCGATGCTCTCAAGGATCTCACAGTCTAATGAGAGCCACAACATGCAAACAACTATGTACAGATAAGCTATAGACAGGATCAACTGGAAATAATCAGTAGAGAGAAGGCACTAGAATAAGGGGGGTTTGGGAAAAGCTTCTCTGAGAAGGTGGGATTTTAGCTGGACTTGAATGAAGCCTGGAGGCAAGAGAAGAGGCAGGAAATTATTCCAGGCATGGGAGATAGCCAGTGAAAATCTGTTTCTTTATCTGTAAAATGACCCAATTGTTCTAATAATTATGACAGCATTATAGGAGAAATATCTCCTCTTTGAATTCATGTGGTAGGTAAGTGCTGCTGATATAAATCTACCACAATGCAGAAATTATAGAGGTGAGAAAAATCTAAGTTTTATTATGTTTAAGCATAGGTTCAGATATCAGACAAAAAAAGAAATTTGAATCCCAATTAGGATTCTAACAAGGCCTCTTACCGACAAAATTATGTCAGAGTGACGGCTTCCTTCTTTTACCTATTGCAATCTTGTATATTCCTGTTAGGCCGTAGCACTTAGAAAAGATAGATTCAAAATCCCATGCTTCCTTCAATGTCATAAAAAAGTTGAACAAACTTTGTTAAATAGCGTCATAATCTCATATATAAACAAGCCTAGTTAAAGAGACTCTATAGGTAAACTAAGTCAGGTTACAGATTAAACTACATTGAGAGGGATCACAAATAGGCTGATTAAAGACGGATATTTATGTGTTACCAAGGAGTCAAGGACAGTTGAGATTCTTCCTCTGACCTAAGGAATGTTTAAAGCCTTAAGTAAAATTTTACATCCCATGCCCTGGCCTTCCCTTAATATCATTTTTCCATGAACTCAAGTTTTGGTCAGATGCGGTTAATATTAATAGAAGACAGGCTTTTAGTTAATCAAAAATTGTAGCAGGAATGGCCTTGATCCCCAAATAATAAGACTCAATAAAAGGAAATAAAAATTCCCATAACAGGAGTTAGGCCTTTAAGGTTTGCAAAGCACTTTATGTATATTGAATCAATTGAGCCTCACAATAACCCCCATTTTACAGATGAGGGAACTAAGGCACAGAGAGATTAAGAGACTTACCCAGACTCACACAGCTAGTCAGTGAATGAGGTAAAATTCAAATTCAAGTCTCTCAAGCCCAAGTCCTGCCCTCCATTTACCCTGCCATTCCCCTATCCCAATATCCAGCTTCTTCTAACTAGATCAGGGATTCTTAGCCTGGAGTTCATGGATTCAGAAAGGAGCCATGGATAAATTTCAGGGAGTCCATAAATTTGAATGGAAAAAAATGACGTATTTATTTTCACTAACCTCTTACTGAAATCCAGCATTTTGTATATTTTATGCATTCAAAAATGTTATTCTGAGAAGGTGGCCAGGCCACCAAAAGAGTCCAGTACACAAAAAAGATTAAAAACTCTCGGAGCAGAAGATCTCTAGACTCCTACTAGCTTTACATCTGTTATGCTGTGATAGGGTGCATTATTAGGAATGGCCCCTCATCTGTCAGGATTGACTAACTGACAACCTCAGGGCTGTTTCCATTCCATTCTATGCACATAACTCCCTAGGTGGACCAGGCAGGCTCTCTGGCCCTACTCCAAATGGGGCTAGATAGAAAGGCCTTCAGTTTGCTCTTAGGTGACTTAGGTCCTCTTGAGACATGCACTGGTGAGATAGCTTGGCCCGCTTTCCTTCTTCCTCGCTACCATGCTAGACCTCCTTTGCATCACTAGAACTCCTGGCCAGAAGAGAAAGAGAAGACGACCATCAGATTACTTCAAAGCAACTGGCAGGAAATTATCTAGAGAGAATGCAAAGCATAGCAGCCAAATATCTCCCAATAGGAGGTAGAAATTTGCAGCTTTCCCCTCCCCCGACATCCCCTCCCTTCCACTAAGATTGTTTTTCTTTATCTCATGACTCACCTCAGCCCAAGAATGAAAGTGAGGGAAGCCAAGGGTGTATGGTGTGGGTAAAGATAAATGGTGTCAAAGAAGGACCAACTCTTGGAAAAATTGGGAGACCAGGCAGGTTTGTCTTCAATGTCCTCCCCTTTTCTTGCATTCCCCTTCTAACCTTAAGTCCTCTTTTTTTCTAATTCTTCCTCTTCATTCCTTTCCCTTTTGGCTCTTAGGCTGTCCTAAAATGATGGTTCCTATTTAGGCCAAAGAAGAAAAGGAGGAAGAGGAAGAAAACACTGCCACTTTCTTTAGCTCCCCAGGCTGATTTCTTTGAGATTCTGGACATAGGGGAAGGGCTTATTTTCCTAAAACTAATAACCTAGATGTCCCCCTGTGAGTTAATTTTCCCAGAGTTTCACCTGGTAGATCTCCAAGTAGCCATATTCCCACTTGCTTTTCTCATTCTTCATGCCCCCTCCCCCACGGTTTTCAGGGATTCCTTGAAGTGAGTGTAACAACACCTCCTTACTCACCTGTTCCCATATCTGATCTGCTGACAAGTCTTGTGGTCTATACCTTTATAGCATCTCTCATCTGTGGTACTTTCTCTCCTCTGACATCTCCACCACCCTAGGCAGACTCTCATCACTTCATTTCACTACTGAGATAGTCTGCTGGCAGATCTCCCTACCTCTTGTCTCCTCCCACTCCAATCCATCCTTCACTCAGCTGTCAAAAAGGATCTTCCTAAAGCCCAGGTCTGGCCCTGTTCAATAAAACCCAGTGATTGATTCCCTGTTACCTTCAGGATCAAGTATAAAACTCTCTGTTTGCTTTTTAAAACCCTTCATAACCTAGCCCTCTCCTACCTGTCTAGTCTTACACATTTTCCACCCAACACACTCTAATGCACTCAGCATCAATGACCTTCTCGTTGCTTCTCTAACACAAGTCACTCCACTTAAAACTCTATACCTTTTCATTGCCTGCCCTTCCCCATACCTGGAATGCTCCCCACTCCTATTACCTTCCTTCAGACTTCTTCGGCTTATTTCAAGATTCAGCTCAAATTCACCCTCTGCAAGATGCCCTTTCAGGCACCCCTTCCATGTCGCTATCCTAATCCTTATGAGCTTACCCTCCATCTACACTGTATTTATCTTACGTAGTTGTTTGCGGGTTGTCTCCCTGTTAGAATATGAACTCCTTGTGAGCAGAGACCGTCTTTTTTCCTATCTTTGCATCACCATATTTATCAGTGTCTGGCACTCAGTAAGTGCTTAATAAATGTTTGTTGGCTGTTGGTTGACTACTGATTCCCCTGTCAACTTCCCTGCCCTATGTCCAGGCTCTACCTCCAAATCTCCAGAGTTGGTGGGGGTGGAGGGGAGGTGTAGATTGGGGAGAAGAGAGGTGGTGCCTCATAGAAGAAAGCTCTCTGATGACCTCAGTGTGAGTGCCAGCTTTGACACTTATTAGCTGGATGACAGTAGGCAAAATGTGTCACCTTTCTGAGCCTCAATTTCCTTGTTTTTAAAATGGAGATGATAAAAATTACATTACATGTATTAAGACAAAATTGTAAAATGATAGGTACAGCTGTCAACTATATCAACAATGATGCAGAGCTATTACGAAAGCTGGTTTATTATGCTGAGAGCATAGCCTCACTGTGTACAAAAATCAATGAGCCCTGAGTAGCAGTTTTAACCTACATTATATAAGTTTGGTTACAAAGTCAGAACTGGTGCAATGGAATTTTGCAGAAGGCAGAAGGGTAAGGTAATGATTATAAATCAAAGAACAGACTTCAGAAAGAGAACATCTGCATCAGGTGAAACAGGAAACTAGCCAATAAACACAAAGCTAGCTGATATCTCAAGCTGGATTTTGCAAACTAACTAGTTAACACTGGGACTGTAGTTCGATGTCTTAGCTTGATTTTGCAGTCCCTTGAATCAGGGGTGGGGAACCTGTGGCCTTAAGGTTGCAGGTTCCCCACCCCTGCAGATATTTCAAACAGCTCAGATTCTGTCTTCTGCAGGAGGACTTTCCAGGTAGCCCTTCCTTGTCCCTAGTTCCTTCTTAAGTAAATGCTTATCTTAAGTGTTAAGTAAATGATGGTAATAAAGTTGAGCTAGAAATTTTCTTAACACAATACCAATTGGATTTTGTGAATATTCAGTGAGATATTGTATGTCTGTATATATGTAGACAGATTAGATAAAGTATTTATTAAACACCAAGTGCCAGTCATTTATGTTAAATGCTGGGAACACAAGAATATAAGCAAAGCAAGACAGTGCTAGCCCTCAAGGAGCTTACATTCTAGTACAAGATAATAAGGGTAGCAAAGGGGCTGGAAAAGGGAGTAGCATGGGCTAGAGATGTCAGAGAAATAGCCTGGAAGCCTGATTCCTTGTGGTGTCCAAAGGTCAGAATCCAAGGTTTCCATGGGGGTGGGGGTGGGAATGAGATGGGAATAATGTCCAAAGACAGAGGCAGCACATTCTGGACATTGCCAAAAAGTGGCCTGGAGGCCTGCATACAAGCAAAATAAGGCTGAAAGTTTATTATCAGAGCCAAAATCCCCAGGTCATGGAGTCTAAGGTTCTGGTGAAGTCCTTTGTAACCGTTAAGTACTACATAAATGCCAGCTTTTATTATTAACAAGAAATCATAATTATATTAATTTTTAATAATTTATTATTATTGATCATTCCAAATGGGAGGTGAGGTGTCTAGGCACTTCACTGTAATGCCATTTGGATATGGTTGACCTTGGCATTTCCAGCAGATGAGTTACTGCCTACACTGTTCTCCTCACAGGTCACCAAGATGCTGGTTGTGGTGGTGGTACTCTTTGCTGTCCTATGGATGCCTTACCGGACCCTGGTCCTAGTGAACTCCTTTATGGACCACCCCTACCTTGACCCATGGTTTCTCCTATTCTGTCGAATCTGTGTCTATGCCAACAGCGCCATCAACCCTATTGTTTACAACCTCATGTCCCAGAAGTTCCGGATGGCCTTTAAGAGGTTGTGCAAATGCTCAGAGGAAGAGCCCCAACGGCGGATGGTCTACTTGACCACTACTAGCTACAGTGTGGTACAAGAGTCCTTCCAAGCCAAGGCCAGGGCTTTGGGCAAGAAGCAAGGGCAAGTTCAGCCTCCCTTGCAGCAGGAACAGGGGCCTGAGGGTTCCCAGCCAGCTGGCCAACAAGCCAGTCAAGAAAAACCATATTTCAGTGTGGTCTAGCACCTTCCTGTTCCCTCCTTCCCCTGCTTTTTCCTTTCTCTTAGAACCTTGCATGAGTGAGTTCTTCTACTGGTCTATATTCCTTTAGCTTCTAAAGACCCTTCAAGTCAACAAAAGAGGTATGTGACAAGATGATGAAGAGATATCACCTTAAGGACGAATAGGCCAATCTTAACAGAGAAGTATTTTCCTACTAGCACACCGGAGAACCTGGTGGGCAGCTCTGGGTACTGCTCTGGAAATAGTAGCAGTAGGGTCAAGAATAGGGGGACATAAGATATTCCATGTGGAGAACAAACTGGGAATGAATGTAGGCAGTCTAAGTAGAACAAATCTTTGTCATTTTCCACTTTTCCAACTACATAAAGACTCTGGACCTCTGACCCAATGAACCTTCTTCTCGAGGTTAAGGACCCAAGGAAAGGATAGGTGCTGGCTATCTGGAAAATAGTTGGATAAATGGAAATTGACTCTATTATGATACAGAAAGATAGACCTTTGCTTGCTGTTAGACCTGATATCCCTAATCCCCAAAATGAAGTCTCTATGAATGGAAAAAAAAAAAGTAAAATTGCACTGAAAAATAGCACTAATTGAAGGCAGTGCTCAGGTTTTCTGTTCTGTTAGATTTGGGAAATCAGTGAGACCTGTTTTCAGACCAATACAGGGCTTTATATAAGCGATATTTTAAAAGGAGCATAACGATTAATGTCTTCAACACGGCTTATTGTATAATGATTTGTGGAGGCTTTTAGGAAAGGTGTTCATTATAGGTCCTATCCCAAAAAAGCTAGCTAGCAATCTAATGAGAAGAACGTTCAGTTTTGAGACAAGTATTTGATATTTCTGTAGCACACATCTTACATGATTCTGAAATCCCTCTATATGTCAAGTTCAGTGTAGAGTGACTGGGGTAATCAAAGTTACGCAAATAATTATAATATGGCTCAAGAATTCTGTCAGGGCATTCTTTTGCGAACATACCAGGTAGAAACCAAATATCAAATAGTAAAGCATTTAATTGGGATGAAATATCCAGGTAAACAACAAGAGGAAATCAAACAACAGAATTTTTTTAAGTCCCTCTCTCCAACAGAGAACAGGCACCCCCAGACCCCCACAGCAGCATAGGGGCAAGAGAATACTTCTCTGGAACTATCATCTGATGCTGAAGCTGTTATTCCCTTCTCTACCAAGCTGTCAGCTGATGTTATAATGATTCTTCCTCAAAGGATGGCAGGGAAAAATGATCGATCTTGCGTGAGACCAGGCAGGCCAACGTGTCTCAAGGGCCACGCACATCCGCAGTACTTTCTTTAGAAATACCTCACCATGTCATGTAGCTATAGGAACTTTTTTAAAAATATTTTTCAAAATTTTTTTTCTTCTCCATTTCCTCCCATGGAAAGTTTCCCCCAGGCCTGGAGGGAATTGAGTAAGTCAATTCATTTCCAATTCCAGCATGCCCCTTTCTGCTAATGCAATATAAATTTCTTTGAAGTTTGGAAAATCCTCAATGAGGCATTTAGAATCATTATAGGGGAAAGGGTAGAGCTTTGAAGTTTTGCATTGCATTCCTGCCACTGTAGCAAAGGCCTCTGTGTCCCTTACACTTCAGGTTACTTGAAGGAGATGGAAGAATGTGGTTTGATGGAAAGACTACATGACAGGGATTCAGGAGGTCTAGTTTTAGCCCTAACTCCACTAATAAGTAGCTGTGTGACCCTGGGTTAGTCAATAACCCTTCTAAATACCCATTTTCCCATCTGTAAAATGAAGCGGTTAGATAAAATGACCCCTTAAGAGCCCATCCTGTACAAATATTCTAGGTTATCTGTAAGTCCTAGGCCTAGAAACCTGGATTTCTGAAGCAGGGCTCTGTTTGGGGTGGATCACAGAATTCCTTGGAGTAGGGGCTAATGTGGAAGTAGCTTTGTCAAAGGGGCTGGAAAGACATCCTAGTGTATTCGAGGGTTAGGCTTCAAGGCCTTCAGTTCTCTTATCTCTTAAACCTAATCTCTGGGGCTAGGAATCTTCTTTCTCCCTGTGTGCTGTAGCTTTACATCTAAAAGACCCCCTTGTGAGGGCTGTGGGAATGGGCTGTTGGGGGGCCCCAAGGAAAGAATGTTTGTCTGTAGGACCAGAAAGCCTGAGCCCCCAACAGGAGTAAGATCATTGCCTGAGATGCATCCTCCGCTGACTGGTGTCCAGTGGTCCCATGGCAGGCCAGGGGCCAGCAGCTAGAAGTGCTGGTTCCCAGTTCAATGCAGAGTCCAACAAGCTTTGAGCTGAGAAGGTTCAGGCCACTGAAGGTAAGAGGAAATCTAGACTCTTTGGGTTAGCCTCAGAAGGTTAGATTAGCCCACCCCCAAATTTTCATCCAGTTGAATTGGATAAAAAAAGAACAAATGCAATATAATAAAAAATTAATAAATAAATATTAGGCACCCAATACTTGTGAGACCCTGAAAGACAAAAGCAAACCAGCCCTAGACCTCAAAGAATTCAAAAATTCTCCTGAGAGAGGACTTTCTCCAACTCTAAGATCCTATTGTTCTAAGGGAAGCTGTTTCCTCCCGGAGGCCTGGCCCCTGACTGAAGAATCCTGGGACTCAAACCGGAGCTACCAGGAGAAAGGACACAACTAACTGCTTCTGTCCCTATCCATTGTTGTTGTTTAATTGTTTCAGTCTCTTCCTGACCCCATTTGGGGTTTTCTTGGCAAGGATACTGGAGTGGTTTGCCATTTCGTTCTCCAGCTCATTTTACAGATGAGGAAACTGAGGCAAACAGGTTGAAGTGACTTGCCCAGGGTCACACACCTATTGAGGACAGATCTGAACGCAGAAAGATGAGTCTTCCTGACTTCAGACTCAACACTCTATCCACTGTGCCACCTAGCTGCCCTACCCTACCCATGGCCATAGATAAAGGTCCAATTATCCTCTGGGACTGCCCAGCTCTGCCTGAGACCTTGCCTTGGCTCACAAAGCTTTGTCAAATGATTGACAGTTTTGTACTTCAGCTTTTCCATGAAGAGATGATGTTTAATTTGTTTAAATTAGTGCAAATAATGAATTTCCCTGAAGTATAGTACTTCTTATTTGAATTAACACTCCATATTTCCATTAGGCTGCAACCAATTACCACATTTTACATAATTAGAACTTCAAATCGTGCTCATTCAAATCCATACTGACCGTATCCTATAGCTGTGCCTCATAGGAAGGCCTCATATCTAGGCCTTACTTACCTTCTTCCTCTGCGATCTGCTCTTCTCCATCAGCTCAGTGGGAAGGAGAAACCAGAAGAGATGGACACTCATATTAGAGGCTGTGTCTGGTTGGAGAGACCATGCAGCTTCTCTCCTCACCACCAAAGAGTGTGGCACAGTATAGTGGAAATAAACCTGGCATCAGAGACATGGAGGTGGAAAAATGGATAGAATGCTGGTCCTGGAGTCCAATCCAGCCTCAGACACTCGCTGTGTGACCCTGGGGGAGTCAGTTAACATCTGTCAGCCTCCGTTTCCTCATCTGTAAAATGGAGATGATAATAGCGCCTGCCTCCCAGAGCTGTGATAATAAAATGAGATGTTTGTAAAGAGTTTTACAGACCTCAAAAATATGACAGCAATTATTGCAGGATAGTTGATTAGCTATTGCTCCCAATCATATGATCAACATCACAGAGTTAAGGAGAAAAAAAAACCAGTTTATTTATTCTCAAAAGGCAGGCTTCATTAAATAGTGAGCCCCTAGCATTAGTTTTAAGCTACACTAGGTGGTGCCACAGAGTGCTAGGGCTGAAGTCAGGAAGACTCATCTTCCTGAGTTCAAATCTGGCCTCAAACACTTATAGCTGTGTGCCCTTGGGCAAGTCACTTCACCCTGTTTACCTCAGTTTCCTCATCTGTCAAATGAGCTGGAGAAGGAAATGGCAAACCACTCCAGTATCTTTGCCAAGAAAACCCCAAATGGGGTCATGAAGACATCACTGAATAACAACAACATTAGACAGGTTTTGGTTCTGCAAGCAGGATGGGTACAATGGAATTTCAAAGAGCAAATAAGGTCAGATAATGATTTACGCATCAGAGAACAGCTGAAGGAAGGGAAAGATCTATGTCAGGTAAAACAGGAAACTAGTCAGTTAACGACGGACAGGCAGTTGATGTCTCAAGGTTGATTTTACAGACGAGCTATGCGATGTCCTCATCTTAAGTAAACAGAAGTAAAAAAGTTAAGCCAGTAATTCTCTTATCACAAGCACTATATAAATGCTAGTTATTATTAAGCATGTGACCTCGGACAGGATCCTTAACCTCTCTAAGCCTCAGTTTCCTCATCTGCAAAATGAGTTGGGATAGACTCTGGGGTCTCTTCCAGCCCTGTCTGAACCTGGATTCAAATCTTTGCTCACTATCTAGTGCCTATGTAACCTTCAATTTAAACAAGCATGTATTGTGCACCCAAATGTAAAAGGCTCTGTACTAGAGATACAAAGTTTTGTTCGTTTTATAAAAAGGCCCAATTTCTGCCCTATAAGGTCTTTTTTTTTTTTACTTTTCTTTTGATTGGGACTCAGTTTACTCATCTGTAAAATAAGCAGATTAGCTTAGACTTTGAGTTCCTGAAGTGACTCTCTTTCGCCTTTGTATTCCCAGTGCTTACTTAGCACAGTGCCTGGCACACAGTAGGCACTAAATAAATGTTTATTGACTGATTACCTGAGTGACTCAAAGCTCCCTTCCAGCTCTATATCTTGTGATTATGTGAGGTCCTGATTGTGATATTTTGTTTCCTCATTTTCCCACTTCTTTCTTTCCCTGGACTGAGCAGTGAATCCTGGGAAAGTGACAGAGGAGGGAGTTATTAAAGGAAGAATATAAGCCTTGTGTCCTCAAGACCAGAGAAAGGCAAGGAGGTGGACAGAAAAGAGTCCAGGACTTGGACTCAGGAGCCTTGAATTCTAGTCCAGACTGCCCCTTAAAAACTATATCACCTTGGAAAAGTTTCTTCATCTCTCTGGGCTTCAGAGATGTTTAATAAGGAAAACAGTAGCATTTCTGCTCAGAACTGTCATGAGGATTAAATGACATGAAGGAAGTAAAAACGCCATATAAAGGCAAAGGCACTGGAACTATTATTGTGAAATATATTGATAAAAACAGCTGAGAATGGGCAGCCAGCCCTCTAGGGAAAATTCATGGGAGAGGAAGAACAAATCCACTCATCAGGAAGAACGAAGACTTCTCTGGGATTGTCCCAGCCTGCTTGGAGCTCCCCTCAGCATGTTTATAGTCTGGAATATAAGGTGGAAGAAAAAAAAAGGAAGCAGAAGCTATGACCTACAGCTAACCCTTCCAAGTGAACTTGCATGTATTTGTGCTGTAATTGTGTGTGGGGAGAGGGGGTGGTGAATGTGTGTGTGATGTGTGTGGTGTGTGTGTCCTGAGTCCCAGCCCCTAAAAATGCCAGTTCCCCGGGACAAGGACCAGATTCTGTATTGTCTTCTATAGTATAAGGTCTTCAATAAATATTCAAAGGCACTAATGATGAATCACTTGTAATTTCTTCCATTGGCTTTCAGGGATTTCTCAACATGTTGTCATTCATAAAAGAAACTTTTGGTAAAGGAAGAAAGGCAGCTGGGAATAGTGAGAAATGAAATGAGATAATAATGAAATGAGACAATAATCAAAGGAGAAAATAATTGTGAAGCACTTAGCACAGTGCCTGGCATGTAATAAGTGTGATATAAATGTTAGCTCATATTATGGTGGATAAAGATCTGGTCTGGGAGCCAGGAAGACCTGAGTTTAAGAGCTGCCTGTGCCATCTAGTGACTATGTGACCCTGGGCAAGTCTAGGCAACTGTCTAAGAAGATTCTAAATTTTGGAGAATGTATTGATCTGCATTAGAATGAGGATTTTCTCCCTGTAGGAATTCTCTAACCCCAAGAGAATGTCAGTAAATCACATTAGAGGGTGGGGCTGGAAGAAGGGGAGCTATAGTGGAAAAATCACTTGACTGGGGAGTTTTGACAGTTCCAATTCAGGCTCCGCCATCTTCTAGATGTCTGTCTATGGGCAAATCTTAACTCTCATTAGCTTCACTTTCCTCATCTGGAAAGTGGACTTGATTCTTTCATTATCCCCCTCCTGTAACTATGACAAGGATCAAGTGAGAGCATTATGTAAAGTATTTTGTAGACTTAACAGCACTATACCAACGTTAGCTATTAAAATTGTGATTATTTTGTGGCAATCAAATCTAATGCCTCATAGTAGGTGGGGGGAGTTGATCCTAGATTTTTGTGGGGCTATACTAGCAAAGAACAGGCTGGAAAGGCTGGGAGTATGGCATTAGATCCAGGCTGGATGTATTTATTTTCTGAGAACCAGTCCAAATAAGTGGGGAGAAACTCATCTCCAGTTTGCAGAGGATGGATGATATGGCTTCAGCAATTAACAAAGGCCAGCTGCCAAGATGTCTTGGGGAAGAAGTTCCCACACAGATGAAATAATGGATCCTTGGAGCATTGAGCAAAGCACTGTTTGCTAAATGCCTTTGGGTAATCAATTAACAAGCATTTATTAAGTGTTAAGTGGCCAGCACTGTGGAGGGTGTTGGAGATACAAAAACAAAACGCTTCCTACCCTCAAGGAACTTATTCTACCGAGGAAGCAACAGGTGCATGAAGAATTATATGCAAATGGATAATCTGGAAATATGTTTGCGTGACTTCACTTGCATAATTGATATCAAATTGCTTGCTTTCTCAAGAAGGAGGAAGAAACAAGAGGGAAGGAGAGAATTTGGCACTCAATTTTAAAAAGTGAACGTTAAAACTCTCTACATGTAGTTGGGAAATACTTAATAAAATCAACAAAAGCATATTGAAAAGAAGAATTATGTGCAAAAAAAATACAAAGTAACTTTTTTTGGAAGGGGGAGGCTTCCTGTTGAACAGGGGTTCTTGACCTAGGGTTACTGGATGGATTTCAGGGTATATGTGAACTTGGAAGGCGTAAAAAAATTGTCTTTATTTTATTAACCTCTAACTGAAATTTATCGTTTCCTTCAATTATTTAAAGTTTTGAAAGAAACAGGGTGAGGAGGGAATGCATTCCAGGCATGGGGGGCAGCCAGGGCAAAGATGCAGAGAAAGTTGTGAGTGAGGAGCAGCATCTGAAAAGGCACTAGCTTAGTACTTAGTACTAATACTTAGTACCTAGTACTTAGCTTAGGGGAGAAGGCCACTCCCAGCACTTGAGAGAGGATGTCCATCCATCTTAGCCCCAGGTTCAGGGAGTTGGAATCAAAGACAAAAGGATCCTTGTCCCAGGACCCTTATTTCCTGCGCTTGTGCCCACTGCTTGGGGGGGTTTCTAAGGAAGCCTACTGGAGGGAATAAGAACAGGTTTTGGCTATAGAAAATTGTGAGTCAGTGTCCTTTCTGTCCTTCCTGCCCAGTCAGTGGCTCACTCCCCCCATCACCACCACCAGGGTCCTTGTCCTGTTCCCAGCCCCCTCCAGCCCTCTTATCACCACAATCTAGTTCAGACTGTGTGAAAGGGAAGAGTTGCCAGTGTTCCCTTTCCCAGGGGGAGCTTCAGTTAAGCCTTGTTTCCCTCCATAGGATGAAAGGCTTTGCTCTTTGTCAGAAATTTTCAAGCATCACTGAGCAGGAATGTTTGGGGGTGGTGGAAGGGAGGAGAGGATGCAGGGAGGGAAGGAATGCTGTTGGATGTCGCTGAAGGGGCCTGGGCAGAGTTAACATCCACTATCTGTGATTGGGGTTCCCATCTACACCTGGAAGCCTCCGAGTTGGAAGGGATCTTAGAAGTCATTGAGTCTAATCAGAAGTAGAGGATCTGTAAAGCTCTACATATGAGGGAAACACAAGGGTTAGGTAACATCGTGAGCTGGTTAATTATTGAGGATCATAGAGCTTGAAAGGGTTGAAAGAGACCATCTGACTGAGGTCCCCTCATTTTATAGATGAGAAAAATGAATCCTTTAACCCATTTGTACCACTGTTACGAACAAGGACTTAGAGAAATAGGGTATACTTTTACGGAGAAGGGTGTATGGAGCGTGATGTACTACCATCTAGGATGTGTCATTCATTCATTCATTCATTCATTCAGCAAACACTGAATCTTCTACATGTCAAACCCTGTGCTGGGTGCTGGGTTGGGATACAAAAAATAAACAGCTAAATGAAACAGTGGAAGACCTGAGTTCACATCTGATCTGAGTCACCCAGTAGCATTGTGACCAAGTCATTTAATCTCTATCTGCCTCGGTTTCCTAATCTATAAAATGGGGATAATAATAGTGCCTACTTACTAGGGTTGTAGTGAGGATCAAATGAGATCCTTCTTGTAAATTGCTTTGCAAAAACCTCAAAATGCTATATAATTTCTGGCTATTACTATTCAGACATGACCATCTCCTCCAAGAGAGTTTACAGTTTAGTTGGAGAGCTATAGAAGGACATGGGACACAACAAAGGATGTGTGATAAGTGTTATAGGACTACTAGAGAGACTGGAACATAATGCTACAGGAAGGGAGAAATCATATTTGTCTGGAGGGATCTGAGAAGACTTCATGGAGGAAATAGCATTAGATCTGGGCCTTGAAGGGATTTCAACAGGTAGCAATGGAGCGGATGAGGGAGTTTTAGAAAGAAGATGGAATTGGAACAAAGACAGGAAGGAAAAGAAGCTCAGAGAATATTTGGGCAACAGCAAATGACACAATTTGGCTGAAACAAAGGGTACATGAAGGGGGAGGGTAAAGAGGAATGAGATCAGAAAAAGAGGCAGAACTATCTTGTGCAGGTCCTCAAAAGGCAGATGGAGGC
Source organism: Vombatus ursinus (assembly GCF_900497805.2). Classification (NCBI taxonomy): domain Eukaryota; kingdom Metazoa; phylum Chordata; class Mammalia; order Diprotodontia; family Vombatidae; genus Vombatus; species Vombatus ursinus. The sequence continues at coordinate 7,121,749 of NW_020945064.1, forward strand.
TTTGGAATTTACCTTGTAGGCACTAAGGAGACATTAAAGGTTCCTGAGCAAGGAAGTGACCTGATTAGGTTTTGATCTGAATGCTGAAGAGTATTAGGGTGGATTGGATGAAGCAGAGACTGGAGGGAGAGATGCCCCTCCTTGTGGGTATTCCAGATGCAACACTGGCATTGAGGGGTCTAGAGTGAGTGAGCAGCCTGAAAGTCACTGTGCTAAGGGAATGCTGAAGGAACCTGTTAATGGCCAGAGCTTTCAAAACCAGATTCATCTACTGCATATTTTTTGCTAAGCTTGGAAGAGCAGGCATCTCCCTACTATGATCATGAGGCATCCAGTGGACCATTCTGTGTGATCTCCCCCTCTCCTGTGCCTTTGTGCACAAGGGACCCTAAAAAAATGAAAGCAGGTCTGCTGAATTACTGAATGCTGCCTGAGAGATCTTTGCCACTGAACATGAAAGGCTTAGCTGATTGCTGAAACACTTCTGGTAGTGTTTTGTCTGGAGCTGTCAAGCATGTCTTGAGGTTGATGGGGTAGAATCTCAGAGGGTTACTGGATCAGAGATGCAGCCTAGACTAGCCTGTGTTGGAAGACAGACTGCTTTAGATTAGAGTTTCATCCCCTCTCACCTGGAATGCTTCAATAGTCTCCTAATTGGTCTTCCCTTCCTTGATTCTCTCCCCTCTCCAACCCATCAATGCCAACATTATTGTGATGGAGGACTGGCCAGTGATGGCCAAGACCTTCAAGCATACATCATGTGCTCTGCCTGATACCACCCCATGTAAAGGGTGATGAAGGCTTGGTGAACCTGCTTCCAGAAATGTGTGATGGAAGGGCTTCTAGCTTTGGAGTAGATATGGGTTTTCTTGGACTGTTTCCTGTTGACTGACTGCATGGTCATGAAAATACTTTTATTTGGCTGCTGTTTGCTTCTCTGCTTCTCTTTTGTTCCTCTGTTCTCTTCCCCCCTTCTCCCCCTCTGTGGTGGGTGAACGATGAAGTAACTGAAGAAACAAAGGTTTGATCTTCTGAGCATATCGATTTATTAAGCAATGCATGGCAATTGCCCAACAAATCAGGACCAGGCCCCTTCCTCAGCCTAGGGCTGAACCTTGAATATAGGGGGAGACAGACTTTGATACGTTAAATACAGTTAACCAAATAAGGCCAATTATTAAAAGGAAACAACACAACATTACATAATCTGATTTCTAATTGGATAAATGTTTAGGGATTTTCCAAGTTGGGAGAGGGAGAACAGCAAACAGGGGCAATTCCCTGAAATCAGAAAAGGAGGTGTCACATTCCCCCACCAAAGTGCCTGTAAACAATCAAAAGAACATGGAAATAATAACTGATTAACCACTACAGAGACAGTTTTCAGATAAGACATATGGATTGCTTGAGATGTACAATTGTGAGAAAATTCCTTGCATCTATCTTAAGATCTGACTGGTAACCTAGGTCCTTGGTTAAGGGTCTCTAAATAGCAGGTAGAGGGGGTTGAGCTTCTCAGTTCCGTGGAGCTAGATTTAAATGATGCAATAAGGTTTTCTCTCAGTTCCCACAATTGAATAAAGTTTTCTCACATGACAGAAATTGGACTAGATCCATACTTGAATAGAGAAAGAACTGAACTAGCTCCAGAATTGAGTCAAAAGATGGAGTCAATGTGGTTCACTCAATTCCCATAATTAACCACTTGCTGTCCTAATCCTCTCAATTCCCTCAATTTCCTCACCTCCCTCCTGCTCTCTCTCTCTTTCTCTCTCTCTCTCTCTTTCTGATATCAAGGAGAACATCCCAGTGCATGCTCTAAGAACTGGACCCTCATTGGTCAATCTTCCCACTATGTCATCTATCTGATGCTCAGATCTGACCACATCACTCTTCTGCTCTAACACCATCAGTGGCTGTGTATTGGCTCCATGATAAAATATAAATTCATCAGCTTGGTATCTGGAGCCTTCATAACTCAATTCCAGCCATCTCCTTCTAAAATTCTGCATCCCAACCGAGTGGTCTAATTATTGTTCTCTGAGTTTGACATTCCATCTATCTCCTTCTTCTGTGCCTCTGCCCCCTATTCCCACAATGCACCACCTCCTCATTCTCACCCCTTAGAATCTCTGGCCTCCTTCAAGGCTCGCCTTGCAGGAAGCCTTTCCTAACCTTTCTCATTAGCACTCTCTTCTTCCTCCTCAAATGATCACAGATGTATTCATAGATTTATCTGTTCTCTTTTCCGCGAGAGTGAAAACTCTTTGAGGGCAGGGGCTGTTTTTGGTATCATCTTTGTAACACAGTGCCTCATACTGAGTAGGAGTCTGACAAATTCTCATTGACTTGTAGGCACAGGGGGATTGTTTGAACATGGTACCCAACAGCAGAGCAAAGATTATAACTAAAACTTCTGGTGGCTCTGAAGTTTCTTTTAAATTAAATTAAATTTTTTTTCTTTTTTTCCTTAAGAACTTGACAAACATCTTGAGACAGGAACATTTCCACATATAAAGAAGAGAAAAAAGGATTGTATATGAAACCATGGATCTCTATTCTGTACAACTTGGTTTTTAATGTATGTATTAAATTTCACATTTTAACACCAATATTACTCTGCAGTGTCTGTCTCCTTTTTCTATGTGTTTTAAAAAATTGACATTCTTTTCTTTTTCTTTTCTTTTTTAATCTCACTCTCACTAGCCCCTGGCTCCCCTCTCACTCTGGAAAAAGAAGAAGAACCTTCCTAGTTACCACAAGCACAGCCAAGCAACCCAAATTCACACACTGCAGGTTTTTGAAGATGTCTCAGTCCTCGATCATTTGACATGGCTGCTCACTCGCTCCTCCTGTATTCTCCCTCATCCCTAGGTTTTCACAACACTGCTCCTTCCTGGTTTTCTTCACATCTGCTTGAACAATCCCTCTCCAGTCTCATTTGCAGGGTCTCATCATCCAGAAGCTAACTCCTTATATGGGAATACCCCAAGACTCTCTTTTCTTGCCACACTCTCTGTTGGTGATGGCACCAGTTCCCACAGCTTCACCTTATCTCTAAGTAGATGACTCTCAGACCTATGTATCCAACTGCATCTCTCATGTAGTACAGACCCACGTCCCCAACTGCTCACTGGACATCTCTACCTAGATGTCTCACAGGCATCTCCAATTCAACATGTCCAAAACAGTTCAAACCACCCTGCCTCTGAATTTCCATATTTCTGCTGAGGATCTCCACGTTCTTTTAGTCATCCAGGGTCATAACCTGGAAGTCATCTTTGACATTTTTACTTCCTAAAGCATAGACCTGACTAAGCTACTCTTTCACTCAAGAAGCGTCACTGTCTTCCTATTGCTTTAAGGATAAAGAAGAAATTCCTGTGTGGCATTTGAGTGTCCTGCTAGAATGATTTCATCTTACTCCACCTCATATACTCTAAACTCCTGCTTTTATCAAAGACTAGCTGGGTGACTTTGTGAAAATGACTTCCTTTCCCCAGCTCATTAGGTTGGAGGCTCCAAGGCCCCTAGCATCCCTGAGAGTCTATGTTCAAAGGTCTCTTCCAGCTCTGACATTTAATGATCTAAGGCCCCTTCCAGCTCGGAAATTTTGCATTCTGAGGACCCTCCCAGTCTGATATTCCCTATTTGAAGGCCCATTCAAACATTCAGTATAGTAACTGGGACTGGACCGCTGGGGGTCCAGGCTTTGCCCTGGGTCAGGCAATTGCCCAAGAGTAGCAGGTTTACCTAAAGGTGGGAGACATAAAGGGCTACCAGCAAGGAACTGGTTTTTCCCTTAACAGTCGATAAGGTGGGAGGAGGGGTGGGGAGCAGGGCACAGTTGGAGACTAGTGTGTGTGAAGTGTGTGTGTGTGTGTGTGTGTGTGTGTGTGTGTGTGTGAGAGAGAGAGAGAGAGAGAGGGAGAGAGAGAGAGAGAGAGAGAGAGAGAGAGAGAGAGAGAGAGAGAGAGAGAGAGAGAGAGAGAGAGAGAGAGCTTTGCCAGGCAGTCCAGGAGACAGGATGGTGTGAGAGGGAGGTGGAGTATGAGGCCCGCCAACTCAAGTTCCCATCCTGCCTAAGAGTGATCAAGTCCTTTCCCTCATAGAATTCATGACAACTGCCTCTAAAAATGGGAAGTCAAGGCAATTTGGGGATCTGTGGAAAGGACTGGAAAGGGTCTTTCCCTCCCATCCCATATGATTGCCTTGAGGAGGGGGTGCAAGCCCTCTGGGTGGAAGCAAGTGGTGGAAAGGAGACAACTTCATTTTGTTGGAAGGCCATGCCTTTTTGGATGTGTAAGGAGGGGTTGGTAAACCTCTGCCTCCATATTCCAGGGACTGTTTTTCTACTCCCTCCCTCCCATCTCATCTTTGTTATTTTTCCCTCCCTGGCTTCCTAGATTTCTTCAAGTTTGGGAGCCTGGGGTTGGGAAGGGAGGACACTTTGAAAGGCAGTACCCTGTGAGGGGATAAGAGAAATATTTTGGGGATAAGTTCTCTTCATAGTTTCAAGCTACCTCAGGGAGGGGAAAATACTCCCCCAGTTCTCTGCAGTTTCTTGGCATGGTTTTCCCCAAGAAAGGGAGGCAGGAGGGAGTGGGGATTCTTCTGAAAAATCTTGGGCTATGGCTCCGGAACCTTTGCTGGAGGACCCACCACACCCATAGCTTTATTATCCCACGTTGAATGAACTTGCCCAATGAGTGAAGTACGTGGGTAGCTCTGGGGCCAGAGAGACCTGGAAGGTAAGAAGGACACCTCCCCCTGCTCAGCTTCCTGTTTAGTCATGAAACCAGGAACTAACTGTCCTGGCCGCCAAAGGAGGTCAGATTTCAATAACCGGGCTGAAAGAGCCTGAATAGAGAGTCAGGAAGCAGGGTTGCAGTCCCTTCTCTGATACTAACTCGGAGGCTTTTTTGTTTCCTTCTCTGTAAAATCAGGGCATCAGGCAAAGTGGTCTCCGAGGTCCTTTCCAGCTGTAGCAGTCTATGAATTTCTGAGATTTAGGCTATAGCCAGCTGCCTCTATCTCAGCTCAGTCTTAATTTCAGTAAGAGCTGAATAAGCCTCCCTCAGTGACCTTGGGAAGGTTATAGCCTCTCTCTTTAGCCTCAGATTCCTCTGGAATTGGACTAGGTGAGATATTATCTTTTTTTGTGTGTGTCCCTGACCCTTTGTCAGACTGGTGAAGCCTCTAAGCCCCTTCTCAGAGTCATGGTGCTAACCACATAAAATAAAATGCTTAAGATTACAAAAGAAACCAATTTTATTGAAATAGTCATCAAAATAAAAAAAAAACCAAGTTCACAAAACTAAGGAGGTTAAGAACCCCTCAACTAGAGTATCTCTGTCCAATCCCTTCTGGTGTTAACACGATAATTTGAGGCATTTGGGGAGGGGGTGTGGAAGAAATAAGCATTCGTTTAACAACTACCATGTGTCAGGCACAGATATCATCTCATTTTGTTCTCACAACAACCCTGGGAGGGAGGGACTATTATTATCCCCATTTTACAGTTGGGAAAACTAAGACCCAAGTGATTTGCCCAAGGCCATACAGCTATAGCTATCTAAGGTCACATTTGAACTCAGGTCTTGCTGACTCTAGACCCAGTGCTCTAACCACTGTACCATCAGCTTCCTCTAAAATGAAACCTCTCTTCAATCCCTCCTCAAAAGCACCTATGTGTCTGTTGTAGGGCTTACCACTCTACTCTACCATTTATCTCCTCAGGTCTCAAAACTTCTCAGATGCCAAGCATGAAGAAACAACAGCCCTTAACTCCTAGCCATCAAGGATAATTAATCAGGGTGCAGCAATATGGTCCTATTGTTGAGAGGAGGCAAAATCCTAATCAGGGGCTTTGTGGTATCCTGGGGTCTCTGTCTTGCCTTGCGTGATGTTATTTCCCACCCCACCTCACCCCCAACTATGGGGCCCTAGGTAGAATACCTGGAGCTTTCCACAGGTGCAACAATTCCTCATTTCAAGTCTGCCGGCCCTGATATTCTCTGTTCTAAAGCCCCTCCCCTCTCAGACATTCTATGTTCTAATCTCCCTCCCAGCTCTGATCTGACAGTCTGAGTCTGCTTCAGAGTACTGTTCAAGGATGATGTTTGAGAATTGGGCAATGGTGAGGAAATGAAAAGAAATAAGAGAAGAAGGAAAAAATACACCCCAAAGTCACAACCTTCACAGAAGAAAATGACTATTCAGCCTCATACAAACTGAATGCAAACCATATGCAAATTAATCAATCATGTCCTTCATTATTATTTCATCAACCCATATGTTGTCCTTGGAAAAATCCTAGTAGAAAGCAATGCTTTATATAGATAACCTTCCCTTTAGTCAAATCATTTGTATTTATTCTATACCCTCTTCACATACCACCCCCCCCCAACACACACCCTTGGGGCTTGGTCCTATGAGGAGTATTAAAAATTCTACTTAAATAAAAAGATCGTATCCAAGCTAAGGACCTATTGTCTGTAACCACTGGCATCTCTCGATTCAGTTCAACAAAGATTTATTAAATGACACAATGTGCCAGGCACCGTGCTAGGGATGCAAAGAAAGGCATTTGACAAAGATCTTATTTGGGATATACATATAAACGTATAAATAAATAAATAAGTAGATAAAAGGATGGGCAGCTAGGTGGCACAATGGCTGGTCTTGGAGTCAGGAAGACAAGTTCAAATCTGACTTCAGACACTCACTAGCTGTGTGATCCTGGGCAAGTCACTTAACCCTGTTTGCCTCAGTTTCCTCATCTGTAAAATAAGCTAGAGAAGGAAAGGACAAATGGCTCCACTATCTTTTCCAAGAAAACCTCAAATGGGGTCACAGAGAAACAGACACAGATGAAACAACTGAACAACAAATACAAGGACATTTGAGGAGGAATAATGCACTATCAAACTGGAGTGTGACATCAGGAAGAACATGATGTCGGAGGTGGTAACTTAGCAAAGGCTTGATTCTAAGAGTCTGAGCTGAATATTGAGTCCTAGAGGGGACAGTCTGTGCAAAGATATGGAGAATGGAGATGGATTGTTGACTTTGGAGAACAGCTAGTAGGACCATTTGGCTGGGACTATGGTGCAGAAAGGAGTGTAATTAATATTAAGTGTGTCTGGAGAGATAGGTGGGTGGGAGCTGGATTGTGGAGGGCTTTACGTGACAGACTGAGGAATCTGTATTTTCTCCTAACAGCAAGAAAGAGCAGTTGAAGATTTTTGAGTTGAAAAGTGATATGGTCAGAGCTGTATCTTAGTAACTTTTATTTGGCAGCCTTGTGGAGGATGAGTTAGAGATGAGGGAGACTGGAAGTAGGGAGTTCCAATAGGAAGCTATCACCATAGATCAGTGAGGGATGAAAAGGCCCTGTGGCAACTGATTGAATATAAAGGATGAGAAAGAGGGAAGACAGAGGTTGCAAACTTGGGTGCCTTTCATAGAAATGGGTAAGTTTGCTTTAGAATTTGTTTAAAGCCAATTTTTACTGGTATTTGGAGGGGTTTGGGGGAGAGTTCAAGCAAGTCACTGCTTTTACTCCATCATCTTGGCTCCGCCCCCTAGAAATAGGTAAGTTTGAAGGAGTGGAAGTTTCAAGGGGGGAAATATTGAGTTCTGTTTTAGACATGTTGAGTTTGAGATATGTATGGGATACTGAGACAGACAAGTTCAGGAGGCGGTTGTTGATGGAAGACTAGAGTTTAGGATGGACAATGGAGATTTGGGAGTCATCTACATGGAGGTGATGACTAAACCCATGGAAGATGATGTCATCCAGAGAAAGAGTGTAGAGAGAGGAGAAAAAAATAGAGTTCAGGACAAAATCTCAATCTACAGCTATAGTTGGTGGGTGGAAGACGACTAATACGCCAGTGAAGGAAATTAAGGAATGGTCAGACAAGAATAAAGACCCAAAAGGGCAGTACCAATAGAAGCCAAGGGAGGAAAGAGTACCGAGGAGGAGGAGGTGGTCAACAATCTAGGAGCTCCGGCAGAGTTCAGGTAGGATAAAGACTGAGAAAAAGACCATTGGGTTTAGTGACTGGTTAGTGACCTTGGAGAGAGTAGTTTCATTTGAGCTGGTGTGTGCCTGAAGCCAGATTGTAAGGGATTGAGAATTGAATGGGGGGCGAGGAAATGGAGTCAGTTAGATAATCATTCTTAAGAATTTGTTTGCAAAAAAAAGGAGACAAGATATAGAATGATAGTTTGAGAAAACAGCAGGGTCAAATGAAGGTTTTTTAAAGATAGAGAAGACTTTGGCATGTTTGTAGGTAGTAGGAAAGGAGGGCTATATAAGGAGAGACTGAAGATGAGAGAAAGAAAATTCGAAGGATATGATTCTGGAGAACATGGTAGGAGATGGTCTTAAGGGCAAAAGTAGTGGAGTTGAATCTGATAAGGAGAAAGATCATCTCTTCCTCAGGTACTGGACCCAATGAGAAGAAAACTGGGGATAATGTAGAGAGATTTGGGGATGTGGAATAGGGAAGAAGATGGATCTTGTGATGAATAGTTTCTATTATTTTTCTTAATTAAAGTAAGAGGTAAGGTTCTAGGCTGAGAGGGAAACTCAAGGGAGTTTGAAGAGGAAAGAGAAGTTTGGAAGAGCAGGTGAAGTGACTTCCATAGAAAGTCAGTCAGTTCGAATATATAACCCAGATCAAATTGTTTACTGTTTTAGTGAAGGAGGAGGGGAGAAAAGAGGAAGGAGGGGAGGCAGGGAAGGAGAAAATTTGGAACTCAAACATTTTTAAAAAGTAAATGTTAAAAATTGTCTTTACATGTAATTGGGAAAAATAAAATACTATTTATTTAAAAAAGTCAATCAGTGATGAATAAAAAAATTGCCATGTAACAATGAGAACCCAGGCAAGAATGGATGACATGGATCTGTAGTGGATCCAGTCAGCCAGTTTCATAGCTTCCTGGAGCAGTGTTCAGCAGCATGGAGCACAGAAAGCAGGTGGATGTAACCCAGGGGTTGGGTTGGGCAAGGAATTCAAGGGTAGAAGATGGCATACAGTTATGCTGGTCCTAGATGGGAAGGGAGAAAAGTGAGATGCGAGTAGGTGATGGGTTGGGAGAACATGGAGTGGTCAAGGAACTGAAGGTCAGTGTGATCATGAAGAATGAGTATAGGAGGAGTTAGGCAGAGATGGAAAGACTACAAGACAAGAAGTTGTGATCAGACAGAGGAATGTTGAAATTCAACATCATGACTTAAGGCAGCTAGGTGACACAGTGGATAGAGGGCTGGATCTGGAGTCAGGAAGACCAGAGTTCAAATTCTACCTTAAGCACTTACTAGCTGTGTGACCCTGGACAAGTCATTAACCCTTCTCTGCTTCGGTTTCCTCATCTGTAAAATGGGGATAATAATAGCACATACCTCACCAAGTTGTTGTGAGGATAAAATGAGATAATATTTATAAAATGTATATTAGAGTTATGGGTGAGAGAGAGGTCTAAGATAGGACCATCCTTGTGGATAGATGAGGTATGATGAAGATACAGACCAGATAGAATGTCACTCTGTATAATAAAGTCCCTGAATATGAGGGCAGGAGTTGAGTGAAGACCAGGACTATGAATCAGGTACTGAATTCCTCAAAAAAGACTGGTAGGTGACTAAGTCAAAGATTTGGGTTGGGAGTTATAAATAGATGGAGTGACCCTCCAGAGAAAGAAGATTGCTAAGTGATGGAGGCTAAGGCATGATCTGGACGTGGCAGTGAAGAACAAGGAGTGTGAGAATTTCTGGTCCAGTGCTGTGCTGGGCATGAGAGAAGAAGCTCCTAGAGCTAGAGCAGAAGGAAGAAAACAAACATTTATTAAGCACCTACTGTGTGCCAGGCACTGTGCTGAGCGTTTTGTAAATATTATCTCATCAATCCTCACAACAACCCTGGGAGGTAGGCACTATTATTATCACTCCCATTTTACAGTTGAGGAAACAGGCAGAGGTTAAGTGGTTTGCCCAGGGTCACACAACTAAGTGGCTGAGATTAGATTTGAATTCCTGACTTCAGGCTTAATACTCTATCCACTGTGCCACCTAGCTGTCTCTAAGAGAATGGCCAAGAATGCAGTCTCCTCTGAAGGGAGCCAAACCCTGTGAGATGGGAAATGTATTAGAAGATGGAGTGTTAAGGAAAATGGAGATGTTAAGACTGATCTGGATGAGGGTGAGAGATCAAGGAGTCATAATAGGGGAAGGAAGTTTTTTATCTTAGTGGATAGGGACTCTTTATCACAGATATATCACAAGTGCCCAGGAGGATCTCTAGAATGCCATCCTAAATCTTTCCTATGGCATTGTCCAGGTTAGATCTTTGATAAGGTGTATATTTGCCTGTTCCTAGCTTCTCATCTTGCTTCTTTAGCACCAAATAGTGGATAACTGATTCAGACCACTCACACTGCAGCCACAACTTGGCTTTTAAAACACAGAGGAGAGAGAGGAGAACAAACAGATGGAATAAGAACTGGAAAAACACCAAAGAAGAGTAGAGCTACACAAGGACTTGGATTCTGATTTCCTGGTGGAGAAACTTACACATTTCTGAGGACGTTTTAGTGAATCATATGGCCCCAGAGATGACAGAAGACTCACTCAAGAAGCCTTTGAGCTGAGCTAGATATAGGGATGAAAGCAGTAAGAAATAGAGTAATAGGGCAGAGCCATGTTGATGGAGTAAAGGCAGGGACTCACCTGAGGTCTCCAAAATTCTTTTCCAAACAACTTTAAAATAATACCTCAAAATGAATTCTGGAGCAGGAAAACCAGCAAAACGATGGAGTGAAACAATACAACTTGGGTTTGCAGGAAAGGTCTGTCTCACTGGGGTAAGAGAGAAGCACATTCCAGCAATGCCACACAAGGAAAGCCAGCCATGAGGCCTACAGCCCCAGGCACAAGGCAGCTAGCAGCAGGCTTTGGGGGCAACTGAATCTGTGGCAGTGACTTCTGGATCTCCTGGCCCACAGATTGTAAGGGGGTTGGACACTGGTCAGAAGGAGATTACAGGGGACCCTTAATGGGCACTGGGTGCAAGACTGTAGCCTTGCCTATACAGGGATCCAGGTCACAGTCTAAAGGCAAGGAGGAGCACTAATACACTAGAGCTCCTGGCACAGGGGAGTGGGATCCTTGGTCACAGTTTCAGGACAGAAAACAATGCTTGTAATCACTCACAAACCAGAGTGAAGGTCAGGGGAGCAGTGACCACAACTCTCCTTAGATCATGCCACCTTGGAAAAACTGAAAACTTACAGACCCTTAGAACTAGCTCTGAACACCAAAAACCAAAATTAAGAGGTAAGAAAGAAGGATGCACTGAGAGATGAAGGGAGAGGTAGAATGGGGTAAATTATCTCACATAAAAGAGGTAGAAAGAGCTTTTACAATGAAGGGGAAGATGGGGGGCAGGCAATGCTTGAACTTTATTCTCATCAGAATTGGTAAAAGAGGGAATAACATACACATTCAGTTGAGTATAGAAACCTATCTTACTCTACAAGGGAGGGGAATAAGGAAAAGGGGTACTGATAGAAGTGAGGACAGATTTGGAGAGGCAGTACTCAGAAGCAAAACACTTGAGGAGGGACAGGGTGAAAGGAGAGAGAGGAGGATAAATGGGAAAAATAGGATGGGAAATACACAGTTAGTGATCATAATTGTGAATGTGAATAGGATGAACTCACCCATAAAAAATGGAAGTGGATAGGAGAGTGGATTAAAAACCAGAATCCTACAATATGTTGTTTACAAGAAACACTCTTGAAGCAGAGAGACACACACAGAGTAAAGGTAAAGGGTTGGAGCAGAACCATTATGCTTCAGTTGAAGTAAAAAAAAAAAAGCAGGGGTAGCATTCACAATTTCAGACAAAGCAAAAGCAAAAATAAATCTAATTAAAAGAGATTAGCAATGAAACTACACCTTGCTAAAAAGTACCATAGACAATGAAGTAATATCAATATTAAACATATATGCACCGAATAGCATAGTATTCAAAGTCTTTAAATGAGTTACAGGAGGAAATAGACAATACTAGTGAGAGATCTCAACTTTTCCCTCTCAGAACTAGATAAATCTACCAAAAAAATAAACAAGAAAAAAGTTAAAGAGATGAATAGAATTTTAGAAAAGTTAGATATGATAGTCCTCTAGAGAAAATTGAATGAGAATAGAAAGGAATATACCTTTTTTTCAGTGGTATATGGCACCTACACAAAAATTGATCATGTATTAGGGCATAAAACTCTCACAATCAATGCAGAAGAGCAAAATATTAAATGTATCCCTTTCAGATCATAATGCAATAAAGATTGCTTTCAATAAAGGGCCATGGAAACATAGGTTAAAATTAATTGGGAACTAAAGAATGAATGGGTCAAAGAACAAATCATAGAAAAAAACCAATAATTTCATTAAAAAGAATGACAACAATGAGATACATACCAAAATTTATGGGATGCAGCCAAAGCAGTGCTAAGGGAAAAATTTACTTCTCTAAGTGCTTACATCAATAAAATAGAGAAAGAAATTAATAAAATTGAATGTAAGAAAACCATTGAACTAATAAACTCTGAACTGGTTTTTATGAAAAAAGCCAAGAAAATGGATAAACCATTGGTTAATTTGATTAAAAAAAGAAACCAAATTAACAGTATCTAAAATGAAAAGCGTAAATTCACCACCTGTGAAGAGGAAATTAAAGCAATTATTATGAAGTATTTTGCTCAATTATATGCCAACAGATCTGAAAATCCAAGTGAAATTGATGAATACTTACAAAAATATAAATTGCCCATGTCAACAGAAGAGGAAGTAGAATACTTAAATAATACCATCTTAAAAAAAAAAAAAACAACAACTGAGCAAGCTGGTTTCAGAAAAACCAAGAAAGATCTACATGAATGGATGCAGAGTAAAGTGAACAGAACCGGAAGAACATTGTACATAGTAACAGTGATGTTGTATGATAATCAACTGTGAATGACTTAGCTATTCTCAGCAACACAAAGATCCAAGACAATTCTGAAAGACCTAAGATGAAAAATGCTGTGAACCTACAGAGAAAGACCTGATAGATTCTGAATGCAGATCAAAGCATACTTATTTTTTTAACCTTTTTTCTGTTTGTTTTTTTGTCTGTGTTTTCTTTCACAACATGATTAATATGGAAATATGTTTGGCATGACTGCACATGAATAACCTTTATTAAATTGCTTGCGGGAAGGGGTGAGAAGAAGGGAGAGAATTTAGAACTCAAAATTGCAGGAAAAAAATCCAACAAAGATTAAAAATTGTTTTTACACTTAATTGGAAAAAATACTTAAAAAAAGAAGTAGAGTAACAGTGGTGGAATGAAGGAGGAATCAATTCCTGGACCAAGCCTCCTAAATCAGAAGAGGAACTCCTGAACCATCTGGACACTCGAGCAGAGGAGTACTAAGAGACAAAAGCCTTGAAAGAGCAAACTTGGACCATGTCCTTCCTCGGAACTATGAATCCTGTGGACTGTTCACATCCAACAAAAGGATCATCAACCCTGGTTATTTTCTTCTAGTTGGGGGAATCTCAATCTCAGAATTACACTGTAAGTCTAGAAGACTATATAGATTCCTAAGGGAGATGGGACTCATTGGAGAGGGAACAGGAAGTATTTATGGTCCAAGTCCTTTGTAGGATTTTTTAATTGAGTTGAATAAAAATTCTTCTCTATTTGATGTTTTTTAATTTAGTTTGTTTATTTTTCATTTTCAACATTCACTTCCATAAGATTTTGAATTTTAAATTTTCTTTCCCTCCCACTTCTTCCCTCCTGCCCTGAGATGGCATACAATCTGATATAGGCTCTACATACACATTCACATTAAGCATATTTTCCCATTAGTGATGATGTAAAGAAGAATTGGAACTAATGAGAGGAACCAAGAGAATGAAGCAATAAAACAAAACAACAAAGGAAAAGGAGAGCAAATAGTATGCTTCCATCTGTATTCAGACTCCATATTTCTTTCTCTGGATGTAGATAACAATTTCCATCATGAATCTTTTGGAGTTGTCTTAGATTCTTGTGTTGCTGTGAAGAGCCAAGTCTATCAAAGTCAGTCATCCCATAATGTGGCTGTTACTGTGTATAGTGTTTTCCTGGTTCTGCTCATTTCACTCTGTATCAGTTCATATAAGTCTTTCCAAGTTTTTTGAAGTCTGCCTGCTCATCATTTCTTATAGCACAATAGTATTCCACTATATTCATATTTCACAACTTGTTCAGCCATTCCCCAATTGAGAGGCATCCCCTCAATTTCCAATTCTTTGCCACCACAAAAAGAGCTGCTATAAATATTTTTGTACATTTTTGTACATGGGTTCTTTTCCCATTTTTATGATCTCTTTGGGATACATATCTAGAAGTGGTATTGCTGGGTCATATGTTCTGTTTGTTGTTCTGTTAGCCTTAGTGCTTGCAAAGGAGCTGAGAGTCTTTTCTTTCTTTTGTTGCCCTTAACAAGAGTTAAATTCTGGTATGTATAGGGGAAATCCTGGCTGTGTGCTGAGATATTTTATTATTGAGAAGTCTCAAGATTGAATACTATCCAAGCAACCCCAAGAGTTTTTTGGGGGGATAGGGTGGGGAGGGGAGTAGTAGACCACACAGATTAGGAGAGGAGGAGTTTAGAGTTTGCTAACTCTTCCTATTAAGATGGGAACTTGCCCTGGAAGGTCAGAGTAGATAAGTTTTTGCTCTCTTGCTTAGGGCAATAACTTGAGCAACATTTTCTTTAGTCTAGTTGCTTTAATGGAAGGAACAAGGAATTTGGAAGCAGATGATTTGCATTTTGAAATGCATCTTTGTCAATGATTACTTGCATGTGTAACAAGTATGCTCTTGCCCCATTCTCTCAGTGCCAAGTAAGTGATATTTCCCCTTAAGATTCCAGGGTATCCTGAGGGATATCTTGGTTCTCTAATGCTATTGACTCAAACGCCCACCAATTATATTCCCCACATTTGTTAAGGGCCTGTAACCAGGTCCATTTCATCACTTAACATTGAGTAGCTTTTTCAAAGGGATATTTACTCCAGAGATATAGCAAAAACAAATATACAGACATTTCCCCCCATACCTCCAGGGCATACTCTCCTCTACACTGTCTCAGTCGTTGGAAGTAGCCTTAAAACTTAGCTCAGTCCCTATATATCATCGGTCCCACCAAGTTCACATCCAGATGTGTCATAACTGTTGGGTGAGTCTTTCCACTGAGCTGAGGTCCTGAAGCTTGCTCCCAAAGATTTCTCCTTGTTTCTTGGGGCATCGATGCTGCTTTGGATGCAAAAACTCAACCTGAATTTCAACTCTTGTATTCCTGTGGTTCATTTTCCTGATTGACATTGGAGACTCTGCTTTTTGTAACTAGAATGGAAAAGAATGAATCAAAAAACCATGGACAGAGGTCTATGGAAGGTGGAGAAACCTTCAAGGGGGAAGAAGAGCCTAATGTAATCAATTTTGTTATGTGATCTCTCACCTCAGATACAGTGAGCTCCCCCAGAAGCAAATGAAGCACAAAGGTCAAAGCTGACTTTTTTTTGAAGATGATGGCATTTCTGTCTACACAATCAATAAAGAACAGTATCCACCCAACCACATGGTTAGTCAACCAGAACTCTAATGAAATAAATTAGGGAACATTGATGCATGATCCACAGTCTCTCCAAGGCATTTCTCTTACACTTCATCGTGATTCTCCTGGAATACTGTGCTCATCATGGTCTCCTGGAAGCTATCTTCTCTTCACATGGGGGATTTGTAACAGCTGAGCAAGCTGTGCCACACACATGTGCCAGGTCGTCATTACATATGACTTTGGGAAAGCCATTTCCTCTCTCTTGGTGTCAATTCCCTATCTGTAAAGTGAGTGAGGTGGAAAAGACTATCTTTAATATCTCTTACAGATATAGGTTCTATGAAAGAAGTCCTGGACTTGGCTGCTCTGCCACTGAATGAGGAAGTCCTACTCCCGGGCCTCAGTTTCCCCTTCTGACAAATTGAGATAGAGCCTCATATAAGAGAGGCAAGCCCAGGCAACATGGCCTGACTCCATGGGGATGGACCTGTTTGGTCTCTTTGTCCCTGTGACAGGAGGTAAATGCCAAAGGCAATTGGCCACTGAGGCAAAAGGACCTACCCACTCAGTAAACTGAAAAGAAGAATAACTTCCATTCTTTCTCTCTCTCTCTCTCTCTCTCTCTCTCTCTCTCTGTCTCTCTCTCTTCTCTCTCCCCCATTTTGAGCATGACAGGATTCTTTGAGCTCTTCATTAGACCTTTAGGAGCTTTGCATGTGCTCCTTGAGGACAGGGACTATCTTTTGCCTCATTTTGTATCCCTAGCTCTTAGCACAGTGCCTGGTATATACTAGGTGCTTAATAAATGTTTACTGGTTGATTGATTGATTGATTGATTGTGTGTGTGTGTATGTGTGCACGGTATTACCCTCCTCTTCAGTAGCAGATAAATCAGCTGAGTGTATGTACTTGTCTGAAACTGGAGCTTCAGTTTCTAGCTTCCTCTTCCTTTTTGTGTTTCTCTCTCTGAGTCTAGGCAATGACACAGCAATCCTGAGATGGATAACTGAGTTCAGACATCCCGTGATTTCTCAGCTGATTCCTCAGAATATTTGTCATTGAGAAAAATTAATCTCTATGGCTCCTTCAAGTTCTAACTCCAATGTGCCTATGAACGTCATCTTAGAAAGCCACAAGAAGAGGAAGAAAGTAGTACGTAGGTTTTAAAAAATTTTTTTTATTTATTTTATTAAGTGTTTCCTAATTACATGTAAAATGTTTAAAATTTATTTTAAAAAATTTTTGAGTTCCAAATTCTCTTCTTCCCTCTTGCCCCTCCCCCACCCCTTGAGAAGGCAAACAATATAATATTGATTATACCATGAAATCATGCAAAACATTTTCCCATATTAGCCATGCTGCAAGAGAAAATGTACAAAAACCCAAGAAAAACAAAGTAAAAAAAGTATGCCTCAATCTGCACTCAGAAATCATCAGGTCTCTCTCTGGAGGTGGATGGCATTTTTCATCATGAGTTCTTTGGAATTGTCTTGAACATTGTACTGAGCAGAGTAGCTAAGTCTTTCACAGTCAATCATTGTTACAATATTGTTATTAACTGTGTATGATATTCTCCTGGTTCTGCTCACTTCACTCAGCATCAGTTCATGTAAGTCTTCTCAGGTCTTTCTGAAAGCATCCTGCTCATGATTTCTTATAGCACAACAGCATTCCATCACAATCGTATACTACAATTTATTCAGCCATTCCCCAATTGATGGGCATCCCCTCAATTTCCAATTCTTTGAGTGGGTAGATTTTGAGACCAATCCATAGCTGTAAACAGAATACATATTTCTGGTCAAAATCTTTGGTGTTGTTCTCACACTGCCACACATGGATCATGAGTAGGGTAGCAGCTAAAATTTGCTACACTAGTGGAATGAATACTAGATTTAGAGTCAGAAGAGCTGGTTTCAATTGCCTGGCTCTGCCTTTTACTAACTGTGTGACCTTGTGCAAATCAATTGACTTTTCCAAACCTCAATTTCCTCAATTGCATATCAGAGATTATAAAACCCATGCTACCTACCTCACAGGGTTGTTTTCAGGTCCAAACAAGATAGTGTGTACTATGCGAACCGTATGTTGATAAAGTCTGGCTTCCCATAGGAGTGAGTGGGGAGGCCTGGGTTACATCTGAAGTATGAAAGTTGGCACAAGGAAAGTGAAGTTTCATATAAGAGGGAGTGAAGAAAGCTGAGTTGGCAAAGAAGGGAGGATTGGATTAGAAGTAGAAGAGGAAGGGTGAAGCTGGGATGGAGGGTAAGGACTAGCGTAGGAAGGGGTGAGGAGGCAACACTGTGATGAGGTAGTGGCACTAGGAGGGACCAGCCTCACTTGTCCCAGGTAAGTAATGATGTAGGTGAGACAAGGAGGGAGCAAGTCAGATTTCCTTCTGCCCCAATGCCAGCCAGTCAGTCACCAAGCACCACCAGCAAGGTGTCTCCTACAAACAGGTCAGTGCCCTATAAACTATCAAGTCCAGAAGAAATAGAAAATTTCTATCTCTGCCTTTGAAGAGTTGGTTACCTCATTGGGAAGATAAAATATCTGCAGAAAATTAGTAGAGAACAATTAAAAGTTGTGAAATTGTCACTTCTGTGACCCTGGACAAGTAACTTCACCCTGTTTGCCTCAGTTTCCTCATCTGTCAAATGGGCTGAAGAAGGCAATAGCAAACCACTCCAGTATCTTTGCCAAGAAAACCCCAAAGGGGTCATGAAGAATAGGACGTGACATAGAACAGTTGAACAACAACAATGGAGTCTTAGATATGGAAGATATCTTGTAGGGCATTCCCTCCAAGGAATTTCCTCTGTAACATTAACAACAGAAGTCATTATCCAGACTTCCCCAGTGCCAGGGAGCTCACTACATTTCAAGGTAGGCCTTTCCAGTTAATCAATCAATAAACATTTTTTAAAATAATATTTTATTTTTTCAATTACATACAATCAATAAACATTTATTAAAGGCCTACTATGTGCCAGGCACTGTGGCATGCAAAAAGAGATAAAAGGCAGACCCTGACCTCAAGGAGTTTATAATCTAATAGAGGAGACAACATACAAGGAAAATATATGCAAAGCAAGCCATATACAGGATAAATAGGAAATAATTAACAGAAGGAAGGCACTGGGATTAAGAGGGGTTGAGGAAGGATTCCAGCAAAAGAAGGGGTTTTAGTGGGGACTTAAAAGAAGCCAGGGAGATCAGCAGGTAGAGCAGATGAGGGAAACCATTCCAGGTGTGGAGCACAAAGAAAATACTCAATAGTTTAGGTTGCGAAGGGAAAAAAATTCCCCCATATATCAAGCTGAAATCTCCCTCTGTGATTTCCACCTGTTTCTTCTATTTCTGCTCTTGGGGACCAAGCAAAATACTTGAAGACAGATGTTATACCCACCCTAAATCTTCTCTCATTTGGCACGGTCTTCTGTTCTCTCATCAACCTAGTTATTCTGTGAATAAGCATGAGATTGTCAATTATAAAAATAATAACTAGCATTTATATATCACTTTAAGGTTTGTGAAGCACTTTGTAAATATTATTTCATATGATCCTTGCAATAATTCTAGGAGATGGGTACTATTATTATCCCATTTTTCAGCTGAGGAAACTGAGGCAGATAGAGGTGAAATGATCTGCCCAAGGTCACACAGCCAGTAAATATCTGAGGCAGGATTTGAACCCAAGTCTTCCTGACTCTAGGTTCAGCATGCTATCTGCTGTGCTGCCTGGCTGCCCACATCAACATCATTCCTAAGACCTCATAGCTAGAACAGAACACAAGACTCCAGATATTGTCTGGTCACTATAAATAA
Organism: Vombatus ursinus; assembly: GCF_900497805.2. Lineage (NCBI taxonomy): Eukaryota > Metazoa > Chordata > Mammalia > Diprotodontia > Vombatidae > Vombatus > Vombatus ursinus. The sequence continues at coordinate 7,141,246 of NW_020945064.1, forward strand.
TGATGAACTACTTGTCCAATTGCATGTCCATCCTCTGGACACCAGTATTTTTCATTCATTTAGTTTTTCCCAACTGAGTGACCAGGCCCTGTAATGTTTGGGGGATTCGCACGATCAGTCCCACGTCAGGTGCAAATACAAACAGACAGAGCAGTTCACCATCTATGGGGAATCCTAGGACGTAGGATTTCCTGAACTGGAAATCTCATGCGACATTGTCCACCTTTGGCGTATACGTGTTTCTCTGTTGCCTGCCTAGCTTGACATTGGTACATTGTATAAAGTCTTCTCTGTGGTTGCAACATTTATGGAATCTTACATGATCCTAACATATGCAGGGGAAAATGTCTTTCTGAATGAGGATGTTCAAGGCTTGATTTTGCTTTACCAAGGTCAAATGCTTTTGTGGGAGTGGGGGGGGCAGGGGGACATTATGAACAGACAATAAACACAGCAGGATCTCGTATTTTCGATACCTCTCAGTCAGGTGTGACTGAGAAAATGTAGTCTGCTATAGAAAGCCGTCTGCCAAGCATTGTCCTATTTGCATCAAAGATGTTCTTGATATGAGGAATAGGACCATTTTCATTAAAAAAAAAATAGAGATGAGGAAGTAGATATGTGGTTCAATAGCTGCTGATGTCATAGCCCCCATGATATTTTTCATTCTTTTGGAATCTTCTTTTTTTGAGATAAATTGAAAGCAATCCGAGTGCCTTTAAAACCGTGTTTGCTCTAGCATGAATTGAGCTGCATGTGTTTAGGGAGGCTCAGCTGCTTTACCCATCTCCCTCTTCTGGGTGCCCTTTCTCCTTCATCTCACACCACACCAGGTATTGGAATATTAGAACCCAAAGCAGTGGGCTCCCTTGTTGTCACAGATGAGAACAGATCCCCATAGAAAGCTAGAAAATCAGTTTGATTTTACATTGGGTTCCTTTCTTTCTTTCAGGGTCTTCCATAAAGGCTCTTGGGTTGATCTGGCATAGTTGGCTTTTACATCTGTCTTTGAGCAAGCAGCAAGTCTGCTGCTTTTTGCTGTTTTGCAAAGTGATACTTCTCATATTCTTTAACCTTCCTCCTCTGTGGTGTTTCATAAATGAGTTTATAGCCTAACATGGTGCTGTCACGTCTCTCTGCTTGGTGGAGATCAAGCATGCTTGATGAAGTGGTTTCTGGGATCTTTTGGCCATTAAGCATCTCCAAAGAATGGTGATAATGAGAGTGAATTTATTCAGTCATAGAACCTATATTTTCTTTTATGTCTTATTTTGTTTTTTTTTAATTTAAAAGAATTATTTATTTGGACAAGGACACACATTGAATTTGCTTGTGACTTTAAAACTCTGGCTACAAATGAAACTATGAATTTCCCAATTTGAATGAATGTAGTATATTTCAATTTTTGCAAAATGAGTCAAAAAGTTGGTTATAGGAGAAATCACTAACACTGAGATGAAAAAAGGTAATTCATAGGGTTGTTGTGAGGACCGTCACTTTGCAGACCTTAAATAGCCATGCAAAACGTTAAGCTATCAATTGGGGAATGGCTAAACAAGCTGTGATTTATGATTGTGATGTAACACAACTATGCTACAAGACATGACGAGCAGGTTGCCTTCAGAAAAAAACCAGGAAACCTATATGAACTGATGCAAAGTGAAGTGAGCAGAACCAGAACTAACATTTTCCTTCCCCTCCCACTTAATAGAATTTTATTTTTTTCCCATTACATACAAAGATAGTTTTCAACATTCACTTTTACAAGATTTTGAATTCCAAATTTTTTTCTCCCTCCCTCCTCTCCCCCTCCCCAAGATGGCATGGCATCTGATATAGGCTATACATGTACAATCATATTAAACATATTTCCACATTAGTCATGTTGTGAAAGAAAAATCGAAACAAAAGGGGAAAACCACAAAAAAGAAAAAACAAAACAACAAAAAAAGAGAAAATAGGATGCTTCAATCTGCATTCAGACTCTATAGTTCTTTCTCTGGATGTGGACAGAATTTTCCATTGTGAGTCCCTTAGAATTGTCTTAGATCATTGCATACTGAGAAGAACTAAGTCTATCAAAGCTGGTCATCGCACAATGTTTCCGTTGCTGTATACAATGTTCTCCTGGCAGAACATATATTTTCTAAGGGCTTACATTATACAAGGCACTGGGCTTGTTGATGTGAGTAAAGAAACAAAACAGTCCCTTCCTTCAAGAACCTTATATTCTACTGGAGCAGAATGAATAAAGATAGGTAAACAAAAGGTAATTTCAGGTGGGAAGGGGAGGGAGAAAAGGGGGAAGTGAGAGAAAAAGGGAAAGAGAGAGAGAGAGAGAGAGAGAGAGAGAGAGAGAGAGAGAGAGAGA
>NW_020945064.1:7143626-7154695 GCF_900497805.2 Vombatus ursinus
AGAGAGAGAGAGAGAGAGAGAGAGAGAGAGAGAGAGAGAGAGAGAGAATAAGAGATGCTCCTCTGGGAAGATCAGGGGAAGAAGGAGGTAGCACCTAAGTTGAGCCTTGAAGGAAGATAAGGGCTATGAGAAGAAGACATGAAGAAAGAGTGCATTCCAGGCCCAGAAAATGTCTTAGACATATTGATCAAAGTGTGTGGTATGATGTCAAATTTGGTGAACATTTACTAATTCTTTCCCCCCTCCCCCCTTTTTTTTTCAGAATTGACAACTTGTGTGAGTGATTTAATATTATTTTGACTTTTGCCCTAACCCATTGATTACTTGACAGCACAGATAACTGATCTTGAAATTACTCCCATGTCAGTAACCAGTCATTTTGGGGCCACTAACATACAATACATTTTATTTTTTGTCATATTGTCCAATGCTTACCACATCTAATACTTCCTGACTCTTTTCTTGAAGAAATGATTCATTCCACACAATCAGGAGGCTTCCAAGGAATTGATACACTTTCGACCTTTTTAATTTCTTAATATCAATCCATGTTTGCCAATATTTCCCATCACCTGCCACTGTATCTTTCTTCACTTGGAAATCACTGAATATAAAGGCATGCGTTGATTGGATCTTGCCAAGTTTCTTGTTAGATTTCTCTCTTTCTTCATTCTCAGCAGCAGATGTGGGCACAAGAGGCAGACTGGATGACTTGGCTCCTTTCCACATAAGGAGCGGTGGGTGGGACACACCAGTAGACATAGCCAGAATAACTCCCGAAACCATAGGTGTGGTCCCAGTATACCAAAGAAATGAAAACCAACCTTCATTCTTATCTGCCCTACTTTTGATTGGCCAATGAAGAGGTGCTGTGATTGGCAGTTATCCAAACCCTACAATCTCTAGGTCACTCTCCTTTGGATGCTCTCCTACTTTAAAATATCCTTTCTAAGTTGTTGTTGGTAAAGCACTTGACATGGAGTCAGGAAGAACTGAGTCTGAATCCTTCTTCAGTCACTTAGTATCTGTAAAATCTTGGGCAAGTCAGTTAACTTCTCTCAACTTTAGTTTCCTCATCTGTAAAATGGGGATAATAACAACACCTACCACATAGGATTGTTGTGAGGATCAAATGAAATCATACATGTAAAATGCTTTGTAGACCCTAAAGACCATGGGGGTCTTTCCATTTGACTTGTGGCTGAAACTTTCTCTGTGGGTCCACCCCCCATTCAAATGTGGGCTCTGATTTGTTTTACATTTCTATTTACATACTTGGCACTTAGGACATGCTTTACCCATAGAACTCAATGAATACTTTGTTCATGATGATGATGATGATGATGATGATGATAATGATAATAATGATGATGATGATGATGATGATGATGATGACAACGATGCCTGAAACTCAAAACAATATTACAGGTGTGGTTTGACCAAACAGAAGATAGTGGGGCCATCACTTGTTTTATTCTGGTCATTATATTAGGAGTATAGTTTAGTTCTTAATCAACAAGGGTTTGGTTAGGGCTAAATATATGCCAGACACTACACTAGGCACTGGGAATACAAAGACAAAATGAGATAATTCCCGTCCTCAATAAGCTTATGTTCTATTGGGTGAGATAGCATTCATACATATAAGTTTAAGGATGGCCTCCCAGGCTCCCTGCTAAGAGGTCAATACTATGGAGGTGTCTTACTTTGGAACTGAAGGACAGATTCTGTTCCAGGGTTCATTGATTTGGTGCTGTCTTTTTAAAATTGTTTTTGGAGGCTTCTTGTGAAGAGGACACCAATATTCACTCTCAATCTTGAGCACCGTTTGGGAAGACGTATAGAGGGTGAGACTAAGCCAAATCTGTTTTCTGGATGCCAGCTTCCCTGTCCCTTCTTCCTGGACTCTGACAGGCCATGACTGTAGGACAGTGACATTCAGAACTGATGGCGTATGTGCCACTGGCCCCATCCTACTTTCTGTTCCATTAAGGAAAGAAGAGCCAAAAGAAGAGATAAAGGTCTGACCCCTTGACTGTGGCCAAAAGTGACCAATTTATGTTGTTTATATTGCTTATTTTCTGATCATGTTTTTATCCACTCACATAATCACATATGTCGGTGTCCAATTATAACAAAAAAAAAAATCAGGCAGCCACCAAATCCTTGTCTAGTATGATTAATGATGGCAATGGACAGAGATTCAGGAAGAGGTTTTGATCCTTTTAGAGAGATAGGAGACACATCCTTGTTTCAGTGTAGGCTGAAGCTGGGCGGGGGTGGGAAGAGGGGGGGAGAAGAGGACACGATATCATTTGGAATTTCATGAGGAAGACAGCTGAACTATGATCAATGCTATGTACTTAGAGAAACACACATTCCTCATAAGGAGCAGAGCCTATACGAAAAGAGATATTTATGTATGCATAATATGTGTGTGGAGGATTATTTAAGATATGTAAACATGACTTGTGGGTTGCATGTATAGGTATGATCTGCAGTTTAGCCCCATCTTTGGTGAAAGCAGAAGGAAGGTCATGCCTACACTGCCAGCATACTATCGGGGGAAAGGGGTAGATGGGAACCAGGACTGCAGAGGTTTGGGTGATCTCTCCTATCTCTAAAAGGGAGTATTGGACTAGAATTACATCTGTCACCCCTCAAATGTTTCTTTTTTTCTTAATAATATTTTATTTTTGCCCAATTGCATGTAAAGATAGTTTTCAACATTCACTTTTATAAGATTTTAAGTTCCAAATTTTTTTCTCCCTCTCCTACCCCATCCACCAAGATGACAAGCGATGTGTTATAGGCTATACATGTATAATCATACTAGTCATATTTCCACATTAGTCATGTTGTGAAAGAAGAATCAGGACAAAAGAGGAAAACCACAAGAAAGAAAAAACAAACCAAAAAAAAAGCAAAAATAGTATGCTTCAATCTGCATTCTGACTCCATAGTTCTTTCTCTGGATATGGATAGCACTTTCCATCATGAGTCTTTTGGAACTGTTTCAGATCATTGCATTGCTGAGAAGAGCTAAGTCAATCATACTTGATCATTATTCAATGTTGCTATTAGAAACTATTTCTTAGAGTCAAGGCCAGACCTTCATCCATTTCCTTTTCTGTGAATCTTAGACCCCTCAAACCAGACCTCCATGGGCCATTCCCAGAGGAGCTAAGCCCCTTCAACTCTCAATTTCTTTGGTCCAGGCATCCTCATCTTCATCTTGGTCAATTTTAGTCCTCTCATTGGGCATCCCACCTCTTTCTACCTCTTGTCTTAAGAACCATAATCAAACAAAATACCACCTTTGCTTCTGGGTCATGGACTGCCATGTTGTTCTATTCAGCACCCCTGTTACTTCACACATCAAAATACCCTTCCCTGGCTACCACTTCCCCACCCCCTTCCCCCTCCATGTGTTTAAGTTTCTTGAAGTCAGAAAACATCTCACTTTTGTATATTTGTACCCAATACTTAAGGCAACGTGGTGTGATGGGTAGAGAAGCCAGGAAGAACTGGGTTCAGGTTCCACTTCTGCCCCATACTGGCTGTGTAGTCCTGTACCTCTTTCTAACCTCTCAATGCTTTGGGCTGAAAAGTTGTAACTTGTAAAGGAGGTGCTAACATGAATCAATAGAAGGAATTTCCTGTCCTGGGAGTCCTCTATATCAAAGAAATCAGAGGTTGAGTCCCTAACTAGAGAGCCTAGTGAAGTGCTTGGCACAGAACGGACTTAATAAAAGCATTTTTATTCATTCATTCAAGAGAGAAAAGTCTTAGGGTAATACATTATCAGGAATATCTCGGCAGCCTCTTTATTCCTCTGTTCTTTCCAACAAGGCAGATAATTTAGCTTTAATTTTGTAGTATTGCTTCAGTCACAGAAAATGAAATTATGTATTGATCTCGGGGTCCACCTTGGGTGAATTGTCTCCAATCCAGTTTTTAAATGCCAGGTACTACAGAGTGACAGCTACTGTCTTGTTCAGAACACTTCTGAGGTATCGGGTACCACATTTTTGGCAAAATATCGATGAGATAAAGAATGGCCAGAAGTGGAAAAATAGAATGTGAAGACCTTTGTGATCATGGCCTACAAGGAACTTATATACAACTTAGCTAGGACACAAGAGGTGTGTTCAAGTATTTGGAGGACTGTAGTATGGAAGACCATTACACTGATTCTGTCTGGCTTCAGAGGAGAGGACTTGCCCAGCAATGGGGAAAAGCTGCAGAGAAACAGATTGAGTTGATATAAGCAAGAACTTCCTAACAATTAGAGGCCTCCCAGAGCATAATGGACAGCCTTGGGAGCTGCCAGGTCCTCTCTCACTAGAGGTTTTTAAGAAGAGGCTGGGTGAGCACTACTCAGATATGTCTTAAAGGAGATTATGTTTCAAGTATAGGTGGGGCTGGTTGTATGGTGTGAGAAATAATTCACTTGGACTCCTACTCTATTCCAATCAGTGTTAATCAATTTGATGTGATTGAATAGGGGTAGTGATTATAAGTTCTGTATATTAGGCCCCAGAGCAGTGGGCTGCAGATTGTGAGATCACCTGCTTAATCATAGGAAGATAAGTAGAGGCCCTCTACCCTTATTTTTCCTGGTCATGGTGATGAAGCTCAGCATGGCTGAGGTGACTCAATGACATGTAAAGTCTCCCAATTTATTTTTGTACCTCCGGAACATTTTTTCTTGTCCAACAAGAACAAGTGATCATCTTACGACCACTTAGTCAGTGCAGATGACGCATGCTTAACCCAACCAGAGACCCCATTGCTGACATACTATTTCTAGCTGATGCATCATTTTTTGGCCTGCAAAGCGAGATCTGGCAACCAATGGGATTCTGTACTTTGTAAAGTCTCTTTAGAATGTTTAGGTATCAAACCTTATAAAAATAAGGCCCTGGAAGAAGGGGGCATCTCAGATTGTGAAGAAGATCTGAGGTCCACTTCATTAGAGGGGACCATGGATAATAAAGTACCAGTGGCTCAGAGCTTGCCTCAGTCTCTTTTACTGTAGGTTGGACAATTATAATCCCCACACTGGGACAGATTATAGAGGCCATTGAATCCAATCCTCTCATCTTACAGATGAGGACACTGAGGTACTAAGAATTTAAATGATTTACGTAGGGTCACACACTAGTTCATGTCAGAGGCAGGATTTGAACTCAAGTCTTCCTGACTCTGAGTAAAGTGCCCTGTCCACTACACCATGCTATCTTTTTTATGAAACTTATTTCTCATTTCTTGACAGAGAGGTGGTAGACTAGAGGTATAGAATGAGACACACATTTTCAGATATGGTCAAAGTGTGAATTGGTTTTTCTTGACCACACTAATTTGTTATAAGTGAGAGCTTTTATTGTGGGGATTTTTTGGGGGGGGAGAGGAGAGTGGATGAGTAGTGATGGTGATTAAGAAAAGAATAAAAGAAAGAAAAGATTGAAAATGAAACATGTTAGAAAACACATAGATATATGCAGAAAGAAATCCAGAAGGGGACACAGATAAAGATGTCTGGGTTGATACTTTCATATTAAATACAATACAGATTTTAGAAAGCCAAGTTATAAATCACAAAGATTCATGTTTTCATCTATAATCCTCTTTGTTTTTGTTCTTTGTATATGGAAATATTCAGGCCTATGGATACTTGTTAGGTTCATAGGAAAAAAAGAAAATTAAATAGAAAAGTTTCAAGTGCTATGTAAATGAGAGCCATTATTCAGCCAGATGCAGGACCCAGTTAAAACTTTCAATCATCTAGTCCAGCCCTCTCATTTTTACAAATGAAGAAACTGAGGTTCAGAGAGAAGTGACTTGTCTAACATCACACAGAAAGTCAGTAACAGAGCTGAGACTAGAATCCAGGTCTCTGGGTTTCTAGTCTAGAGATATTTCCACTATATCATACTGTGTATAAAGCCCTGGAAGCTCCTTAGAAAAAAAGGTTTCATAAAGTCTAAAGATTCTTGCTAAGGTTCTCTAGTTGGCACTTTTCCAAGTCCCCATTTCCATAGTAACCAAGAGACATTAGAGATGGTTTTTGTTGTTCTTGAATTCAACAGGATGCCTTATTCTCCCCAACCAGTCCAGAAAATACCACCCCTCCCCTACACATACTTATGATCCTGATCTAGTCTCCTTCTGCAGGAACTGACCCTGTGACTTTATCCTGCTGTTGGAGAGTGGAGGGTCAGAGATGCTTAGGACAGTTCAACTGCCTTTACCTTATCACCTTAGGTGTGTGTGTGTGTGTGTGTGTGTGTGTGTGTGTGTGTGTGTGTGCGTGTGTGCGTGTGTGCCTGTCTGTCTATGTATACACATACATATGTGAATATATACATATATAATTTACGTATATGTTCAACAAAATAAATTCAACAAATAAAACATCCCTGTCTCTACTCATCAGGATTGAACTCTATTAAGATTGTCTAGTTCTCTTTCTTATGGGCTTGGCATAAATAATGAGGAAGGAGGAACAGTGGGTTATTTGCCATTGAATAAGCTTCAAGATGTTTTCAGTATCAATAATGAAAATTATTCATATTCATATTCATATTTATATGCCCCTCTATGGTTCTGTTACACCTGTGGGTGTTGCTGTGGAAGCTTGAGTGTGTTGGCCAGTGGTTGATCCATCCTGCTGTGTCCTCCTTTCTGGAAATAGGCAGATAGATAATCTTCCAAAGCCTCACTTACTTCCTCCCTGGGGCATGATTTGGGCAGTGATTCCTTTGATCACTGCCTTTTCCTCTTTGCCACCCTCTTCAGGCTAGAGATTTAATCAGTCAAACCTTGATACATCAATTAATTCACTTTTAGCTTAGAAAAAATACAATGGCCCCCAAGTTTACAGGGTCCCTTTCTCTTCTATCTTATGCAGGTTACATCAAACAAAAAGTTATTAATACAACCATAATAGCTTAGAGCCCCCTAGTTGGGAAGATTCCAAACATTTAGACAAAGGCTTGGCTCTCTATCACAATTTAAATTTTGTGTATTTCTATATAATTCAAGCCTTCTCTCCCCTCTTTTTCTTGGCATGGACAATATTTATACAATATAAACCATCATGACCAACCTTGGGTTTCTTCGTATATGATTTGTGAAACCCTTTATTTAAGGAATTCCCAGGGCTTTGCAGAGAATGTGATGTAGTGGAAGGCACGGGGAGGAGAAATTGGGGGAAAGTGTAGCTCTTTTGGAACTTCCCCCAGTCATTGAAAAGCCAAACATAATCAGCAGCTTCAGTCTGATTTCTGCCTTCAGAAACCAGACAGCCCACCTCGATCTCTTTGTTTCTCTCTGTGCCTTCACCCATTGCCCCTTGAGCCACCATTTTTCTCCAGCTCAGCCCCCCAATTCCTGGATGGGACTGAGATGTGTCTCTTCCCCATAGTCACTGCTTGGCTTCTGTAGACCCTGCTTTTTCCTTTCAATCTGTTCTCTCATATACTGTGTATTTAAAAACTAACCAGCCAACCAACTGCCAGGTGTGACTCACGTCCATTTTCTGGCTCAAAGATCATGATAGTTCAAATGGCATTCAGGACAGAGAGGGAATGCTTGTCCCTCTGAACTACAAACCCCAGAATTCCAGTCAGTTCACAAACTATTATTATGGCTACAAAGTGCTTTATAGTAATTACCTCATTTTATCCCTCACAATGATACTATGAGGCATGAAGTGTATGTATTATTATGCCCATTTCACAGATGAAGAAACTAAGGTAAAACTAAAAGGTGACACGTCCAAGGACATAGTATTTGGCAGAATTGGGGCTCAAGCTCAGACCTTCTGATTCCAAATACAATATCCTTTGTGCCATATCTGCCTATTGTTAACTGGGCTCATGAGTTCCACCAGGAAAAAAAAAACCCACCCCAACAAACCCTAAGACTTCCTACAAGTGGCAATCCATTTGTAAGACTCTATAGTGCAATACACTGAAATTACCTTCACTTAAGAGCAACACCATTAACTCAACAATAAAGCCCATCAGAGAGTTCTTGGGAGACATTCAGGTTTGAGAACTTGGCAGAGATACAAAATGGTAGTTACTACTTATGTAGTGTTTTACCCATTCCGTATAGGCTGATTGTTGTTAGAGACAATAGTTATAATGATTCTGAAATGTTCTTATCAAGTTGGGCAGGAATACCATCTAAAGAGTTCATTGGTTTGCATATTGTGTGCTGCTCAAATCAGAAGAAATATGACATCCATTCATTCAGTAAATACTTATAGACCATCTCCTAAGTGCTAGGCCCTGCTAGGGATGCAAAACTACCTTAATGAACTTACACTTCCAGTAAGAGCAAGAGATGCCAACAAAAACAGCTCTATACCCAGGAAGTCCATGGGTAAGTCCTTATATAAATATATAAGAAAAGTACAAATAAAACATAGTTTTCGTTCAAAGGATGGTGGAATGAAGAGTGTGTAAATCCCAGAAAGTAAACTGCAAAGTAGAAGGTGAAAAACTTTTTGGGGACAGCACTATAGAATGACAGAGGATAATAACAGGAATCTTGAAATAATATCAGAAACAGGAAACTGAAGAGATGGACAAAAACTTTACCTGGGTCTCTATAACATAAACTGTGGTCAATAGGTAGGTGACCCAGTGGTTTTGAGACATTCTCAGTAACTGCTTATGAGGGGGAACCAACTATAGGGAAACCCATCAATAAAATATCTAAAAAATAATGGCCTAAGAAGACAACATACCCAACAACTGCACCAAAGTAGATGGAAAGAACAACCACCAGAAAGCATCTGAAAGGGAATGTTATAGAGTCCCAAATGACAAGAGTGGCCCCAAAGAAGAGAGGGGAGAAGACACTTCCGCCCACTCTTTTGCAGAAATGAGAAGTCCACAGTTGTCAAACATTGAAGATATTTTGGGATGTTTTAATGTACTGACCAGTTTTACTGATTTTCTCTCTTCTTTGTTTTCTTAAAAAAGAAAAAAAAAGCTCTGTTTTTTTTTCTGGCAGGGGGAAGGGACGAAGATACTGGAGACATTTAGATGATATAAAAAAACAAAAGAGATCAGTAAAGTTTTATTTAAAAAAGATAATGGTCTGGAAACAATTCCATTGGAAGTATCTTACAAAGATGGAGGAAAGGAGAGGGAGAGACAGAGACAGAGACAGAGATACTAGGTCCAGAGATTAAGAGAGAGAGATAAAAGAGAGGAGAGAATTGGGGAGAAGAGACAATGGAAGGTAGAGTAAGAAAAAGGAGAGGAGAGAGCAGGATAAGAGAAAAGAAGAGAGAAGAGACAGGTGAAAATGTGTAGAAAAGGAGAGGAGTTTTTAAAAGGTGAGGACAGAAGAGAATAAGTGAGAGAGAGGGAGAAGAGAAAGAAGAGAGGCGAGATAGAGGAGGTGCAAAGGAGCAGGGAGAAAAGAGAGGAGAGGAGAGAGGATGAAGAACAGAAAGAAAGAAACAGAGAGAAGAGAGAGACGCCACTGTGCAGAGATATAGACAGTACCATAAAGAGCTGACCAGAGAGACAGGCATAGACTAGAAAGGGGGAAAGGGGGAAAGGGAGAGGGTTAAGACCAAGCAGGGGTAGAAAGAATTATTGAGACTGGAAATGGAAACTGCTTGGAGCTCAGATGAATGTCTATTCAAAGGTTAGGTGCCATATCCAATAATAAATATACCCCGAGGGAAAGGTCGGTGCGTAGAAAGAAGCAAGAGACAGAAATAATTAGGTAGCACAGCAGAGAGTAACTATGGGCTGTAGGGAAGAGGGAGAAGGGAGCTGCAAGCTGGGAATAAGGAATAAAGCCCATGCAAGGAAAAGAAAGATAGCAAGGAATGAGTGCTTCAAGCATCAAATAAGTGCATCCTCCAGGTGTGAGAAATAGTATGAGCATTTATAGGAAGCTTGTCAGTCTTGGCAATTCCCAACACCAGTGAAATCACAGGTCCAGACACCCCCCCCCAAAAAAAGTTTGCTAATCTTCCCTTCCTCATTCCCCCAATGAAAGGTGTCTCTCCTGACTAACAGCTAATATTTACAAAGCACCTTTTAGATGCCCTATCTTATTTGGATCACATGGTGACCCTGTGAAGTAAGTTGTAGAAGCATTATTTTCAGATTTTACAGCTAAGGAAACAGATTCAGAGGTTAAGTGAATGCCTCATTGACTATCCCATTGCTAATCAGTGGCAAAGCTGAGATTCAAAGCCACGTCTTCTGATGTCAAGATCCAGTGCTTTCAATGGCTGTCTAAGAGAAGGAGAAAGACCCCAGGAGCAAAATCAGGATGAAAAAGATGTAGGCCCTTTCCTTAGGAAATTTATACTCTAGTATACCAACACATCACATACAGAAGAGATTAACCCTACATGAAGATAGTGCAGAGCAAAAGAAAAAGAGAGGGGATATCAATGTCACTGGGGTGATCAGAGAAAACTGAATAAAGATAAGAAAGTGAAACATGAAGAGCACACAGCCAGATTATAGAGTTTTGAATGCCAGGATGTGCAAATATATAGAGATATATCATTATAAAGGTGGATTGGCCTATAAGGTGCCAGTCCTTGAAGCATCTGCAGATATTCCCTTCCTGATTCCTATAAGTCAGTCAACTACCATTTATTAAGACCCTACTATGGGTTAGATATTGTGCTAAGTGATGGTAATAGTAAAAAAAAAAAAAAAAAAAGCCAACCCTCCGCCCCCCATCCATGCTCTGAAGGAGTTTACAGTCTAATGCCGTTTCAGTCCAAACGACCATGTGGAAACTTCAAGGAAGCCTGTTGCCCGTCATCTGTGACTGAGGCGTGGTTCAAAGTGAAGACGCAAAGTCTTCTAATTGTCTGCAGAGTCAGGAGATCTGATGATTCTGGGCTTGTTGAACTGGAACTAAGTGGATTTACCAAAGGAGAATCACTCTCCTAACTTATATCACTCTTTCATTTGCAGTGGCTATGAGGAGTCAAGATTCCTTAGAGCTGGATCTAATAAACTCTTCCTTCCTTCCTTCCTTCCTTCCTTCCTTCCTTCCTTCCTTCCTTC
>NW_020945064.1:7154705-7168035 GCF_900497805.2 Vombatus ursinus
TTCCTTCCTTCCTTCCTTCCTTCCTTCCTTCCTTCCTTCCTTCCTTCTTTCTTTCCTTCCTTCCTTCCTTCCTTCTTTCCTTCCTTCCTTCCTTCCTTCCTTCCTTCCTTCCTTCCTTCCTCCCTTCCTTCCTTCCTTTTTCTCCAATCTTAGCTGAATGAATATTTCAAGATGGACATGTCTAGGCTGACAGTTCTGGAGATTCTGAGATCTTATCAACAGTTGGAGCTAAATGGCAGCAGTAGTTATGACCACATGGTGGTAATGGTCAATGAGAGTGAAAACAACTACAGACTGAGGCAGAATGATAATCCACTTGAAGATGGCAGCAGCTTTAGGAAACATCGCTCCCTTGTGAGAGCTATGGACTCTAGAAAAGACCCAATCCTCAGACCTGAGCAGAGATTCACACCTCAGGGGAACTTAGTGCAACTCTGTGAAAGTAGAAAAGTACTCCCAGTGTAGCCACATGTATTCCCTACACGTGTTTCTCTACCTTGTGTATACCTCTGCCCGCTGTATAGTGTAACAATACATTTTTGCCACCTTGACTCAAAGAATGCTTGAGTCTGTGAATTCATTCCAGACAAGCCTGTCCTGTACTCTGGTCCTTGAGGGGTCTCAGCCTCTCAGACCTCAACACTTCCATGAATAGTAGAGTTGGCAAGAGAGCAGGAAGGAAAAATATCTTTATTTTCCAAGCTCTCTGCCACACTGATATTCCAGGTCAAATCATCCACTAGTGAGGAGAATTATGCAAATGCTTCAGTCTTGAACCTGGGTTACACTCATTCATTAATTCAAAATAGATACAAGGTAGGGCAGTTGGTGGCACAGTAGACAGAGCACTGGCCCTGGAGTCAGGAGGACCTGAGTTTAAATCCAGTGTCAGACACATACTAGCTATGTGACCCTGGGCAAGTCACTTAACTCTGATTGCCTCCAAAAATCAAAACCAAAATAGATACAACATAACCTTAGGAGGGGAGGGCAGTAGCAGCTAGGGGCACCAGAAAAGGCCTCCTACAGAAGATGTTACTTGAGCAGAGTACTGAAGGAAATCAGGAATTTTAAGAGGTAGAGATAGGAAGGAAAACACCTCAGGAATGGAGAAGGTAATGAGCAGTCAATGGAATTTCTTGAGTGTTGAGGTAGGGAAGAAGGACACCATGGTCAAATCTATGCTTTAGAAAAATCTCTTTGGCAACTGAGGATAGACTGACTTCAATTTTATTGGGATAGGGGCAGGTGGGTGGGTCAAGAAGGATCACAGAGACTCATCTGTGTCTCCTCTATCTCTCAGGAAGCTGATCTCTGGTTTTTGCCTTGATTTTGGAAATCAAGTTGCAAGGGTCTGATTTCCAGGGGGGCCTGGTGCTGATGTGGAGGTGGAATTTTAGCCTCAGCTCTTCTGGGTCATCACTTTTTGGGACTTTAAATGATTTGGGGCTCCAGGAAATGTATCCTCTGGTCCAGCGACATACCTTGCATAGATTAAGCCTTTCCCCAATGTATGTTGAATGGATGAATGAAAAAACACCCAGGCCCCTTAGGGGCAGCTCCTCAGTCTGTTTTGTTTTGTTTTAGTCTCATTGAATAGAATATACTCCCAATGCTTTATGATTGCTTGGAGTAATGGATAGAGTGCTGGGCTCAGAGTTTGGATCATGGATTTTGGAAGGACCTTAGATATCATCTTGTCCCACCCCCTCATTTTGTAGGCAATGAAAAGGAGCGTCAGAAAAATGAAGTGAGTTATCCCAAGTCACACAGGTAGTGAGCAGCAGGAGAAAGATTGGAAACCAAGTTCTTCTTTGCAAATCCGGCGTTTTTTCCACTGGGCCATTTCACCCCTGTAGGCGCTGTCTTGCCTTCGACACTGACTCACATCTGAGAAGCTGGATAGCAAGATGATGCAGTGGACAAAGCATTGGCCCTGGAGGCAGGAAGTCCTGAGTTCAAATCTAGCCTGGGCCACTACCTAGCTGTGTGACCTTGGGCAAGTCACTTAACCTTTGTCTGCCTCCATTTCCTCAACTGTAAAATGGGGAAAATACAGCAACTACCTCCTAAGGTTATTGTGAAGATCAAATGAGTTAATATTTGTAAAAAATGCTTGGCATAGTGCCTGGCACATAGTAGGTACTTAACAAATGCATCTTCCTTTCCAAGGCCAAGTCACTTAAACTCACTCAGAATCAGTTTTCTCATCCGTAAAATGGAGTAATAATAATAACAGCACCTACCTACCAGAGTGGTTGTGAGGATTAAATGCGATAATATTTCTCAAGTGTTTAGCACTGTGCCCGGCACATAGTAGGCACTATATAAATGCTAGCTATCACTATTATTATTATTATTATTATAATTATTATTAATAGTGCTTATCTTCTAAAATTGTTGCGAGGGTCAAAAGAGACAACATTTATAAGTATTTGTCAGTGCCTGACACATAGTGGGCACTTAATAAATGCTTATTCGCTTCCATGCTCAAGTCACTTAAACTCTCTCAGGATCAGTTTTTTCATCTGTAAAATGGAGTAATAATAATAACAGCACCTACCTACCAGAGTCGTTGTGAGGATTAAATGAGATAACAAGTATAAAACACTTTGCAAACCTTAAAGTGCCACAGAAATTCAAGCCATTACTCCTACGCTTCCTCAAAGTGAAGAAACTTGCTCAAAATCATTCATTCAGGGGCAGCTAGGTGGCACAGTGGATAGAGCTCTGTCCTTGGAGACAGAAGGACCTGAATTCAAATCTGTCCTCAGACACCTGACACTTACTAACTGTGTAATCCTGGTCAAGTCACTTAACCCTGATTGCCTCACCAAAAAGCAAAAAAACAAAAAAATTAAAAAAAAATCATTCATTCAGTTTGTTCTAGAGCTGAACACCACATTCGATGGTGTTCAATGACTCTGAGATTGTCTCTTCTCCTCTCTGTGCCTCAGTTTTCTCATATGCAAAAAGGTTATAATAATGCTGGTACTTTCTATCTCTTAGGGTAATTGTAAAGAAAATGCTTTCTAGACCTCAAAGCAATATGGAAAGTGAGTCATCATCATTAGGTGCCCTGCTAGCCAGCCCAACATTCTTTCCAGTATAACAGGCTACATTTGGAATCCTCTATTTGCCTTTCCAGTTTAACATGGGATTTGCTTTCTAGCCCTAACTCCTGTAGGAAGCCCTAAGCCAAGCTTTCTTATTCCTCTCCTGGATGGGAATAAATTTGGGCAGTGCCTCCCTACCCAATTCACATTCATATAAATTATCTGTTAATTGAAAATGTATAAGCTATTTTATCTTGCTCACTGTAGCAGAAATGATGTATGTTTGTGCATCCGGGTGAGGATGCCAAATTGAATAATGATCAGAGTCTCTCCCTGAATGCCAATTTAACTTACTTTATGAAGAGGATTTAGGTACCAAAAAAATGACTTTATTTGTGAGGCTTAAAAAATTGTGGCTTAAAAAAATAAACCGAGAGATAATGACGACTCTTGGGAACAACATTTTGAAGGGCTCTATAAAATGCTCTCATTCATTATCATATCTGGAGTGTGAATTGTAATGAATAACAATATCTGACACTTATCCCATGCTTTAAAGCTTTCAAAGCACTTTACATACACTTCTTGGCACACAGTAGGTGTTTAATAAATACTTGTTGATTATCTCTTGTGTTGATGAATTACAGGAATAAAAGATGGTCATCAGGGTGATGTAGGATAGGAAAAGAAGATGGGGGGTCATGTAGTGAGGATGAGATGATGAGTAGGGGCAGTGGATAGAGCACCAGCCCTGGATTCAGGAGGACCTGAGTTCAAATCCAGCCTCAGACGCATAACACTTACTAGCTGTGTGACCCTGGGCAAGTCACTTAACTCCATTGCCTAGTCAAAAAAAAAAAAAAGGAAAAAAAAAGAGATGATGAGTAGACTGCCTATGTGTTTCATGGGCGTGTTTACCATGTCAGGAAAAAGTGATGAAGGCTATTAGCATGTTGGATGAAGCTCTTATGGCAAGCTTATGGGGAGAAGACAAGGCATGGATAGACATGGATGGGTTGCAATCTGGATCATTGGAAGGAACATCTAAACTACTAAGAGCACAGATGTATTTGAGTATTTTCTTTGTTAAATATAAGTCAGGCTGGTTGAGTTTAGGGTTGTGCTAGTAAATGTTTAAAAAAAGGGGAAAAAAGATATATGCTTGATACACTTTTCAATTTAATCTGCATTATTAACATTTTCTCCATAATTTTCTTAAATCGAGACAATCAATAGAACAATAAATCAAGTAAAGGATAGTCCCATGCAATTGGTCCTTTGAGCCAAGAATTACATAAGCATAGAAAAGACATAGAAAGAGGACACAAGATAATCTTGAATATGAGACACTAGCAGCTGAGGGGACCAGGAAAATCTCTTGTGGAAGGTGATGCTTGGACTGGGTCTTGAAGGAAGTGAGGAACTCCTAGAAGCAGAGGTGATGAAGGAGGTTATTCCAGGTGAGAGAAACCATTATTTCTCTCTGATATTTAGCAGCTAATTATTGAAATCAGGACCCAGGGTTGCCCCCTTTTCTATTTCCTCATCCAGAAATTAACTAGTATGGGAAATCTTGGGCAAAAACTTACCCAACCAAGCTGAGAGATCTGGTGAATTCCTGTTCGTTGTGTTTTGTCACACAGGTGTGGGGTAGAAGTGGCTTCCCTCTTTTATACATATATATACATATATATATGTATATATATATATATAGATAGATAGATAGATAAGCCTCTTTGACCAAGACTTGGGTGATCTAAGTCATGAACCCACAAGACCCTCATTAGAATGAGCCCACATCTCATTATAACATTCATTCTCTCATTAATTGTTAACCAATCCAAGTTGAATGCCACCCTCAGGAACACCTGCTTTTCCAAGGGCATATAAACTATGAGCCTACCACCATGAGGGATCTTTGGCATTCAAGAGTGGCACTGACCTCTTTTAATAATAACATGCTAGCCTTATTAATAAAATGATTAAATTATCCAGAAACTATGTCTCTTAAATTTTTTAAATGTCACACAAGCAAGGGGAACAGACAATGCAAATGTGTGGAGATAGGACATCAAGTGTCATATGTGGAACAGCAAATAGGCCAGTATGACTGAACCATAGAGTGTAGAGAAGGGAGTCATGTGTAAGAAAACTGGAGAGGTAGAAAAGGACAAGATGGTGAAGAATTTCAGATGAAAAACAGAGGAATTTCTATTTGTTCTAGGAAGTCACTGGAGTTTATTGAAGAAGACAGGGTGACATGGTCAAAGTTAGAATTTAGGAGAATCACTTTGGCATTGATGAAGAGGATGGATGGGAGAGAGGAGAGGAAAGGCTGGAAGAACAATGGGAAGGCTGTTGCAATAGTTCAGATAAGAGGTGATGAGGACCTGAACTAGGGCAGTGGGACTAGAGAGAAAGGTACAGGTATGAGACATGCTGCAAACTTGGCAACTGATTGGACAGGTGGGCTGAGACGATGCCCAAGTTGCGAACCTGGGTGATAATAATCATCCATCCCCAGCTGTTTAACCATTCTCCAAATCAAAGGGCACTTACTTTTCCCCCAGTTTTTCGCTCCTGCAAAAAAAAAAATGCTGCCATCAATAGTTGGATGTGACTTTTCTGTTGTACCCATATAATTCTAAGAAATTTGGAATCAGTTCAGCAAAAATTTACTAAGCATCTATTATGTTCAGAGCCACTGCAGTACTCTCTGATTTATGACTATACTGAATCCCAGCTTGTGAGACCTGGCAAAGAGTCCAATTGCTGCTGGTTTCCTCTAACAGATGTCAGTAGATCCTCTGACCGTTCTGGGAGCCAAAAAAACCTGGGTTCTAGCCTCGGAACTGCTACTAACTTGTAAGTGATCTTGGAAATGTCACTTTCTTTCTTTAGGTCTCAGTTATCTTCCCTGTAAAAGGAGGGAGTTGGATTAGACGATAGCCAAGATCCCCTTTAGCTCTAACATTCCTTGTTCTAAGGTCCATTTCAGGTCCAACATTCTATTATGAGCTCCTCCCAGCTCTGACATTCTGTGTTCTAGGATCCCTCTCAGCTTGGACATTCTGTGTTCTAAGGTCCATCCCAGCTCAGACATTTTATGTTCTAAGGTTCCTCCAAGCTCTGACATTTTGTGTTCTAAGGTCCCTCCCAGCTCTGATATTCTGTGGTCTAAGGTCCATCCCAGCTCTAACCTTCTACAATTGTAATCCAGAGAATAACCTGGGAAGGTACTTGTCCAGCAGACTCATTTTATTCGTTGATAAAGAGCAGGAAACTCCGTCCAGGAGCCTGGCATCAGTCTGCCTCCTCCATGCAAATCCCTGATTTGCCCATTTCTCTGCTGTCTTAACAGATAGCAAAGGAATGGATAAGATGGCCTCTCTCAAAGCTTAGGACAAAGACGGAGGGAAGGTTATACAGAAATAGGGAATTCTTTCCCCTTTTTAATCACCTCTCATTCCTCTGCCTGGAGCTACTGTCTTTCCCTTCTGGGCTCTGCTTATATCACTGAATATCTCCCAGTGGGGGGTTACCTTAGGTTTGTGCCTGTACCCAAGCTTTTTTCTCCTTAGGAAGCCTGGCAGCTGTTTCCCTTTTATCTAGCCTTGTTTCTCAGAACTCACTGTAAAACTGCCCATTCTGAGCATCTCTCCTGAAAGTGAGGATCTTCAACATTGGGGGTTACCTGCAACTCCTGCGGGTTTCTTTGGGGAAGGGTTGAGCCAGAACGGCTGAGCCTCAGAAAAGTGAAAAGATTTGTCCAAGGTTATCCAGCTAGTTAGCGTCGCAATGAGGACTAGAGGCCAGATTTCCTGGTCCCTAATTCAGTGCTCTTTTCAATCCGATTAACTGCTTTTCACTGGTCCTTTAAAAAACCAGAGCTGGCTCACATTTCTAAAGCTTCCTAAGACTGACAATTAGGCATTTTTATTAAGCACTACGAACCAGGTACTACTATGCTAGGCTTTGAGGATACAAGAACAAAGAATGAAATGGTCCCTACCCAAAGGACACTGTCCTTCCCCTCTTCCCCAACCCTATGAAGCAGGGAGTATAAGTCTCATTATCCCCATCCATTCTGCTGAGGGAAACTGAGGCTCAGAGATAGTCGTGGATCTGTCCAAGAGTTCCTGGATTTGAAACTAGATTCTGACTCCAAATCTAATGCTCTTTTCATTGCCTCGTAATGCACTAAACTAATTTAGACACCAGTTAAAAGGAGACAGTGTTACATTGGTCTGATGACTTAATGAAATTAACTCGGAACTGTTATTTACCTTCGCTCTCAGAAACTCTCACTTTATCCTATTCTGACCTTTAAAATGTATTTGAAAGATCACATCCAACCTAAGATTACAAAGGCTTCTTTAGCCTAGAAGAGTTACACAAAGACACTGGAAGGATCTATTGGAAGGTAATGTATCAGCTCCTCCAAAAGACTGGGAAATGAATTCCCTGAGGGACTCTCAGCAAAAAGTCAAGCTATCAATCACCAAGTATTTATTACTTTTACATCCAGCACTGTGCTGAGGGCTGAAAGTGAATAGAAGACAAGTCCTTCCAGGACCATAATAATCTAAAGAACATGACTGATAATGAGTGGGAGGGAATTCTGAAAAAGGCAAAGGGAGTGAGTAAGGGGCCAGGAAGACTGACGCAGGAAGCAAAGCTGGCTTCTGGTTGTTCTGGTAGCACTGACTCACAGGGAAGGGGGTTGCAAAGAGAGGATGTGACTACTGCAAGGGTGCTAGCAGAAGAATGAACTTGATTGGGGGTAGAAATGTTCCTTCCTTAATTCCTTGCTTCCTTTTTTCTCCCTCCCTTCCTTCCTTCTTTCCTTCCTTCCTTCCTTCTTTCCTTCCTTCCTTCCTTCTTTCCTTCCTTCCTTCCTTTCTTCCTTCCCTTCCTTCCTTCCTTCCTTCCCTTCCTTCCTTCCTTTTTTCCTTCCATACTTCTTTACTGGAAATGAGAAGACTTAGTCTCAAAGGGTGTAATTATTGGTTGTAAACATTTGGAGGGCTGTCACATAAACACTTGCTCTCTTAAACTCTAAGAGCAATCAATGAGAGGAAATTACAGAGAAGGAGATCTTCCTAATAGTTCAAGCTGTCCAAAAGTGGAATGGGCTGCTGTGATAAGTGAAATGGACTAGAAGGAGAGGCTGAATGTCAGGAATATTGTAGAAGGAAAATCCCTATTCAGGGACAGGTTGGATTAGACCACCTTTAAGGTCCCTTCCGATTCTGAGATTCTATAATTATGCCTGGTATAGAGCAGCATAATAAATGCTTGTTGACTGACTGACTGAACATTATTAGACAGGTAGCTCCTTGAGGTCAGGGACTGTCTTTTGCCTTTCTTTGTAAACCAGTGCTTAGCAAAGTATCTGGCATATAGTAAGTACTTAATAAATGTTTATTGATTGGGTGAGTGAGGGATGTCCCTGAAGGACAGGTCATAAGGAACAGCCATCCATGCTTCACATCGTTCAATTTGGTGACTGTATTCAGTCAACATTCAATAAACATTTATTAAGTGCCTCTTACCTGCCAAGAATGTTACTAGCCACTGCGGAAACAGACAAGAAAGATATAATCCCTGCCCTAAGGAGGATTTTGTTGGGATCTTTTCTCTGTGGTAGGTTCATTCTAGGTCATCTCGTAGTGTAAATCCCTCAAAGAAAATCTGCCAATTTGGGAACAAGGCAAAACAAGCCCAAAGTTGTTTTCTCTATCAGGGACAACCAAGTTAGGAAATGGGTAAAGCATGTCTTTACCTCTTCCCCTGTTACCTTCTCCTAACTGATCCTTTTTAGGAACCATCTGACTGCCCAGAACCCTCCAGACATAAATCCCCCATTATTTTGGGGTCAGGCAGGGGAAGGTGAATTGAGGGAGATAAGAAAAACTCAGCTTTGGCTGAGGAAACCTCAGAAGGGAAAGCAACTTCTCATAAAGCAAGTCAGGGCAAAACATGCAAGAAGGGGCTACGCTATACTTAGGAACCTGGAGTCAAGGCAAGAGGACTCAGGCTGGAGAAATGGAATTCAACTTAACAAACATTTATTAAGTGTCTACTGTATACAACATGCTATGGTAGATGCTGGGAATATAAAGGAAAAGAAAAGGGAAAACCCCAGACCTCAAGAAACTTCCATTCTATGACCCTATGAACTATGTCTTTAATAAAGATTTCAGTTGTGAACTGGGCATGACTGGGCGATAACTGTGCCACATGTCAATGTAATAATTAATTAATTAATATAATAGGTATGGCCAATGGGGAGGTAAAAGACAACATTTATCAGGATGCCTGAGTTCAGAGACAGAAATAATCATTGGGATAACAAGGGTTCCATGATTAGAACCCAAATCTATGAGGGTCCAGAGTTGGTTGGGGCAGGGGCTACATGCGCTTGTAATTAGCAGCCTGGATGGAGTTTCTTCCCTGCTAATTCCTCACATTTGTATCATAGAATCATAAATTCAAGAGCTGGAAGGTGTATCAAGAGGATCATTTGGTCTAGCTCCCTGCCTTCACATAGATAACAGGATTCATTTTCCTTTCTTCCTTTAAGAGCACTTCCCTTTTGATATTAGGATTATAGAATTTAAGGCTGGAAAAAAGGGACCTTAGAGTTCTTCCAGTCTGGTCACCTTATTTTTTTTTCCAAACCAGTCTCCTCATTTTAAAGATGAGTCAACTGATACCCAGACCTAAGAAGGTACTTGACCAAGGTCACACAGGTAGGAAATGATATTGCCAGTGGGTTGTTTCCCTCTATGCTCTCCTATCCCAGACCTGATCCCTCCCTGCCACTCCATTTCTTTCTAAAATAATCTCTAAGATTTATCAACTACAGTGATTTCCTTTCCAAGACCTGTAAGTTCAGTCTCTCTCTCTCTTTTTGTTGTTGTTGTTGTTGTTGAGGCAATGGGGTTAAGTGACTTGCCCAGGGTCACACAGCTAGTGAGTGTCAAATGTCTGAGGCTGGATTTGAACTCAGGTCCTCCTGACTCCAAGGCTGGCGCTTTATCCACTTCACCATCTAGCTACCCCCTCCAAGCCCTGTAAGACAGATAGGTAATGCACATGTTATTAGGGGCTGAACCTGGTATTGCATTGGCATAGGTACTTACTGGTGAGGAAATTCTCTATCCCAATTCAGGCTAGCACTTTTTCTGAAATTTATTCTCATTAGAGAGTAGCCTAAAGCAGAAGTGTAAAATATACAACTTGCCTGCCCTAGGGGCCCACAAACCAAATTAAAATGGTCATGGAAAGTATTTAACAAAATAAGTAAAAATACAACAGAATATAGATAATATTAATTTGTGGTTTTCTACATCAATCTATGACCTGCAGGAATCCTTAAGTATGGTTTAGTGACCCCAGTTTATATTTGAGTTTGACACCACTGGTGGCCTAAAGTTTTCTGGTCGGTTGTTGTTGGTTTTTTTGTTTTTTTGTTTGTTTTTGTTTTTGTTGTCAGTTTTGTCCAACTCTTCATGATCCCATTTGGGGTTTTCTTAAAAAGGTACTGGAGTATCTTTCTCCATTTCCTTCTCCAGCTCATTTTACAGCTGAGGAAACTGAGGCAAACAGGGTTAAGTGACTTGCCCAGGGTCACACAGCTAGTAAATGTCTGAGGCCAGATTTGAACTCAGGAAGATGAGTCTTCCTGACTCCAGACGCAGTATGCTATCCATTGCACCATGTAATGCCCTGCCCCGACTTGTGGCCATCGATATATGTCCAATTATCCTCTGGGAGTGCTAGAACTTTTGGAAGGCAGTCATGGTATAGCAGATAGAGAGCTGGCCTTACAGCCAACAACAAGTCTTGCTTCTGATGCATCCTGATTATGTTACCTGTAGGCAAGGTAACATAACATTTATCCTTCCAATGCTTTAGCCCAATGAGCAGCTACAAACTGGTGCCCTTCCTCCATGCTAATAAAACCGGGCTATCTCCTAGGTCACCCTATAGCTCCTCAGGGCTAAGGACTAGGTGTTTTGTGAGTTTGGGGCTTCAAAGGGCAAACAAAGGCAGGAGCTCAGAACTGAGTCTCTTTGTGTGGTTTTGGGTTTGCTGTCAAGGGTCAGTGGGACCCTTTATGCTGCTCCTTCTGCTAAGCTTTATTCTGTGGCCACCCTCCTCCCTGCTGGACAGTAGCCTCCCCAGGAGCAGCCAGGAAGGGCGCCCTGAAGGTCATCAAAGGAGTCTGGGATCAAAGGTTTTGAAAGAGGGTGTTACCTGTTCTCACCCCTAGGCAGCCTCTGAGAAACCACAGCTTTGGTAAAACAATCAGGGTGAGAGGCCTGTGGGACAGAGACAGCTGGGACTGGTGGCATCTGTCTAAACCTCTTGAAATTGGGAGATCAGAGAGGCCTTTGGCATCCAGACCTTGGCAGAGTTTTGTGACAGTACCCTAGGGAATCCAAAGATCAAAGAATTTTTAGAGGGGGCAGGAACCTTAAAGATCTTGTAGCCCAGAGCTCTCATTATGTAGATGATTAAGCTTGGTAGATTGGGGGAAGAGGGTAGGCTGAGAAAAAAAAAATTCTGTCCCGAACTTTATCCCTTCTTGTCATTCTATACCTTTCAATAATGATGATAATTCACATTTATACATCCCTGTATAGTATGCAAAGTTCTTTCCTCATAACAACTAGGTAGATAGTGCCTCTCTACTGAGCTAGGTAGTAAAGCATTGAAGAGGGTGGGGGTTTTGGGGTACTCTTAGATGCACAGAGGCACCCCAAGATCGCAGGAAAAAGCCCAGATCGAGGTGCGGATCTGCCTGAATGAATTCAACTCAGATCTTCTTCCAGCCAGAGGAAAAGTTTATTAAAATAAAGCATAGAAAGCATATAGACTAGGTCACGCCTGTGAGGACTGGCAGGCTGAGTCTCTGCCTCTAGGCGTGAGAGGTTCTCAGCATCCAAATAGAGGTAAAGACGAATCTTAAGTACAGAGAGATTGGGGGGGAGGGATCTTTAGGAGTGGCCAAGCAGTTTGGAGTGACGGGAGGGGGGGTCTAAGGAGTGGCCAAGCAGTTTGGAGTGAGGGGAGGCAGGGCCTAGGGAGATGTGGATGGGGGTGACCAGCAAGCTGGGGCGAACAGAACGCCTGGGTCCTGGACCTTGTGGGCCTAGCTAGGATTAAGGGTAAGAAATGGTCGAAAGCCAAAGGAAGGTGAAGCAATGGGAAAGCCCAGTTGAAGGGGGGAGGTGAGCCATTTGGAAAAGGGTCCAGGTGAGAATTTCCGTTTGGAATGTCTGAGTGATTTGAACAGACAATGAGAATAGATAATGAAGGGAGCTGAAAGGAGACATTTGCTGTCAAAGGGCTTTTAAAGGGAAATAAGGCAGCTTCCAAAACTTTAAGGGTTTCCTGGGACTGGTAAACAAAACTGAAGCCAGGTTCTTTTTAAGGGCTGGGGAGGAAAGATGTCAAAGAGAGATAAGTGAGTCTACAAGGAATCTAAAAGTTTTAAGGTTTTTCTGGGAATTGTAGGTAAACCTCTTCAGATTATATCCATTTTACAGGAAACTGAGGCTCAGAGAGGGAAAAGGACTTGCCACAAGGATATACAATTTTTTAATCGCATAGCAAAGCCAGGAACTTGAACCCAGGGTTCTCACTACAGGTCCACTGCTTTTTCTGTTGCTATAGAAGACCTCCATGATACAAAGTCAAGATTTATGGGAGGGGGGTGGGGAAAAAGACAAACAGGATGGACCTGTGGTCCCTGTATCCCCCTCTGGTACCTGGATGGCACAGCTACCAATCTCTGACACAGCTCCTGCCTTTGGACAGAACCAAATCCAAAGCATCTGAGACAGGAGAAGCTAAGCTATTTTCAAAATATCTTTTTTTAAAAAATATTTCTCTCTCTAATCAGTTAACCTACAAATATTGCCTAGGTGCCACTTTTGAAACCAGTACAGTGCCTGACACTGTGGGTGAGCCTGGTCTCTGTGGGAGACAGCTCATAACCTATATACACATCCATATAAAAATGACTCACAGAAAGATGGAAATTGCCAAAGGAAGAACACAGACAGGAAATGCTGTAAGAGACCGGAGAAAGGAGTGATTTCTGTGAGCTGGGGGAGGAGGGGAGAGGCAAAGATTAGAGCTGATGGACCTTAGAGATCCTTATTTTTATGGCTAAGGAAACTGAGACCCAGAGAAAAGCTTACTGCCCAATGCTGTGTGTGTGTGTGTGTGTGTGTGTGTGTGTGTGTGTGTGTGTGTGT
>NW_020945064.1:7168045-7196774 GCF_900497805.2 Vombatus ursinus
GTGTGTGTGTGTGTGTGTGTGTGTGTGTGTGTGTGTGTGTGTGTGTGAAGTAGCAGACCCAGGCTTTGAACTGAGGTTTCCAATTCCTGAGGTCTGTTCCATCTTATTCTTCCAAATTGGAACTGGTCTTATGCTTAGGTTATTTGACCAGTACTTCAATGGTTTAGTTTTAGAAGTACAGGAAGATTTCACCCTTGCCTTCTTTCCCTTCTTCCTTCACTTTCTAATGCCTGAAATTTCAGCGCTAGTCATTTGCTTATTTCAGCACCTATCATCTATATTCTTGACTTCACCTGGGAGGCTCTGGCCTAATTAGGGGCTTTGTCATGTTCTTCTTAAGCCCCTGGTGGTCACTGATACGTTACTGTGAATTTGGAATCCTACAACAGGTTTGATAAGGATGTGTCAGGAAAGACTTCCTGGAAGAGGAGGTGAGACTTGAACCAGAAGCCATATTCAGGAAACAGAGGTGTTGACTTTGGCTGGGCCAAGGGAAAAAAAGAGAAAGTCTGGAAGCCCAGCATAATCACATTTCACTCCCCAGCTCCTTCCTTCAGCAAGCTTCAGAAACTCATTTGGCCGGCAGTCTGGGTTAGTCTGCCTCCAGCACGACCCACAAATTGGGCCGGTTGATTTATGAATGAAACTGAGAACATTTTCCATCCGCAGGCAATTAAAATGGATCACACACTGGGATGCAGTGCCCACAGGGGATGAGGGAGCACATAGGGCTCTTGAACCAACCTTAAAGTTTCCTAATAGACTTCCCTGGAAGCCAACTCAGCCTATGGAGTTTCTGAGTCCCCCACCCCCAGGAATCAATTCGTTTCTTTCTGCTGCATTAAGCCCTCTGGAAAGTCCTTTTGGAAAGGAAACATCAATCTAACAGAAAGAGCCCTGGCAGTGATAGAGATTTAGAGGGATTGGGATATAGGCTTTGCTGCTTACTAGCTGTTATGACCTTGGGTCAATCATTTTCCTCAGTTTCCTTAGCTGTAAAGTGAGGGGATTGGACCAGATTTGTCTAAAGTCCCTTCTAGTGAAAAATCCTAAGATTGTATGATCTGGGTTCTATCTAGATCTACTATGGACTTGCTGTGTGACTTTGTTTAACATCTATGAGCCTCACTTGCATCACCTGTAAAATGGGTACAATATAGAGATTTCTCAAAGACAAGGCTGGGCAATCTTACTTAACATAGAAATTAGCCACTGACATACAAGTGTTAACGTGACTTTAAGGAATTTGCTACGTGCAATGAGATGTGCCTTTTTAAAGAATAAAAATCTAGGGGCGGCTAGGTGGCACAGTGGATAGAGCACTGGCCCTGGAGTCAGGAGGATCTGAGTTCAAAATCTGGACTCAAACACATAACACTCATTAGCTGTGTGACCCTCAGCAAATCACTTAACCCCAATTGCCCTCACCAAAAAAACCCAAAAAAGACAAATAAGGAATGGAAACCTAGACCCATAGATATAATACTATAGTATTATAACTATAACATGACCCATGTGGGAATTTGTTTTACTTGACTATGTATATTTATTACAAGGATTTTTTTTTCTTACTCCATTGGAAGTGAGGTGGGAGGTGGGAAGGAGAGAAAATAAAATGCTTGGTAATTGAAAAATTAATTTAAAAAATAACTATACCAGGGGCAGCCAGGTGGCACAGTGGATAGAGCATCGGTCCTGGAGTCAGGAGGACTTGAGTTCAAATCCAGCCTCAGACACTTGACACCTACTAGCTGTGTGATCCTGGGCAAGTCACTTAACCCCATTGCCTAGCCAAAAAACAAACAAACAAAAAATAACTATACCAACAGAGCCAAGGTAGGGTTTGTTGCAGGACCTAGGAGTTCTGATTTCTAGGCTCTTCCAAATCATCACCAAAAGCATCTCTGGTCTACATTAATACTCAATTAAAAAAGTAAGAGAATTTGGTAGCATCAAGGCCCGCAGTGGAAAAATTTCCACATTTGGAGTTTGTATGTTGTCTTCTCTGTTAGAATATGAGCTCCTTGAGGGCAGAGACAGCGTTTTTGCCTTTCTTTGGGTCCAGAGTGCTTAGCATACCATACAACACATAGTAAACATGAATGCTTGTTGATTCACTGAATGACTGACTGGCATCAAGGGATCTGAGTTCAGACCCCAGCTCAGCCATTTACGTCCTTGGGCAAATCACTTCTCTCTGAATCTTTATTATAGCCTCATTTGTAATAGGTGGGATTGGATTAGATGATCTCTGAGCCTAAACTCCCTTTGAGTTCTAAATCCTATGACCCTGACCCCCTGAGCCTTGACCCCACGAAGATGGTAGCAGGGTCTCTCCCATCCAAGCTAGTCATCACTTCCTGACCATGGATAGGTTAAGCATCGATTGGACTCTTTCATTAGCCTGGTAGTGGAAGTCACGTCACTGTCAGGGTTCATTAGGGGCACACCTCAGTCTGGGCTGCCATCGCAGGAGGAAGATGATTTGAGCACAGGGCAGAGAGACTGGGAGGAAATTGCAAAGGCACCTTTGTCTACTGGCAGAGACAAAGGAACATTTTGCTGATGATTTTTGTTTCTTTTTTTATAAAAGGAAAGGCAAGTATCCGGAAGGGCAAGTGGATGTGGAGGCTGAGAGAATTTGGGATGTTGAGTTTGGGAGAGGAGGTGCTCAGGCTTCCTTCCTCAGGGAAGGAAGGAGAGAGGTCATTCAATCTGCAACATGTGGGTGTGGGTTCATTTTCACAGCTGGGTTGCTCTATAAATAGATGTGTAGATTATGGATATGGGTAGCACACTGCAGATGTGATTACAAACTGAGACAGTCAGTCTTTCTTGGCCCAGGAGCTCAAGAATGGACACTTGCTATATGAACCTTCTGGAGGGGGCCCCACAGACCACCAAGGGGATACACCTTTAGACAGAGCCATATGGAGCCTGTGATATACCGTAAGCTCCCCCAACTTGGACTGGGAATTGCAGAGTATGGGGAAGGTGAGGCAGAGGTGGGGGGAGAGGAGAGGGCACTAAGGGAAACATTTTCATCACAGGCTCAAGAATACAGATTTGCCTTGATTTCTATCGTGTCACTCAATATTTTAAGGGCAATGGAAGATGTGTAGAATGTTAAAGCCGGGAGCTCACCTAATCCAACCCCCTACTTTTCTGAATAGATAGTGCCATCGAACAAACGCCTGTGGCTAGCCCGTGACTTCCTCAGAGGTGTTAGCACACAAAGGCATTCTGTGCACCTGAGCAGCACCTGGGAGAGGAGAAATTCAAACGCTTGGAAATTCAAGGCACATTTTTATTTACTCAAGACCATTGTCATTTAAAGGAAGGTGGGCAAGCTCAATAAACAGGGAAATTAGCTACCGACAGAGGTATAAACAGGACTTTAACCCCAAACTCTCCCCTCTGCCTAACTGCCCTATGAAAATGCCACCACCCTCCCCTGCACCCAGGCTCACAACCTAGGTGTTATCCTGAATTCCTTACTCTCTGTCACCCTCAGTATCCAATCAATTGTTAGGTCCTGTCATTTCTCTCTTTGTGACATCTCTCACGTCTGCCTTCTTCTCTCCTCTTACACTGAAACTACCCTGGTGCAGACTCTCATTGCCTCACACGTGATTATTGCAGTAGGCTTGTGGTTGGTCTCTTCGTATCATCTCTCCCCTTTCCTACCATCTTCCACTCAGATGTCAAATGGATCTTCCTAAATCACAGATAAGAACATATGCCATAAATGCCATGATCAAATATACAACCCTCTTTTTGGCTTTTAAAGCCCTTCATAACCTGGTCCCTTCTTCCCTTCTTATATGTTACACCCTTCCATTTTCCCCTGCATCCTCTGTGTTCCAGTGACACTTGCCTCTTTGCTGTTCCTCCCAGCTCCTGACTCTGAGCTTTTTCATGGGCTATCCCCCATGTCTACAATGCTCTCCTTTCTCCTTTCTCCCTCCTGGCTTCCTTCAAGTCTTAACTAAAACCTTAATGCTAATAAAAAGCCTTCCCTTCGACATTTCGTCCCATTTACATTGTCTGTATCTTATTTGTACGTAGTTGTTTGCACGTTGTTTCTCCCATTAGACTGTGAGCTCCTTGAGAACGGGAATGGTCTTCGCCTTTCTTTGTATCTCCTGCACTTAGCGCAGTGTCTGGCATATAATAGATCCTTAATAAATGCCACCTGACTGACTTTGCTCTGGGCTTTGCCAGCCTTTGATGCTTTGCCATAGGAGTTTGGTGGTGGTGATGGCACTGGAGCTTGAAATTCTATCTCTGGGTCTTTCATTGCTGTTCTAAGGGACCTGGAAGCCTCATAGGGACAATCCCTTTAAAACCAGGGTAGACCATATTGCTCCTTTGCCCAGACATGCCACCGAATACCTACAGTGTTCTGGGTATCCTCTTAGGACCAGCTCATTCATCTTGCAAAGCCCAGCTGTTGCTTTCATCTCAAGACATCAAGACCTGCTGCTTCTCCTCTTCTGGACAAGATTGGCTTTGAACTCTTCCTTCTTCTGTTCCTTCTGCCCCCTCTCAACATGACTCTCCCTGTGTTATGATATAGATTGGCTTGGACCCACCCCTTGACAGTTTCTGTTTCCATTGCCTCTCTGATACAGGTGATTTTGGACCTTATTACTTCCTACCCCAGTGATACTGATACCCTCCTGCCTAGGCGGAGGGTGGGAGGAGACAAAAAGGGCTGGTCAACCATTCAGCAAGCAGCTGCTCCTCCCAGCTCCCATTAACATCATTCTTTTCTAGCCCAGTAGATCAATGGATTTACCTCAATTCAACTACAGATTGTCTCTGAATTTGGCTGCAACTTTTGGAACCAAATGCGAGCTCCTAGAAGCAGCCAATTAACAACTGCTCAAGTCTCCTGCAGTTCAGTGAGTCATTTTATTAATCCCCTCATGATTTTCCCATAAAGCTATTTGCTCAGCCTTTTATAACCAGTGTGCTAATCCCTTGCTTTGGCTGGAAGGATGGTTGGCTACCAAGCCTCTTTTTCAGAGAAAATATGTCTTACAGTCTCACTTCAACCAGCGTCTTCGAAACTGGGAACATTAGTGGGTAGTGTGCTGGTGTGGAGAGACCACTGGGCTTGGGGGTCAGGAATGACCAGGGTTTGATTCTAGCCTCCTGAATTTGATAGCTTTGTGACCATGGGCAAATCACCTCTCTGACCATCAGTTTCCTCATCTGCAAATCAGGTCTGATAATGTCTTTAGTATCTACTCCATAGGTTTGGTCAAAGGATTAAATGTACTTATGTATGTATGTCTACATGGCCTTCATAAACCTTAAAGGGCTATTTAAGTATCAGCTCTAATAGTTATTATATTATCCTTAGTTATTTATACAGGTTATGGGGTAGTAGCAACTCATTATAATAATAGCTAGTACTTATATAGACCTCTTTAAGGTTTATAAGACACTTCACGTTATCTCATTTGATCTTTGCCACAATCCTGGCAGGTAAATGCTATTATTAACCCCATGTTGTTGTGTTGTTGTTGTTGTTGAGCAATTCAGTGTTGTCTGACTCGTTGTAAGCCCATGGACCATAGCATTCCAGGCCCCTCTGTCCTCTACTGTCTCCCAAAGTCTGTCCAAGCTCGTGTTCATTGCTTCTGTGATACTATCCATCTCATCCTCTGCCATCTTTTTTTCTCTTTTTGCCTTCAATCTTTCCCAATGTCAAAGTCTTTTCCAATTAATCCTGTCTTCTCATTATGTGACCAAAGCATTTAAACTTCATCTTTGGTATTAGACCTCCCAATGAATAGTCTGAATTAATTTTTTTTAAAGTACGGACTGATTTGATTTCTTTGTTGTCCAAGGACTCTCAAAAGTCTTCTCCAGCACCATATTTCCAAAGCGTTGGTTTTGAGGTTCTCTGCTTTCCTGATAGTCCAGCTTTTATAGCCATACATTGCTACAGGAAAAACCATAG
This sequence comes from Vombatus ursinus, assembly GCF_900497805.2. NCBI lineage: Eukaryota > Metazoa > Chordata > Mammalia > Diprotodontia > Vombatidae > Vombatus > Vombatus ursinus. The sequence goes on from NW_020945064.1 coordinate 7,174,020, forward strand.
CTTTGCCTCTGTTGTCCACGAAGTGACATCTCTGCTTTTTAGAATGCTGTCCAGATTTGCCATAGCTTTCTTTCCCTTTCTCCTTTCCCTTTCCTTTTTTCCTTGGCTATTTGTAAAGCCTCATCAGACCACCATTTTGCTTTCTTGCTCTTCTTTTTCTTTGGAATTTTTGTTGTTGTGGTTGCCTCCTATTGCAATATTCCTCCTATTGCAAGGGACACCTACAAATGTACCAGGATTAAAAACAACAAGGAAAGGGCAACACTGTTTGGGAACAGAGGGAATAGGGAGATGAAAAGGGTCGGGGGAGGCCAACTACCATAACTCCATCCATCCTCATCATCCTCCTCATCATCATCCTCATCCTCATCCTCATCATCATGGTTTAGGGTTACATAGCAATACGTACATATACAAACAAATATACATATATATGTTACATATAGATTTCACTCACACCTAGTTTAGGGAAAAAATAGGCATTTAAGCTATCTTTAGATCACCTTCAGGGCTGTTGTATTATTGCCAGAATGGCAATGGTGGGAAAACGAATGGATGAAATAGCATTTGTTAAGCATTTGTCAAGTATTGTGCAAAGCACTGGAGATACAAATACATGAGCAGCAATAGTTTCTTCCCTCAAAGAGCTTTTAATCTAATAGAAAAAGCTAACATTTAAGGGGGAGTAATGGACAAGGAGGGATAATTTGGTTGAGAAAATTACAAGGATAATCAGCAGAGTCATGAAGGAGTAGATTGATACACCCTTTCCAGTAGCAATGGCAGTATTGAAAGGTGATTGCCCAGTGGCTAGAAGCACCATTATGCAGTGGGCCCTGGGAGGCATTTACTAATACAGACAGCAAAGTCCCAGGTAAAACAGGAGCTTGGGAACTAAAAGGATTAAATCTTCCAGCATATGCTCTCTGGTCCTGGTGGCTAGGTGGGATGTGAACATGGCTGGAGAGTAAAATGAAGTGAATGATTAGATAAGGCTCCAAAAAGCTTGCAGTGATGGAGCTGTGGTGGTTTTTATTTCTCCCCTATTAGATTGTAAGTTCCTTGAGGTAAGGGACTGTCTTTTGTCTCTTTTTGTATCCCCAGCATTTAGCACAGTGCCCGGCACATGGTAGATGCCTAATAAATGCTTATCGACTTGCCCTTTCCTTCCAGGTTCTGTAGTGTGTGGCCCTGCCTGTTATAGGTAAAGAGAAAGCAGTAAGGGCCCCTTGTGGTTTCTCTGTGCTCTTAAGTATTATATAGTCTGAGGCTGGATACTGCGCTATTCTGGAGCCAGGACCCGGAGCTCGTAGGATCAGAGATTTAGAGCTAGAAAGGACCTCAGAGATAATCTAGTCTAACCTCTTTGTCTTATAGTTGAAGAAATTAAGGCCCAGAGAGATAAATGGTTCATTTAGAATCATTCAAGATCATACAGCTAATAAGTGTCAGTCAGAATTTTAATCCAGGACACCTGTCTTCAAATCCAATGCTCTTTGCACTATACTAAAGGCATCTAAGGGGAGCTCATGATATATTCTATTGATTCAACCTGAGAACATGCATCTGACCTCCTACATCTGATCTGTCACTAGGGATGACAGCTCAGCGATGGGCACCTTTGTGCCAGAGAGAGGTCATACAACATTTATTGAGTACATATGTAGCCTAGTCTCCCCCTCCCCCATCGATTATGAGCCTCCTGAAAGATACTCCAAGTTTGAGGTATGTTTTAGATAAGCATTCACCCCAAAATCACAGCATGTAAACCCCCATAGATGTTCGACCAACAGCATATGGTCTCTGGTCCAGGTGGCTAGGTGGGATGTGAAGACGGCTGGAGAGTAAAATGAAGTGAATGATCAGATAAGGCTCCAAGAAGCTTGCAGTGATGGTGCTGTGGTGGTTTTTATTTATTGTAAATTTCTTGAGGGAAGGGACTGTATTTTGTCTCTTTTTCTAACCCCAGCACTTAGCTTGACCAACCAAATTATACATAAATTTGATGCAAGAGACATTGAATTAAACAGTATAGCAAAATATACAACAAGGAAGATTTCCTCCATACGCACAGGGATATACATTACCAAAACACCAGTGGGAGAGGAAACATATGTAGACAAATGTAAGAATGGACACACATAAAGGGCTGTCGTGTGTCCAGGTTGCTTATGTAGAAAGAACACATTCAGTTCAATTTAATAAACCTTTATTAAGTACCTACTGCGTGCCAAGTACTGTGCTAAGTGCTGGGGATACAAAAAGAGGCAAAAGTCCTTGCTCTCAAGGAGCTTACAATCAAATGGCACATGTATGAAGAACATGAATATTCCCAAATGCTTTTGGAACATACATGGGGATTTCAGACTCCTAGGTCAATATCTCTATTGGAATGCCTTTTTGTGATTGCTGCTGCTGCTGCATAGTTCTCCCAGAAAGCCACTGATATCATTTGCTGGTCTAGTAATGTCATTAAGCTGTGAGCTACAAGCTGGCTGTGTCCCCCGCTGGGCTATTTTTCTTTCCCTGAGGCTACCTGCCTTCTGGTGACTTACAATACTGTCATCTGCTGATGTTTTTCTGGGCAGTTTCCTGAGTCCTCTGCTGCTCTCTGCTGCCACCTGCTGGTGTCCTGCTGAATCGCAGCTATTTGGCTGCCTCTCCCAAAGCTGGAAGAAGTCTATCTGCTACTTTTGTTCATAGCCCCAGGGACTATTTTAGCGTCCATGATTCAGACCTAGACAACCAATCAGCCGGAGAAACCCTAGGACATTAAATAGGATTAAAATAAACCCTTTGTTTCTGGCTAAGCTGTTCTTCCCGGTCACACTACTTGACTTAGGATGATAAAATACCTTTCAAGTAATTTTAACTTCCATCATGTCCCTATCTGGCCCACACAAAAACTTAGGAGCTTTAGATAACCAGTCTGACAGAGATAGGTTTGGCATCTTTGTCCTGCTTTTCTGCCAGCAGTGAAGTCAGTGACCTTTCTGCACCTAAGTTACAGGCATTTTGCTGAGTGCAAGACAACTCAGTATTAAGAATATCCTAATATTGGCTTTTCAAAGGCCTGGAATTCATCATGCAAATGCACAGAAGTGCTAAAGAATATGTACCCTGCCTGTAGCATCACCCACTAGCTCAGGCACACTGGAATATGGAGAGACAGAGCTTCTAGGCCACAGGGGCAGCCCTAGGTCTCTACAAACTCATACGAACCCTACTCCTGAGCTACATGCATGATATCAAAGTTGGAAGACCTCAGATGTTATCTTGTAGCCAATGTAGCAGAAATAGCATCATCACATTTAGAGAATCAGAGGACCCAGGTTTGAAACCTGCCTCTGACACTGTGTGATATTGGGCAAGTCAACCTCTCTGGGCCTCATTTTCCCCCTTAGTGCCTGGTCTATAGTTATTCCTCAATAAATACCTGTTGAATTGAATTGAATCTGTAAAATGAGGAAGTTAGGTCTTTCCAGAATGCCTACTTTTTTCCCAAAGAGAGTTTGAACTCATTTTTCATTCTTTTTAGTAAGTTTTATGGGTGCTTTTTAAAGAATGTAATTTTTCTGGAAGGGAAGGTGGCCTAGCCATACCAGATATTTAATTGTATTATAAAGCAGCAATCATCAAAACTACTTGATACTGGATAAGAAATAGAGTGGTGATAAGTGGAGAATAGATTAAGTACCCAAGACAGAGTAGTGAATGACTATAGTAATCTACTGTTTGATAAACCCAAAGACTCCAGCTTCTTGGCTAAAAACTCACTATTTGCAAAAAATGCTGGGAAAACTGGAAAACATTATGGCACAAATTAGCCATAGACCAACATCTTATACCGTATGGCACAATAAGGCATTTAGATATAAAGGCTGGTATTATAAGCAAAGTAGGAGAGCAAGGAATAGTTTACCTGTCAGATCTATGGAGAAGGGAAGACTATGACCAAACAAGAGATAAAGAACATTATGAAATGCAAAATGGATACTTTTGATTACATTAAATTGAAAAGTTTTTGCACAAAGACAATGCAACCAAGATTAGAAGGGAAGTAGAAAGCTGAGAAACAATCTTTTCAGCCAGTATCTTTGATAAAGGCCTCATTTCTAAAATTTATAGAGAACTAAGTCAAATTTAGAAGAATACAAGTCATTCCTCAGTTGATAAATGGTCAAAGGATATGAACAGACAGTTCTCAGATGAAAAAATTAAAGCTAGCTATAGTCATGTGGAAAAATGATCTAAATCATTACCGTTTAGAGAAATGAAAACCAAAACAACTCTGAGGTACCACATCACACCTATCAGATTGGCTAACATGACAAAACAGGAAAATGATAAATGTTGAAGATGTGGGAAAATTGGAACACTGATACATTGTTGGTGGAGTTGTGAACTGATCAAATCATTCTACAGAGCAATTTGGAACTATGCCCAAAGGACTATAAAAATGTGCCTACCCTTTGACCCAACAATAACACTCTTAGGGCCGTATGCCAAAGAGGTCATACAAATACGAAAAGGACCCACATGTACAAAAATATTTATAGCAGCTCTTTTTGTGGTAGCAAAGAATTGGAAATTGAGAGGATGCCCATCAGTTGTGGAATGGCTGATCAAGTTATGGTATATGAATGCAATGGAATACTATTGTGCTGTAAGAAATGATGAGGAGGCAGACTTCAGAAAAACCTGGAAAGACTTGTATGGTCTGATGCTGAGTGAAGTGAGCAGAACCAAGAGAACATTGTGCACAATAATAGCCACATTGTGCAATGACTAACTTTGATAGACTTATCTCTTCTTAGCAGTGCAAGGATCTGAGACAACTCCAAAAGGCTCATGATGGAAAATGCTGTCCACATCTAGAAAAAGAACTATGGAGTCTGAATGCAGACTGAAGCACATTATTTACTCTCTTTTTTTTTTCTTTTTTTTTGTTTGTTTCTTCTTTCTTGTGCTTTCTCCCATTGTTTCTAATTTTTCTTTACAACATGACTAATGTGAAAATAGGTTAAATATGAATATATATGTAGAGCCTATATCAAATTGCATACTGTCTTGGGGCGGGGGAAGGGAAGAGCTGAGTTGAAAATTTGGAACTCAGAATCTTATGGAAGTGAATGTTGAAAACTAAAAATAAATACATTTTAAAAAAATGAGGAAAGGGGCAGCTAGGTGGCGCATGGAGCAGCTGGGTGGCACAGTAGATAGGGCACTGGCCCTGAAGTCAGGAGGACCTGAGTTCAAATCCCGCCTCAGACCAAACACTTGACACTTACTAGCTGTGTGACCCTGGGCAAGTCACTTAACCCCAATTGCCTAAAAAAAAAAAAATGAGGAAGTTAGATGTAATGACCTCCGGGGAACCTTCCAGTTCAAAATTTAGAATCCATGTCTGAGTTTTTCATTTTGCAGACGAAGGGTGTCTAGCATTTCTTTCCTCAGTATCTAGCAGTGGCAGGAACAAAGCACTTGTTCCCTGTTGTTTGATAGGGTTATGTCGACTGGCCCTCCCTAAGAGCACTTGGTTGTTTGATCAGTAACATGGATCAGGAGCACTTGTGACTTTTAGAGCCCCACCAAAGGCCTAGCCAGGCTAAAGAAGAGGATGCAGTTCCCACCGGGATCTAGCTCTTCAGCTGCATTCCATCTTCTGAGTGCATCACAGAGCTGAGCCCAAATAGGGAAAATGAAAAAGAACACCTGGCATTTCTACCTTGGCACCTTTTACAGCAGACTGGGGAATAGAGAAAGAAAATGCCATCTGCTGCTGTAGCCAGTTGTCTCTCCCCCCGTCCCCTGGCCCCACCAGGGGTTTAATTTGATGTTCACGGATAGTGGGGAGCATTCAGAGGGTAGAGAATTGTAGCACACAGTGAATTCCTCATCCCAGTGTGGAAAAACCCCTGAGCTGGAAGTCAGACAATTTAGATTCTACATCACGCTCTGCTGTTAACCATTTATGTGACTCTGGGTGAGGCCTCTTCACTCTGTGGGCCTCTTTCCACATCTGTAGAAGGAGGGAGTTGCACAAGATTATTCCTGAAGTTTTTCCCAACTCTGATATTTTGTGCTCTAGGGACCCTTTCAGCGCTAGCATTCTGTATACTCTGTGCAAGGCGCAGCAGTCAAAGCACTGGATTCAGAGTGAATGGACTTGGGTTCAAATCCTGCTTCTCCTTACTATTCATATGAGCTTTAACAAGTCTTTAAACATCCTCAGCTCTTACTTTCTTTGTAATATATGGGGTTTAATCTAAAACTTTGATATCCCTTATAGCTCTATATGGACCAGAAAATGTGAGATGCTAAAATTTAGAGACATCTCTACTCCAAATGTTGATACGGACTATTTGTGCCCAACCTGTGGTACAGCCTTCTGAACTCTTATGAGTCTGATGAGCCACTGTCAGACACATTAGACCTTGACCCTGATATAGTGAGGTCATTTTGGTCCTCCAAGAACAAAGGACAACAACCAAATGGACCAGGGCGGGGCTGAGGCACTCTCTTCTACTAAGAATCTTCAGCTCTAGACTCACCTAGACAAAGTTTGGGTCTGGGGGAAGCTGGGGTCATGCATTTTTTCTCATCATCTCTGGCTCTTTATGCTCTTACCCAGAGATCTGGAGAAAATGCCTTAAAATTTAGGAATGGTTTGTGTAGTGTTACTCTCCAAAAGGAAGCCCCTTCTGGAGGTGAAATTTTTAAAAATGATTTATTAAATGCTAAGTATGAGCCAAGCATTGTGCTAAGTACTAGGGATACAAATACAAAATCAATCAAAGACAATCCCTGGTCTCAAAGAGCTCACATTCTAATGGTGGGAGGGGGAGAGGAGAGAACCAGTCTAAGAGAACTTAGTTGGAGGATAAAAAGGTCCAAAGGTGGTCCTTGGGGTTCAGTACAAGGTTAAAGGCCAAGGTGGTGGATCCTGAAGTTTCACCTTTGAGAGAGGAAAGTTAGGGTGAGAGCTGGGATGACTAAGGTTCCTCCTGCAGCTGCCCATGTAAGAAGTAGCTCAGGTATAGGATGGCTATCCTGTAAAGAAGCCTTAAGACACAAAAGACTCCTATGCGCACATTGACAATGATATAAACCATGAAGCAGTGGTCCTTCCCCCCTGTTGTATTCTCTTGGTAAGTTGATACTTAAGCATGAAACCCTTTGTGGGACTGGCAAACACTCTGTTTGACTCTCACCTTGGCTCTGCACTGTCTGGGTAATTCCCTTAAGATCCATTATGTTCTGGGAAGCTAATGCATGCCTGGCTTAGACTCATCTTCCTGTTAGTGGGCATCGTCTATTGTGGGAATTGTTGTATGAGCTGTGGGGAGCATCTCCTACTGCTGGTCACTTGGGCCTCTTAATGTATCCAGACCTCTGGAGTCCAGGAGGTAGCTGCAAGGCCTTGAAATATCCACCTTAGGATCATAGTTCAGTCACTTGTGCTCAGGAAAAAAAATAACACAAAACACAAGAGATGGCAAAGGTCCTGTTTTGTTTTTTTTATAAATGTTTCATTTTTTCCCCATTTACATGTAAAATTTTTTTGGCATTTGTTTTTAAAAATTTTGGGTTCCAAATTTTCTCCCTTCTCCTCTCTGTCCTCATTGAGAAGGCAGGCAATTTGATATAGGTTATCCATGTGTAGTTATGCAAAATATATTTCAATATTAGTCATGTCATGAAAGAAAACAGACTAAAAAAAAGAAAGAAAAAGAAAGTTTGAAAAAAGTATGCTTTGATCTGCATTCAGATTCCATCAGTTCTTTCTCTGAAAGTGGATAGCATTTTTCATCATACCAACAACTTGTTCAGCCATTGCCTAATGGATGGATATCCCCGCAATTTCCAGTTCTTTGCCACCACAAAAAGAGCCACCAAAGGTGGTCTTGAGATCTAGTTTCAGGTTTACCTAGATGAATACAAACTCTCACTTTTATGTGTAAGCAACTATCATAGCTGCCAAGATGGATGGTGAGACGGGGAGGAGGTCTTCTACCCCTTTGTGGGGTGAGGGGGGGGAGAAAGAGAGAGAGAGAGAGAGAGAGAGAGAGAGAGAGAGAGAGAGAGAGAGAGAGAGAGAGAGAAATTGCCAGGGATGTGCAGTTATGGCTGGAAAAGTGCTTTAGCTTTGATGGCCAGGGATCTGGGTTCTAATCCCTGCTTAGCCACTAGCTCGTTCTGCTTGGTCTTACCCAAGAATGTTTTAGGATCATAGATTTTTGAGCTGAGAGGAACCTTAAAGGTCATCTAGTCAAACCCCATCATTTTGTGGATGAAGAAACTAAAACCCGGAGAGGTGAACTAATTTGTGCAGGATCACACCTGATTTATTAGTGGGGGGCACTTTGTGCAACCCCATATTGTGTGATTTCAGAAAACTATAGCTCACAGGTCAGTTGTGTGTCTTCTGTAGGGATGGGTCAGTCATTGGGCCCTCTGGCTCCAAATCCAGCGCTTTCTCTATCATACAACCCTGCCTTTACCTCTCTGTGCCTCAGTTTTTTTTTCTTGCCATGAATCAGTTGAACCAGATGCTCCCTTCAGGCTCAGAATCTTAGGAAGCCATTCTACTCACTCCCACTTGCTACTGGGCAGTTGGACCATTGGCTCCCAGGAGCAGGATGGAGGAAGGAAGCTGATATGCACACAAGGGGGAAATGAGCCTTCGCTCTACAGAGCTCATCCGTGTGGGAATCAGCAGGCAGGGGGAATAATGGATCATTTGCCATCAGGCAACTTATACCAGCTGCACTTGGCAGTGGGAGGAAACAGACTGTGGTTTCCCAAGGGCCTTCTCCAGAGGGTGGGCTAGGATGAGCTGGTTGGAGGAGATGGGAGACAGCTGCTTATTGGCAAGGGTAGGGTAGAGCTGTCCTTTTCCTTCCTCTTCTTGGGGAGGGAGGGCAAGAGAGAGGGAGAGAGCAGTCCAAGACAACTGGCTGCTTTCCTCTAGCTCCACGGGACGATGGGGAGAAGGGGAAGCAATCAACCTCCTGCTCTCCCTTTGGTCTATGGTACCATGGTGCCAACGCAGGTAGGTGGTTCGGTGGATACAGCACTGGGCCTGGAGTCAGAAAGACCCGAGTTCAAATCTGACCTCAGACACTTACTAGCTGTGTGAGCCGGGGCAAGTCACTTCACCCTGTTTGCCTCAGTTTCTTCAACTGTAAAATGAGCTGGAAAAGGAAGTGGCAAGCTACTCCAGTGTCTTTGCCAAGAAAAACCCAAGAACAATATGGTCCCCAGGGTCACAAACAGTTGGATATGACTGAATGACTGAAAAACAACAACCATGGTGCCATGGGATTAGTGCCCTTCCCCACCCCCAGAGTGGTATCACTGACCTGGAAGATCTATGACATTATCTGGAACATAACTCTCTCATAAAGGGGAAGAAACAGGCCCAGAGGAGGTATGGTCATTTGTCCAAGGTCACAGAGGGAGGAAACAAGCATTGATTAAGCACCTACTATGTGTGAATGACTTTACAAATATTATCTCACTTGATTCTCACAATAACCCTGCTGAGGTAGGTGTTATTTACAATTGAGGAAACTGAGGCAGGCAGCAGTTAAGTGACATCCCCAGGGCCACATAGTCAGGAAGTATCTGAGGCTGGATTTGAATTCAGGTCTTCCAGACTCTAGGCCCAGTGCTCTATCCACCGAACCACAGAATCCTTAGGTGTCAAAGGTATATATACCTCTACAGTGTGGCTTAGTAATGACTTCAGAGTCAGAGCACCTGGGTTCAAGGCTCTTGTCTCTGATGCTTTCTGTGTTAAGTTCCTACTATGTGTCATGTACTATGCTAAGCCCTATATAATCATTATCTCATTTGATCTTCACAGTAACCCTGGGTGGTGGGTGCTATAATGATCCCCATTTTACAGTTGAGAAATCTGAGGCAGACAGAGGTTAAGTGACATGCCCAGGGTCACCCACCTAGGAAGTGTCTGAAGTTGGATTTGAACTCAGGTCTTCCTGACTCTAGGCCTGGTGCTCGGTGCACTATGGTGCCACCTCGCTGCCTATGGGAAGGAATGTATGGGGTCTAAGAGGGAGAGCTACATCCTTACTAACTAACCACTGTGTGCTAGTGGCTTGGCCTGGAGCCTAGAGAGGCAGAATGTTAAATAAGACCTACCCTGGAGCAGCTGCTCACCATGGGTAGAGATACAAGAGAATTCAGCACCCCATTCCACGGCTTTGCTCAGGCCTGGATCATCAGTGTAAAGAACTTAGCTTTTATTTTCTTCTTTTTTTCCAATTTTTAAAAACATTTTTTATTTAAAGTTTTGAGCTTCTAATTCCAAGCCTCCCTCCCTCCCCTCTTCCCTCTGAGATGGTAAGCAATCAGATAAAAGTTATAAATGTGTGATCATGTAAAACATTTCCATATTAGGCATTTTGTACAAGAAGACTTGAATAAATGAAAAAAAATGAAAGAAAGAAAGTGAAAAATAGCATGCTTCAGTCTGTATTCAATCAATATCAGTTCTTTCTCGGGAAGCAGATGGTATGCCTCATCGTTAGTCTTTTGGGATTGTCTTGGATCTTTGTATTGCTCAAAATAACCAAGTCATTCAGAGTTCTCCATTGAACAATGTTGCTGTTACTGTGTACAATGTTCTCCTGGTTCTGTTCACTTCACTTTGCATCAGTTCACGTAAGTCTTTCCAGGTTTTTCTGAAATAATCCTGCTTGTCATTTCTTATAGCACAATACTATTCCATTACAATCATATGCCACACCTTGTTTAGCCATTCTCCAATTGATGGGCATCCTCTCAATCTCCAATTCTTGACCACCACAAAAAGAGCTGCTATAAATATTTTTGTACATGTAGGTCCTTTTTCCCATTTTTATGATCTCTTTGGGATACAGACCTAGCAGTGGTATTGCTGGGTCAAAGAGTATGCACATTTTTATAGCCCTTTGAGCATAGAAGAACATCCCCATTAGGGATTTTAATTTCATCAGTTTTCTATCAGTAAACGTCTCTTTTCCTTCAATCATCTTGAAACCATAGCTCCTTCCTCATCCATTGGGAAGGGTCCTGGACACCTCACCAAGCTTGCCCTTCCTACAGAGATACTTTGGGGCCTGTGTGCAATCCTGAGCCCACCATACCAAGGAGTCACATCTTTCTGTTTACTCCCAGCCCAGCCTCACTATAGTCCCTCTGCCTTTGCAGTATCTTAAAGCCTTTGACCTGGGAATGGGGTCAGAGGAACCCTTCTTTCCTCCTGCATTCTTGGTGCTCTCTCCTCCAGTCCTTTGATTCTGGGCTAGGGAAGTACCACTAGTCTATTAAGTCCACATTCTGCCTCCTGCTGACCTACACTAGCCTTGTGTGGGTCTCTTTTATCCATTTCTCCTGACTTAGGCTCCCCCTGAAAGGGCACTTATATGGTCACAACCATTCTTAATGAACCCTGCACCCCAAGCTGGGCCTAACCGCCCTAGTTTGAGAAGACAACATCTTGACAGCCAGATGAGTTACAATACCGTGTCATAGGAACTCTGGTTTTGTTTGGGTAAACCATTCATTCTCTCTTGGCCTCAATTTCCTTCCCAGTAAAATGAGGGGGTTCAGCTAGATCATCTCTGAAGCCTCTTCCAACTTTAAATCTACTATCCTATTGGGCAGATGTTGGACTTCCTTATCTTTTTTTTAAGGTAATGTTCATTTATTTAGTCATCAATATATTTTTTTAAAATAGATCCAACTCTAATAAGAGCTTTCTTCTTCTTCTTTTTTTTTTCCAGCTAGGCAATGGGTTTAAGTGACTTGCCCAGGCTCACACAACTAGTAAGCAACAAGTGTCTGAGGTCAGATTTGAACTCAGGTTCTCCTGACTCCAGGGCTGGTGCTCTATCCACTGCATCACCTAGCTGCCCCTGGACTTCTTTATCTTACCTTCTGCTTCTCTCACCCTGACTCCAACCCACACACCCAATTTCCAATGAGCAATGCCAGGAGATTGCAGCCTAGACATCCAGAACACCAGAAAGCTGTCTGAGGTGAACAAAGGTCCCTGATTCCTTGGGAGGGATAGAAATTGCCCATAGTCTGTTCCCACCTGCTTATTCATCTTTTGGGGCATGAAGGCAGCCCTCAAAGACCTAGGGCTGGGTCTGGACTCAACGTCTTTTCCTGAGTGAGGTTTGAAATTTGCAGCCCTCTGCCCAGCTCCCCAGAGGCAAGAGAGAGCTGGCACTCTCTTTGAAGGACAAGGTTGGCTGGGTGAGCAGTCTGCATTACATTAGTGTGTGTGGATGAGGGGTGAAGAGGGACCAGAGATGGCCCTTTTCTTTCAAGGCTGAGCAGAGCAGCAGAGCTGTTCTCCAAAACAAGACAAGCCCCCAAACATTCTGTCTGCTGTATCCTTCCCTGATTACTAATCAGGGAACAGGGGAGACATACAAAACACATCAGGCAACATCCTCCACCCACCCAGCTTCAAGTAATCCTGGCAGGAACACACCACACATACTCCTCTACACAATCCTGTTACACACACATATAAAAACACACTAATATACACTGCCCCACAATCTGGAAACACACACGCACACATACACAGACACACACAGACACACACACAGACACACTGCAGCTTTTATGCCAATTCCTGTGCCCAAGGAATGATGGAAGGGTGGAATTGTTAAGAATTGAGAGGGATCAGAAAAAGAAACTGACTCTGAAACTAACCTGTGTAACTCAATTAACCCCTCTCTGATTAGCTATTTCCACAGGATGAGAAAAAATAAAAGATGAAACTGGATGTGGGATAACAGAAGGATTTGCTCCCTCTCTAGTCTCAGGATTGGAAACATGGTCCCAAGGCCCTAGGGGCAGCAGGTTGGAGGAGGGAGTAAGGTGAGCCTGGGTTCTGATAGGTAAGAGGCATGAACAATATGGCAAGATGGCTGAAGAGGAAGAGTGAAGGATATTCAGTAGGAAGCCGATGAAGTGAAAAACAATCCAGTGGGTGTAGTCCCTAGGTATAGCCCCAGACCCTTCAGAAATCTCCAGGAAACATCTGCCTGGTGGTCTTGGGTGGGGTCACACAGGAGGGAAATTACGCTCTTTAATCTTTCAATCCGCAAGTGTGTCTTGGATACCTGCTATATAGCCTATCCTGGGCCAGGTGCTGTGGGAAGTTCAGAGACACACCCCTATTTTCAAGAAGTTTCTAGTTGAATTGGGGAGACAATGTGTGAAAAGATAGCTAACAGCATTGACAGAATTTTTATTCGTTGCGTGCCATTGGGCAAGTCATTTGCTTTCCTGGTCTCAATTTTCTCATCTGAAAATTAGAGAGTTGGTTAGACGAACTTTAAGATTCTTTCCACATCAATCCTAGTTGGGCTAAATAAGAAATGTAAACAGAACATTTTATAAAATGTCTGAGAAAAAGAGATAGCTGAGGGCTGGAGTGAGCTGGGAAGGCTTTACAGAGAAAATGGGCTTAGAAGGGTGGGTAAAGTTGAGCAGCAGGGGCTAGAGCCCTTAGAAGTTGCCTCCTGGGTGCATGCCCACCATGTTTCAGGGAGGTTAACTCCACCCCCCTGGGTCTAGGCCCACCATGTTTCAGGGAGGTTAATCTCACCCTTCTGGGTCCTGTCTGGTTAATTCCAAAATAGCCTTAGAGACTAAGAGGCCACTTGAGGACCCTTGTAGATGAGACAGATTCAGGCCATACTGAGCCCTGAAGACTCAAGATGACCAAGGGGTCAGGAGACCAAGTACAGGTAAAAAGGAATCTGGTGATGTTTCTATTGCCAGTGGTGAGAGAGTAACACCAAGAAATGAACTGGAAAGGATGGAAAATTACAGAATCTCAGAGTTGGAGCTCCACTCTATACCATTAGATACAAATGGTCATGGAGTCCTTGTATACTTCCAAAGACAAGGAGCTCATGACCTCACAAGGCAAACCATTTTATTTTAAGACATCAATTTGTTAGGAAGTTCTTCTTTATTTCCATTGAAATCAGCCTTTGTGATTCGTACTTATTGATCTGATTTTTTCTCCTCCACCCCCAGCATAAATAAATCTCCTGTATGACAGCCCTTTAAATATTGAGACAGCTATCATGCACCTCTTTCTTCTCTTTTCCAAGTTGTGTTGTTTTTTAGTTGTTTCAGTCATAGCCAACTCTTTGTGACCCCATTTGGAGTATTCTTGGCAAAGATACTGGAGTAGTTTGCCATTTCTTTCTTGAGCTCATTTTACAGATGTGGAAACTGAGGCCAACAGGGTTAAATAACTTGCCTAGGGTCACACAGCTAATAAGCATCTGAGGCCAGTTTGAACTCTCTAAGGTGAGTCTTCCTGATTCCTGGCACTCTATCCACTATGCCACCTAGTTGCCCTTAAGTAGTTCCTGTAGACATTCTTAATATGACAGTTTCCAGACCCTTTCCATCCTGGTCCCTTCCTCTGGACAAGCTCCATTTAATCTATGTCCCTCTTTAAAATGTTGTTTTTAGATCTAAACATAATTCTTCAGACATGGTCTGATTGATACAGTATATAAGGGTATTATCACCTCCTTTGATGGACACACCATAATTCTAGAGGCAGTGCAGTGGCATGCTGGTAAGTATTTAACAACCAGCTCTCTGGGAAAAATGAAAAGAAAAACATTTTTAAGTTTAATCTGCATTATTGGTGTTTATTCCATAACTTTCTTAAATCTAGACAATTAGCAAAACAATAAATCCAACCCTCATTGCAGTTTTTGATGGAAAAGTTGACAATCAATTCTCAGGGAGCTGGGTGGAGCTGCCCCTGGCACACTCTGTGTTCTGATGTAATGGACAGTATGATGCAATGCAGAGTATGATGTAATGCAAAGTGTGAATTAGTGGAGAGTGTGATGTAATGCAGAGTGTGATATAATAAGACTGTGATGCAATGCAGAGTGTGATGTCATAGAGAGTATGTTGTAATGGAAAGTGGGATATAATGGAGAGTGTGATGTGATGGAAACAGTGGTGACTGTCAAGTCAGAGCATGTGTTTGAACCTTTGCCTCAACACTTGTGACCCACATGATCTTGGGCCAGCAATGTCCTCCTTTCTGGGCTTTAATTTTCTCATCTGTAAAATGCCAGGGTTTGACTGTTTAATTTCTCAGGTCCCTCCATCTCTAATAATCCATTATTCTATTTATTCCATCTAAGACTGTGCTGGGGTATTTTAAAGCAGTTACCTCACACTGTTGGTTCATATTGAGCTTGTGGTCCACTAAACTCCCAGGTTTTCTTTTTTTCCCCCCATGAATTTCTACTAAGCCAAGTCTGCCTCATCCTCACTTGTGCAGTTATTTTTTAAACTGAAATGATAGAATTTGACATTTATCACTTTTCAATTTCTTCTTGTTAGTTTTGATCTGCTTTTTTTCCCCAGCCTGCTGAGATAGTTTTGAATCTTGATTCTGTCATTAAATGTATCAACTACTTCTAGCTTTTTTTTTATAAATTGGCAAATTGCAAAGAAAAAAAAAGCTTGCAGTACCACCTGCTTTATTAGTAAAAATGTGAGAAGTCTGACTCTACCATTCTGGAGAGCAATTTGGAACCATGCCCAAAGGGCTATAAAACTGTGCGTACCCTTTGACCCAGCAATACCACTACTAGGTCTGTATCCCAAAGAGATCAAATAAAAAGGAAAAGGACCTAAATGTACAAAAATGTTTATAGCTGCTATTTTTGTGGTGGCCAAGAATTGGAAACTGAGGGGATGCCCATCAACTGGGGAATAGCTGAACAAGTTGTGGTATATGAATGGAATACTATCATTCCATTAAAAATGATGAGCAGGGAGATTTCAGAAAAACCTGGAAAGACTTGCACAAACTGATGCTGAGTGAAGTGAGCAGAACCAGGAGAACATTATACACAGTAACAGCAACATTGTGCAATGATCAACTTTGATAAACTTAGCTCTTCTCAACAACACAAGGATCTAAGACAATTTCAAAAGATGGTGGAAAATACTATCCACATCCAGAGAAAAAACTATGGAGTCTGAATGCATATTGAAGCATACTATTTTCTCTCTCTTTTTTTTTTCTTCTTTCTTGTGGGTTTTCCCTTTGATTCTAATTCTTCTTTACAACATGACTAATGTGGAAATATGTTTAATATGATTGTACTTGTATAGTCAATATCAGATTGCATGCCATCTTAAGGAGGGGGGACTGGAGGGAGGGGGAGAAAATTTAGAACTCAAAATCTTATAGAAGTGAATGATCTCAAAACTAAAACCAAATAAAACAATTAAATGAAAAAAAAGAAAAAATGTGAGAAGTAGCTTGTTGTAGTGAGAGAGACAGACAGACAGAGACAGAGAGACAGAAAGAGACAGGGAAGACAGAGAGAGAGAAAGACAGACAGACAGATAGAGACAGAGAGACAGAAAGAGACAGGGAAGACAGAGAGAGAGAGAAAGACAGACAGACAGAGAGAGAGAGAGAGAGAGCGAGAGAGAGAGAGAGAGAGAACTGGGCTTGAATCCTAGCTCTGAGACTTGTATGTGTGACAGTGGACATGTCACTGAATTTCTCAAAAGCCCAATTTTCTCACCTGTAAAAAAGAGTTGATAAAGCCAACAAGTACCTAAATGATAATATTGTGAGAAAGGCATTTTGTAAACTTCAAAGTGCTATAGAAACGACCAGTAGTAAATGAATGAATGACCCCAAACAGTCTGGTTCAGGGAAGGCCTGTTGCCTGCTGCTTCTGGATTCTGGATTGGTGGAGAGAATGAAGACATGACCTCCCTTGTGACTGTGTGAGGGACAGAGCAGGCACAAGAACTTTGGAGAGGAGAGATTTTCTTCACTCTTTCTTCAAGAGACGACAGGCAAAATTCCAGACACTCTCTTGGGACAACTCCAAAGGGGAGAGACAGAAAAAGAGACTTTGGAAGTGACAACATGTAGGAGGAACTGACTCTTCAATGTGTCCTTGATTTCCACCTTGCCTCCATAGATCCTTTGGAGAATTTCCCTTTATAAAAGAACAAGAACTGTTTTTTAGTTGAGAGATCTCAGCTTGCTCCTATCTAGGGATCTAATTCACTCTTTCGGGGGGGGATGGGCTCCCCCTCCATGGTGATCTTCGGGCATGACTGATTGTAGGTGTGCACTGATGGGGATTCCTTTTGCGGATGGGTTGGGCTAGGTGACCTCTGAAATTCCCGATACCTCTCTAAGTCTGTGACTTGGTGACTGCTGTCGTGCCTGACAGAAAAGTGAATTCTTTTTCTTTTTTTTTCCATCGCAAGATAGTGATGAGTCACTAAACACAGGGAGACTCTGTTTTGAGGTATTCATGGCCAGACAGAGACAATAAGATAAAGGCAGAAGAAAGGCGATGAGAAGAAGCTCCCCCTTCTTGGATACACCCCTTCCCTGACTTGTCAGTATGAGTGCAGGTTGGTGGGAGTGAACCAGCACAGAGCGGGAGGGTGAGACAGAGACAGAGACAGAGATATACTCAGAGACAAAGACAGAGAGACAGAGATAGAAAAAGAGAGACAGAAAGAAAGAGAGAGACACATAGAGAGAAAGACAGAGACAGAGAGAGAAGGGAGGGGTGTACCCGAGGCAGGTTCAGGTGAATGCCTGGTACCATGCCTGAGCTCCACCACAGTCTAGTTCATCCACTGAACAACTTTTCCAGAAGTTGCAGAGAAGGTGCTGACCCCTTCTGGTGGAGAGAGTTTCCTTTATTCCAATGTTCCCTATACCAGTGAAATCATAGGATCATTCCCTATTCCTTTCTCTATTTATATCCCAAACATCTACTCTACCGTGTTGTGAGGATTCAGTATCAACGAGGATTCAACTTTTCCTTTGAAACCTGTGGCCTAAGTGCCTCATCTTCCCTTACCTTAATCTCTGGGTTTGAATGGATCAGACTCAATCTCAGGGGAGTCACTAAAAGATGATTAATCAATCTACCAACAGCATTTGTTATATGTCTTTTATTGTTGTCATTTCAGTCATATCTGACTCTTCATGACCCCATTTGGGGTGTTCTTGGCAAAAATACTGGAGTGATCTGCCATTTCCTTCTCCAGCTCATTTGACAGATGAGGAAACTGAGGCAAACAGGGTGAAGTGACTTGCCCAGGGCCACACAGCTAGTAAGTGCCTGAGGTCAGATTTGAACTCAGGAAGATGAGTCTTCTTGACTTCAGGTCCCGTGCTCTTTCCACTGCGCTATCTAGTTGCCCCTAAACACTATGTTGGATGTTAGGAATACAAAAACAATAAAAACAAAATAGCTCTAGTCATCTAAGAAGCTTGCATTTTATTATGAGATACGTGTACCTTCCCTCCCAGCCGGGCTTCTCACTCTTCTGGATTTTGCTATCATAACTGAGGTGTCTTCTCACTCTAGAAATTCCTCATTCCTTGGGCTTTCTCACTATGGAACATCCTTTAGCCATGTTGGCCTCCTTCAACCATTGATAAGTCCCTTCTGGGGGCTCCTCCAGGTGGGGTCTTACAAGGGCAGAGTACAGTGAGACTATGATATCCTTAGAAGCTATATTTCTCTTAATGTAATGCAAGCACTAAGGAACCCTTGTGGCTGATGACATCATCCTGCTGAATCATATTGAGCTTCCAATCCACAAAAAACTCACTGGATCCTTTTCTAAAGAGTTGTGGCCAATCTATACCTCTTGTTCTTGTCATGTTAACTTTTTTGTACCTAAATATAAGTTTCTATATTTATACCTATTGAATTTCATCATATTGGATTCAGTCCGATGTTCTGGCCTGTTAAAGTCCCTTTGGATCCTGACTCTGTCATCAGCTATATTAGCTCTTGTGTCAACCTTTTGTTATCTGTGAATTTGATGAGCATATTATCTATGCCCCTTTCCCCAAGTCATTGATAAAAACATAAAATAGCATGAGGCTGAGCACAAACCCCTGGGGGTACTCCATTAGAGACCTCTTTGCCACATTGACATTGAACTATTAACAGCCACTTTAAAAAATGTAGTCATCTAACCAGTCTCAATGTATCATCATCTAATCCATCTTTTTCCATCTTCTCCACAAGAATAGCATGAGATATTTTTATCAAAAGCTTTGTTAAAATCTAGGTCAACCATATGCACAGCAATCTCCATTTACTCTTTAAGAATCTTGTCCAAAAAGGAAATGAGGTTAATCTGGTCTGATCTATTATTGCTGAAACCATGCCGATTCACTGTAATCACTGCTTCCCTTTCTAGATGTTTGAAGACCATATCTTTAATGATCCATTCAAGAATTATTTCAGGAATCAAAGTCAAGTCACTGACCTATAGTACTATATAGTTTGTAACCTCTGCTCTCTGTCTGTTTATCTATCTGTCTGTCCATCGGTCTCTCTCTGTCTCTGTCTCCCTGGCTCTGTCTGTCTGTCTCTGTCTCTCTGTTTGTCTCTATCTCTCTCTGTCTCTGTCTGTCTCTCTCTTTATCTTTGTCTCTCTGTCTGTCTCTCTCTGAAAAATCAGGACATTTGCCCTTTTCTAATCCTTGTGTGCCTTTGCTCCAAGGAAGCCACTATTGATACTACTCTTAGTTCTGTTGCAGGATTTCTTTGGAAGAAAAGCAGAGGAGATTGTCTTGGATCATTGCATTGCTGAGAATAGTTAAGTCATTCACAATTCTTCATTGCACAATGTTACTGTTACTGTGTACAATGTTCTCCTGGTTCTGTTCACTTCACTCAGCATCAGTTCATGTACATCTTTCCAGGTGTTTCTGAAATCATCCTGCTTGTCATTTCTTACAGCACAAGAATATTTCATTACAATCATATACCACGGCTTGTTTAGCCATTCTCCAGTTGATCCCTTTGATTTCCAACCCCAAAGGACTAATGATGAAATGTAATATCCACCTCCAGAGAAAGGACTGATATTGACTGAATACACAATGAAACATACTATTTTTCATTTTCTTTCTTTCCTTTTTAAAGTTTTATTTGAATTGTTTTGTACAAAATGACTAATATGGAAATGGTTTACATTAAAAAAAAGCAAAGGAGAAAGAGCCCCCGGAGTCTATAGGTTGTCTTTATATAGCTCCTCCCATAGCAGTGCAAACCAATCAATTTATATGGGTGGGAAACCCTCATCATCATCCTCTAGGAGGTAGCAAAGGGGGATATGTTTATACCCTACATAGGGAGGTATAATCAGAAATCCTAGACAAAGACTTGCCACCAGAAGTGCTCATCAATTTGCCCAGTGAACTACTTGGGACACTTACCCATTTCCATTGTTCTGGAGCTTATCCATTTCTTCGTGATTTCTCAGAGATTCAGTTCAGGTAAACAGATAGGAGTTAGGATACTTGAGTGTCAAATCTTAACTTTTCTACTTATGTTAAAAAGTATCCATTTTGAAAAAAAAAGTATCCATTTTGTTGCTGGTTGC
The DNA here is from genome assembly GCF_900497805.2 of Vombatus ursinus. Lineage (NCBI taxonomy): Eukaryota > Metazoa > Chordata > Mammalia > Diprotodontia > Vombatidae > Vombatus > Vombatus ursinus. The sequence goes on from NW_020945064.1 coordinate 7,194,504, forward strand.
AAACTCTTTCTATCTTTTGTATCTAAGTTCTTTTTTTTAAATTTGCATTAAACACGAGGGGAATGTGGAGTGGTAACAGGAATCTCCTCAACATGGTTTCACCTTTGTAGTTTTGCTCCAGGAATGCTTTCTGGGACCAGGATCCGATAGGAATGAAAAGAAATGCTTAAAATAGAGTTAGTCTGACAGAGTCTGAATGAGCTGCAGCAGAAGAGTCAGTTCAAAATGACTGATGAAAATGATGAAAGACTGTTCTAGTAATCTGGTTGAGTGTAGCTGACTGGGATCTGCATCTCAAAAGAGCAAGACTAACTCAGAACTGGGCTGTTAACAACTGTCATAGCAGCTCAGGAAAGAAGGCATGCTACAGCTGAAAACTAGGTCATAGCAGTGGCAGCTCAACAGAGATACCCAGCAAAGAGATCAGCTTAGTGGATTATTGTTTGTCCTTCATTCTCGAATAGGACCATGACATCAGGAAGGTGAGGTCATGACATGTAAGTGAATTGGATTTAAGTGAAGGAGAGCTTCCTTCCTTCCTTCCCTCCCTCCTTCCTTCCTTCCTTTCTTTTCTTTTTTCTTCTTTCTTTCTTCCTTCCTTCCTTCCTTCCTTTCTTTCTTTCTTCTTTCTTTCTTCCTTCCTTCCCTCCTTCCTTTCTTTCTTTCTTTCTTTCTTCTTTCTTTCTTCCTTCCTTCCCTCCTTCCTTTCTTTCTTTCTTTCTTTCTTCTTCCTCCTTCCTTCCTTTCTTTTCTTTCTTTCTTCTTTCTTCCTTCCTTCCTTCCTTCCTTCCTTCCTTCCTTCCTTCCTTCCTTTCTTTCTTTCTTTCTTTCTTTCTTTCTTTCTTTCTTTCTTTCTTTCTTTCTTTCTTTCTTTCTTTCTTTCTTTCTTTCTTTCTTTCTTTCTTTCTCTCCTGCCGTTCCCTCTGTTTACATAGGGCATCATACCCTTACCTGTGGGTGTTCTTCCCAAAGGAATGTAAATTTTGATTGCTAAAACCTCATAAGATATCTTGGGGTTTGCAGCTCAGTGGGAAACACCCAGCAAAGGATGGAGACAAACAGCAGAAGACAATGTGATGGTATCACTAGAATATTTCAGCTCCTCTGTAGCTTAAGAGGCATGAGTTGCTCCCAATTATTGGTGTTCCCTAGTTTTTCTGTTCCCTACTTATGTGCTCCTTCAGAAGTGTTCGCAGGATATATGTGTTCCCAATATGTGTGCTTTGCCACATGTGTTCCCTGGTTGCACATAGTCACATGCATACCCCGTCATGTGTTTTCTCTGGTATTCATGTGTCCCTTCATGGGTGTTCTCTGGACATGTGTGTTCCTTGTGTGTTTCCTCTCCTCGTTGGTAGTGTGGTAAACTGGTAGAAAGCATATCCCTAGTGGGGGGAGAGGCAGGGGGTGGAACCTTCTTGCACTTTCTTTGCTATGCTGTTTGAATGATTTTTTTACTTTCTCCTTTGGTGGATTTGATTTGAAGGGCATTGATGGGGTTTAGGGGCTATGATTTTGAGCAGATGTTGACCTCCAGTATTCCTTGAATCTGAGAAGCTTCTGGGGGGGGGGAGTTCATGTGTGAGAAAAGTGCTAAATTTCAAATTGTGTGACCAGCTTTCTCATCTGTAAAAATAAAGGGGAGGCTAGCAGATTAGATGACCTAGATCCTTTCTAGGTCTAAATCTATGACCTTAGGATTCTCTATATTTTGCTAAAGATCACAGATGTTGGAGGTGGTCGTGGTGGTGGGGTGGTTAGAGGTAGATTTTTCATGGTATATAGCTGCTGAAAAATGCCATAGCTATTTCAAAGATAGTCTTGTCAAGAGTTCCTCCTCTTCACCTTACTAAGAGAAGTGTATGCATATGAGGCGACAAACAAGGAGAGATGCATGTTCAGAAAGAGCTGCCTGGCCTGGGGACCGCAGGTGTTGGAATGGAAGCTGAACCCCAGGGAGGGGAGAGGGACCAAAGAAGGAAACTTCCAGTTACAAAAAGCCTTTTCTCTGGGAGGCTTTGTTTGGGGAATCTGAAAACCTCTCCTGCTGGCTACCATAGATAACCAACAGCTCCAGGCTTTGTGTCTATTTCAGAAAGTGGGTTAAAAACATCACTGCAGAAAACAGCTCACAATTACTGCCTAAAAGCAGACTCAGAGAGTATCCCAGAACAGACTCCTTCCCTTCGGAAAGCCTGAGTCTCCCTCTTAGAAGAGAGGGGTATGTGTGTGTGTGTGTGTGTGTGTGTGTGTGTGTGTGTGTGTGTGTGT
>NW_020945064.1:7196784-7218762 GCF_900497805.2 Vombatus ursinus
AAGAAGAAGAAGAAGAAGAAGAAGAAGAAGAAGAAGAAGAAGAAGAATTCTTGTTGTTCAGTCATTTTTCAATTGTGTTCAACTCTTTGTGACCCCATTTTGGGTTTTCTTGGCAAAGATACTGGAATGTTTTGCCATTTCCTTCTCCAGCTCATTTTACAGATGAGGAAGCTGAGACAAACAGGATGAAGTGACTTGCCCAGGGTCACACAGATAGTAAGTGTCTGAGGCTAGATTTGAACTTGGGAATATGGGTCTTCCTAACTTCAGGCCCAGCACTCTATGCACTGTGCCACTTAGCTGCCCAACAATAATAATAATAATTATTATTATTATAATTATTATAGCTAAATAGCTAGCATTTATGTAGTACAGCATTCTTCAGAAGTTCACATATATTATCTCAATTGACCTTTACAACCCTGTGAGATAGGGGTTATTATTATCCCCATTTTACAGATGAGGGGGGCAGCTAGGTGGCACAGCACCAGCCCTGAAATCAGGAGAACTTGAGTTCAAATCTGACCTCAGAGCAAATATTTGACACTAGCTGTGTGACCCTGGGCAAGTCACTTAACCTGAATTGCCTAAAAATTAAAAAAAAAATACTGATGAGGAAGCTGAGGCTAAGAAGCTAGGTGTCAGGTAAAATTTGAAATGTTCTAAGTGTCAGGCAGGATTTGAACTCAGGGCTCCTGGCTTGATCTACTGAATCACTTTATCCAGATGCATTGCCTTTCACCGCCTTTCAAAAGGATCCAAAGAAGAAATTCATAGGACAGAGTTGGGAAGGGCCTTAGAGATAATTTGTTCTTCCCTCTCCTAATCCCCACTTTAGAGGGGAAAACCAACTGGGCAGGTAGGTGGTGCAGTGGATAGAGCACTGGCCCTGGAGTCAGGAGGACCTGAGTTCAAATCCAGCCTCAGACACATAACACTTACTAGCTGTGTGACCCTGGGCAAGTCACTTAACCCCAATGCCTAGCCAAAAAAAAAAAAAAAATAGAGGTGAAAACCGAGATCTCAAGACATAAAGTGACTTGAGCTGGAATTGAGGCCAGGTCCTCTAACCTTAAATCCCAGGTTCTTTGGAATAGAGAAGAGATTGGACACTCCAACTCCCTATCCTAGGGGTTTATGAAATTCCAGACTCTAGCTCAAATCTGGCCTCAGACACTTACTAGGTGACTGACCCTGGACAAGTCACTTAATCCTGTTTGCCTCAGTTTCCTCATCTGTAAAATGAGCTGGAGAAGGAAATTTTCTTTGCCAAGAAAATCCTAAACGGGGCCACAAGGAGTCAGACATCACAGAAAAATGTCTCAACAGCAACAACAACAAGCATGGGAGGAGAGTCCAAGCTTCTCATATTACAGATGGGGAAATGGAGGCCCAGGTAGATCTTAACAGGCAAACAAAGAAATGCTGTTTTTTTTCCCAAACTATTGTCATTTGGTGTGACTTTATGCCCCTTGGCAACCTCCCACCCTTCCCCCGCCCCCAAATAGAACTTAGCCTCAGAAGTGTCTTCTAACATTCAAACAACAAACCTTAATTAGGCACCGCTCTGCTCAGCACTGGGAGAAATTCAAAGATAACAAGATAGCATATGTACACAGTACTTTGGACACCATAGAATGCTGCATAAATAAATGCTTAGGGTCCCTTTTAGTTTTAAATGTTGATCTTTTGATCACTTGTTATCCTGACTAATGAGAGCTACGTCCTGTCCCTCTCTCCTTTTCCCATGGAGCTTATAATCTAGTAAGGGGATGAGACATTGATACCGCTAAATAGAATAGAAGTAAGAATGTTTTATGAGCAGTAAGAAGTTCTGTGAGATCAAATGAGGAGTGATCACTAGTAGCTGGAGTGAGAAAATCAAGGAAGGTTTCATGGAGGAGGTGATATTTGATCTGGGCCTCCCTTAACCTTTGAGCCTCAATTTCCTCATCTATAAAATAGAGATAATACTCCAGAGGGTTGCTGTGACAGCCAAATGAGGGGAAAAAAACAACAAAAAAGCTATGTAGGGGCAGCTAGGTGGCACAGTATATAGAGTACTGGCCCTGGATTCAGGAGGACCTCAATTCAAATCCGGCCTCAGATACATAACACTTATGAGCTGTGTGACCCTGGACAAGTCACTTAACCCCCATTGTCCAACCAAAAACAAATAAACAAACAAAAAAAAATTTCAACAGGACCTTTGAGAGACTAAAAAAACAACAAACAAACAAACAAACAATCAAAAAACCTATACAAAGCACTTTGCAAACCTTGGAGTGCTGTATAAATTCTAACCATGATGATAATAATGATGATGTCTGAGTGACCCAGAGATCAGTCCTTCCCCCATACACATGGGTACAGCTTATATTAGTTGTGTGACAATCAGACAAATTATTTCACTTCTCTGAACCTCAGTTACCTCATACGTAAAATGAGTGTAATTATAACTGCATAAGGTTGTTGGAAGGATGAAATGGAAGGAAGGAAATAAGCATTTATTAAGCACCTACTATGTGCCAGGCACTGTGCTAAGCACTTTACAAATATCTCATTTGATTCTCATGATAATCCTATAATGTAGTTGCTATTATTATCTCCATTTGATAGTCAAGGAAACTGAGGCAAACTGAGAGGAAGTGACTTGCCCAGGGTTACACAGCTAGTGAGTGTCTGAGACCAAATTTGAACTTAGGTCTTCCTGACTCCAGATCCAATGTTCTATCCACTGCTCCACCTAGCTGCCTCTTGGCAGAAATAATATGATTCAATTCAATAAATATATGTTAAGTGCCTACTATGTGCCAGGTACTGTGCTAAGTGTTAAGGATACAGAAAGAGGAAAAAAACAGCGTGTTTAAATGTTAGGTCCCTATTAAGTTTCTTTTTCTTTTTTTAAAAATTTTTAGACAGTTGGGATTAAATGACTTGCCCAGGGTCATACAGCTAGTGTCAAGTGTTTGGTCCGAGGTTGGATTTGAACTCAGGTCCTCTTGACTCCAGGGCTGATGCTCTATCCACTGTGCCACCTAGCTGCCCCTCCTATTAAGTTTCAAATGAATTGCCCATCAAACTGGATAGATTCCTTACCCTGATTCACACCAATGAAAACACACTTTCCGTTCTCTCCCCATTCCCTAAAATTACTCAGAGAATTAGGCTGTTCCCTTCTCAAAATACTTGGAGTTTAACAAGGGACTCAAATAGACTCCTGATAGAGTAGAAAGAGTAATGAAAGGACCTTGGTTTAAATTCTGCTTCTGCTATTCATTAGCTATATGGCATAGGGCAAGTCATTTCCATTTTTTGGGCCTCAGTTTGCCCATCCAGCTACACCAGATGCTGCCTCTTCTAAGAACCCTTTCAGCTCTCAATTCCATGACTATACGGCATTCTCAGGCTCTGGAGCAGGTTCAGAGGAAGGCATATTTTGGATAAGAGGCCTTTGAAGACCCCTCAACGCGAAGCACATAGCACTCATCTCTTTCAAATACTCTGGATTAGCACCAGAGTGAGTCTGAGGATCATCAGGGTTGTTAATGAGAGACGCTAGAAAGGTAATAACACACTAAGAACAGACATGATGACAATTGTCAGCTTGTCCCCAGTAAAGCCTACTAGACTAGAGTCTAGTGACTTACAATAAGAGGACTGAATATAGGTCCAGTGGCAAGGAACCATGTGAGCTGAAAGGTAAATTGCCTCTTCTGTTTCCAGTTGGAGAGGCTTCCCTCTCTGAGCACAAAGCAGTTTATCCCACCCGCACAGTCTCAGTCTCTCCACCTGGCTGTGGAAGCTCAAATTCACCCTGTGAGAGATGATAATGCTACCATCCTATATAGTCTGTAGGATCCAAACTAGGCATTGGTCTTCTAAGAGCAGGGATAGGTCAGAGCAAATCATCCCCATATCTTGGGGGACTGTAGTCCCTGTACCTCAGGGATTCATTTATTGTTCAGTCATTTTTTTCAGGTATGTCCCACTCTTCATCACCCCATTTGGGGTTTTCTTGGTAAAGATACTGGAGTGGTTTATCATTTCCTTCCCCAGCTCATTTTACAGATGAGGAAACTGAAGCAAACAGGGTTAAGTGACTTGCCCAGGGTCACACACCTAGTCGATTTCTGAGGCCAGTTTTGAACTCCTGAAGATGAGTCTTCCTGATTCCAAGCCCCTTGTCAACTCAGGTCTTTCCAACTTGAAGCACAACACTTTACCCAGTTCACCTCAATATCCTTCTCTTTAAATCAAAGGGCTGAACTAGATGGCCTCTAAAGAAATTTCCAGCTGTCACATCCTGAGTTCAAACCTGGCCTCAGATACTAGCTTTGTGTCTCTGGGCAAGTTACTCAAGTTCTGTCTACCTCAATTTCCTCAACTGTAAAATGGGTGTAATAATAGTGCCTACTTCAAAAGGTTGTTGTGAGGGTCAAATGAGATAATATTTGTAAATGTGAAAGCACGATGTGAACGTTAGCTATCATTAATGATATCATATCGACTGTGGAGGCTGAGTAAGGAGATTGGTGCTGGTGAGGAGCAGGGCCAGGTTGGGGACAACCTTTGCTTCAGCCTTCTAATCATCTGGGAAAATGGAGGAAAAAACTGGGGGCACTTGAGGTATGGAAGCGCAGAAAGCCTCTGCAAGTGTGGCAGAATCTACTCTCCTATCAACGGCAAACTGAACGAGCCGGTCGATCAATGTTTTGGATAGGGTGTTGCTGCCACCTTGTGGCCAATATTATCATATGGCATTTCAGTGGGAAATTGAGGCTCTCCAGATGGAAAATGAGTGCTAGAATTGGAAGGCAGCTAGTATAACTCCCTCATTTTACAGATGAGGAAACTGAGCCCCAAAGAAATTTAAGTGACTCGGTCAAGGACACAATGCCACAAAACGTCTGAAGCAGCATTTGAGGAAGGTGTATTATATTAAGAAGAGACCTTAGAGCCCCTTTTACAGATAAGGAAACTGAGATTGAGAGTGGGGTGGGGAGTAACTTGCCTAACATTACAGACACTTCATTGCAGAGCCAAGTCTCATGACTTTCAGTTGGGCACTCTTGGTAGTGAGCTTTCCAATGGGCAGGAGGAGTTAAAGGTCCTAGGAAGTGGGGAGCATCTCTAGGCAGAGTAGGCAGCTCACAGGTAGAAGGAACTCAATTCTGGAGTTTTCAACCTCTACCCCAAGGATGTAAAATATGCCAGGATTTATTGACTATGATGAGAAAGAAAGAGAAGAAAAGAAAATATGCTTCGATATTTCCTCTGAGTCCATTAGCACTTTATCGGGCATTTTGTCATTGTGTTGATCAGAGTTAATAAGTCTTTCAGTACTGATTATCTGTACAATATTATTGTTATTGTATAAATGGTTCTTCTGGTTCTGCTCACTTCACTCTACATCAAGTTCTCCCAAGTTTTCCTGAAGTGATTCCTTCCATCATTTCGTACAGCATGACAGCATTCTATCATATTCATATACCACAACTTGTTCAGCCATTCCTCAATGGGAACCCCTCTCAGCTTCCAATTCTTTGCAACCACAAAAAGAGATGCTATAAGTTTACGCATAGGTCCTTTTTCTCTTCCTCTGATCTTTTTGGGGGTATAGACCTGTTCATGGTATGTTGGGACCAAGGGTATGCACAGTTTAATAGCTTTAGTTGATTGATTTAATTAGTTCCTAATTGCTTTCCGGAATAGTTGGACCAATTGACAGCTTTAACAAAACTATATTTAAGTACCTGTTTCCCTACAGTCCCTCCAGCATTTGTCATTTTCCTTTTTGTCGTCTTAGCCAATCTGATGTGTGAGGTGACACCGGAGAGTTGTTTTAATTTGTATGTCTCTTATTAGTGATTTAGAGCATTTTTTGGATATGGTTTTGGATAGCTTGGATTTCTTCCTCTGAAAACTACCTGCTCATATTCTTTGACCTTTTATTTATTGGAGAATGGTTCTTATTCTTATAAATTAGATTCAGTTCCCTATATGGTTTAGAAACAAGACTTTTGTCAGAGGTATTTGCCAGATAGATTTTTTTCTTCCCTACCCCCCAATTTCAGCTTCTCTTCTAATTTTCAGTACATTCGTTCTTTTTTATACAAAAACTTTTTAATTTTAGGCCCATTTTACTTTCTATGAATGTCTCTATCTCTTATTTAGTCAAGAACTCTTTCCATATCCATAGATTTGACATTTAATTTCTTCCATACTTCTCTAATTTGCTTATGATGTCACCCTGTGTAACAGAATAACTATTTATTTTAAACTTGTTATATAATATAGAATAGAATAGCTATATAATTACTGTTTTAAATTCTCTCTGTCCCTTCCTCCCTTCTCCCCTCCTTAAGAAGGCAAGAAATTTTATATAGATTATACGTGTACAGTCATGTATAACATATTTCTGTATTAGCTATGTTGCAAAAAAAAAACCAAGAAAAATAAAGAAAGCAAAAAAGAGTATGCTTTGATCTATATTCAAATTCCATCGGCTCTTTCTCTGAAAGTGGATAGTATTTTCCATCCTAAGTCCTTTGCAATTGTCTTGGATCTTTGTATTGCTGAGAATAGCTAAGACATTCACAGTTGATCATCATACAATATTGCTTTTACTGTATACAATGTTCTCCTGGTTCTGTTCGCTTCACTTTGCATCAGTTCACATAAGTCTTTCCAGGTTTTTTTCTGAAACCACCCAGTTTGTCACGTCTTATAGCACAATAGTATTCCATTACAATCATATACCACAATTTGTTCAGCCATTCCCCGATTGATGGACATCCCCATAGTTTTTAATTCTTTGCCACCACAAAAAGAGCTGGTCTAAATATTTTTGTACATATAGGTCTTTTTCCTTTTTAAAAAATCTCTTTGGGATACAGCCCTCGTAGCAGGATTGCTGGATCAGAGAGTAGGCACAATTTTATAGCCCTTTGGACATAGTTCCAGATTGTTCTCCAGATCAGTTCACAACTTCACCAATAGTACATTAGTGTCCCAATTTTTCCATGTCCCCTCCAACATTTGTAATTTTCCTTTTCTGTCATATTAGCCAATCTGATATGTGGGAGGTAATATCTCAGAGCTGTTTTAATTTGCATTTGTTTTATCAATAATGATTTAGAGCATTTTTATATGACTATTGATAGCTTTGAATTCTTCTGAAAACCCCCTATTCATATCCTTTGACCATTTATCAATTGGGGGATGATGTATATTCTTATAAATTTGACTCAGTTCTCTATATATTTGAGAAACAAGGCCTTTATCAGAGGAACTTTCTGTAAAAATTTTCTTCCCAATTTTCTACTTTCCTTCTAATCTTGGCTGCATTGGTTTTGTTTGTGCAAAATCTTTCTAATCTAATATAATCAAAATTATCCATTTTGCCTTTCATAATGCTCTCTATCTCTTCTTTCATAAAAAATTCTTCCCTTACCCATAGATCTGACAGACAATCTATGTTGTGCTCCCCCTAATTTGCTGATGGTATCACCTTTTATGTCCAAATCATGTACCCATTTTGACCTTATCTTGGTATACAGTGTGAGATGTTGATCTCTACCTAGTTTCTGTCAAATTGCTTTCCAGTTTTCCAAGTAATTTTTATCAAATAGTGAGTTCTTGTCCCAAAAGCTTTGATCTTTGCATTTATTAAACATTAGCTCACTATGGTCATTTACTACTGTGTATTACGTCCAACCCCTTATTTTAACTCTGTGTTTATATTTTTGTTTCAAGTGTGTTCCTTGTAAACAATATATTGTTGGATTCTCACTTCTAATCCATTCCTCTATCCTCTCCCATTTTGGGTGAGTTCATCCTATTCACATTCAGTTTTGATTGCTAACTATATATTTCCCTCCATTGTATTCTCTTATACCCTTCCTTCTCATTTTTCCCCTTTAAGAGTTCTTCTGATTACTGCTTCTCCTTAATCCACCCTCTCTCTTATTTCCACCCTTTCTTATATGTCCTTTACCTCCTGTTTCCCTGTTGCATAATACGTATGTCTGCACCCAACTGTGTGTGTATGTATATTCTTTCCTCCTTTAACCAGTTCAGATAAGAGTGAGATTTAAGTGTCACCTACTTCCTCCATTGTATAAGCTCTTCCTTGTGCACCCCATTTATGTGAGATGATTTTCTCATTTTTCCTCTCCCTTCCCCTCCTTCCTGCGTATTCCTCTTCCCCATTCTTCTGTTCTTCTTTTGAGATTATCCGAACATAATCAAATCACTCTCAGGCCCTCAGTCTACTTAGGCATCCTCTAAGACTCCGGTGATGATAAAATTCTGAAGAGTTACATGTATCATCTCCCTATATAAGAATGTAAACAGTCCAGCCTTGTTTAATCCCTTATGATTTCTCACTTACATTTACCATTTTTATGTTTCTCTTGACTTTGGTGTTCGTATGTTATATTTTGTACTCAGCCCTGGTTATTCATCAGGAGTGCTTGAAAGTCCTCTATTTCATTAAACGTCCATCCATTTCCCCCCTATAAGATTATACTCAGTGTTTCTGAGCAAACTATTCTTGGTTATAAGCCTAGATCCACTGATCTGTCATTTGCACTAATCAGAACCTAGACAGTTTCAAGATTTGCCATGGCCCAAAATATTCATTATTCAGCGGAATCCTCTCTGGCCATAGGCTAATTTGGCTTTAGCTGAGCTAGCCCTACCTAAGTCCATCACCAGGCCTATGCCTGAAGCCTTTCTAGATTGGCAGAAACTGCCTGAACTTACACAGCTTTCAAGAATCCAGGGCTATTTCTGCAGCACAGTAAGGGAGACAGACACACAGACACTTATGTGTGCACATGTACTCACACCCTAGTGAGACAAATGTACTTGTGTCTACAATCCGTTAGGCCAACATGCATGTGAGCATATTTAGAGAACATAGAGAGTACTACGTATATAAGACTTGTTACTTGGTGCTGTGGGTGTTATGAATAAAAGCATGAGACACAGCTCTTGACCTCAAGTGGCTTATAGTCCTGCTGAGGATCAAGAGATCTTTAGAACATTGAATACATTCATAGAACATTTCAATACATTGAAAAAGTCTGAAAGCAAATAGAATGTGGACCTCCTACCTACAGCAAGGGGTGGGTTGAGGGTATCTTTTCTTAACTCTTCTTTTGAGCCATGCTTGGCCTTTATAATTTTGCAACATTTCACTTTTGATTTTTTTTTTGGTGTGTTGTTTTTTTCCACTTACATTGTTGTAGTTATTGTATATATTGTTTGCTTGGCTCCACTAACTTCACTCTGCATCAATTCACGTAGATCTTTCCAGACTTCTCTGTATTCATCACATGCATTATTTCTTTTTAAATATGCTTTATTTATTTTAATATTAATTTTAAAAAAATTTTAGCTGAATATTCTTTCCCTCCTTTTAGTCCTTCCCCAACCCATTGAGAAGGCAAGCAATATGATACCCATTACACGTGAAGTCACACAAAAAATACCCATATTAGCCATATTACAAGAAAACAAAACAAAAAAACAAAAGCAAGACAAAAAAATAATTAAGTAAGTGGAAAAAATATGCTTCAATCTGCACTTAGAATTCATCAATTCTCTCTCTGGAGGTGCATAGCATTTTCATTGTGAGTCCTTTGGAACTGTCTTGGATCATTGTATTGATCGGGGAGGCTAAGTCTTTCACAGAAGATCATCATTGTAATGTTGCTATTACTGTGTATAATGTTCTCCTGATTCTGTTCACTTTACTTTGCATCAGCTGATATAAGTCTTCCCACATTTTTCTAAAACCACCCCTTTGCCATTTCTCACAGCACAATAGTAGTCCATTACAATTACATACCACAACTTGTTCATTCATTCCCCAATTGATGGGTACCTCTCAATTTCAAATTCTTTGCCACCACAAAAAGAGCTGCTATAAATATTTTTTTGTATATATTGGATCTTTTTCATTTTTCTTTGATCTCTTTGGAATACACGCCTAGCAGCAACACTGCTGGGTAAAAGGGTATACACAATTTTATAGCCCTTTGGGCAAAATTCCAAATTGCTCTCCAGAATGGATAGACCAGTTCACAACTCCACCAACAGTGCACTAGTGTGCCTATTCTTCCAAATTCTGTCCAGTATTTATTTTCCTTTTTTGTCATCTTAGTCAATCTGGAGGTATGAGGTCATACCTCAGAATTGTTTTAATTTGCATTTCTCTAACTGATAGTGGTTTAGAGCATTTTTATACGACTATTGATAGCTTCAATTTCTTCTGAAGATTGCCTGTTCATATCCCTTTGATATTTTGTCACCTGGGGAATATCTCTTATTTTTATAAATTTGATTCAGTTCCTTATATATTTGAGAAATGAGGCTTTTATTGGAGAAAATTATTCTAAATCCCCTCCTCCCCAGCTTCCAGCTTTTCTCCTAATTTTGGCTGCATTAGTTTTGTTTGTGCAAAACCTTTTTAATTTCAAGTAATCAAAATTATCCATTTTACTTCTTGTGATCCTCTCTATCTCATTTAGTCATAAACTCTTCCTTTATCCATAGATCTGACAGGCACGTTTGCCCATGCTCCCCAAATTTGCTTATGAGATCATTTTTATGTCTAAAATGGATACATACCCATTTTGACCTTATTTTGGCATATGGTGTAAGATGTTAATTTATACCGAATTTCTGTCAAACTGCTTTCCAGTTTTCCCAGCAATTTTTGTCAAATAGTGAGTTCTTGTCCTCAAAGCTTTGGTCTTTGCATTTATCAAATACTAGATTAGGTCATTGTGTCTCTAATATATTCCACTGATCTAGCATTCTATTTCTTAGCCGCACACATCATTTCTTACAGTACAGTAATATTCCATTACTTTCACGTATCACAATTTGTTAGCTATTCCCCAATCATTTGGCATCTACTTTGTTTCCAATTCTTCGCTATCACACACCAAAAAAGGCTGCTATAAATATTTTGGTGAACGTAGGCAGAAGAGTCTAACCCACAGCCTGTGAGCCAGTGCATACACCCTACAACACTCAAGAGTAGTGCTTGAAGCAGATTGAAATGTGATTGGGAAATATTTAACAAAATAAATAAGAATACAGTAAAATGTAGATAATATTACATTTTAAAACTAAGTCAACATGCTGCCCCTGTTTCTAGTGGAGTCTGACACCACAGCATACATGGGTGTTTTCTTTTTGGCAATAGGCTCCTTGGGATATTAACTCATAATCCCATTTTTATGGAAAATCAAGCCTAGGGAGGGGAAGGGACTTGTGTAAGGTGACTAAGCTAGTTAATTGCAGAGTTCGGGCTAGAACCCAAGTCCCCTGACTTCCACTCTTTCCAAATGGTAAAACACTTAGCATGTGCTAAGTGCCAAATGTGTCTTCTCCCCTCCCTCCCCCTACTCACACTCACACTTGTCCTTTACTTCCCTCTTTGCCCTGAAGATTACTCTCTTCTCTTTATTCCCAGTGAGGGATTCTCAACCAGCTCCTTCTGTTGGCTGCCACTTTCTCCTTTGGGAGCCCAGGGTGCCAATGACAAAAGCCAGAAGGCAATAGGGTAGCTAAGTGGTGCCATAGAGCATAGTGGAAGGTCTGGAGTCAGGAAGACTCATTTTCCTGAGTTCAAATCCAACCTCAGACACTTACTGGCTGTGTGACTCTGGGCAAGTCACTTAACCCTCTTTGCCTTGGTTTCCTTATATGTAAAATGAGCTGGAGAAGGAAATGGCAAACTACTCTAGTATCTTTGTAAAGAAAACCCCAAGAAGAGTCAGACACAACTCAAAAATGACTGAACAGCTAAAAACAAAAGGCAATATCATCTAGTGGAAAAAAGCATTGGATTTGGAGTAAGCTTGGACCCTGTACTTTATTAGCTGTGTGACCTTGGGCAAGTCACTTTACCTCCATTTCTTCATTTATAAAATAAGAGAATTGGACTCTAAGGTCCCTGACAGTTCTAAATCTTACAAATTTATAAGGTTATATGATTTAGGGAGTGGGGAAAACAAGAACCTTGGGATCAAGGATGAGATGCTCTCTGGGGAGGGAGACAGCACAGGAGAGACTCCAGGGGTTGGAGTGATGGAGAGGGCACCTCTCCTCTTGGGGAGGGCAGCAGAAAGGACCAGATTAGGGAGTTCTGGCTTGGCCACTGCTTCCTTGCAGGCAGCCAGGATTGCTCCTACAAATCCAGCGCTGGATCATGAGTCCAGGTACTCAAACAGAACCAAGTACTCAGAGCTGGCCCTGTTGCCCCTTGCTCATGGATGCTCAGTGTCCACAGATAGCCTTCTAGTCTCGGCCTAGGAGGTGTCTTGTCCTATAGGCAGATGGAAGGGGGGGGAGGGAGTACTGGGGAGGTGCGGGGAGAGCCAAGTTCTCCAGTCTGGACTAAAAAGAAACCCAGGGCAGGCACTGGGGTGCCCCAGCCCTGCACCCAGGAAGAACAGGTTCAAAGATGCCCATTAGGACAGGAGAGGCTGCAGGGGGATGTGGAGACCATGTAATTAAGGCCCTGAGTTGCAGGGTTTCTAATGAAGATGATGGCATTGCCTTACAGCAGTCTAATTAGTGTACTGATTGTGCCCATAGATTAGCCCAGGAGGAGGTTAAGAAGCCAGGTGTAGAAATAGAAAAGGCCCTTCTGGAGGTCCCGGGGTAAGGGGACAGAGGCAGGCAGGATGTGGGTGGCTTGACAACCTGGGCCAGGTCCTGCCTGGAGCAGAAGGGGGAGGGCGACTGGATTTACCAGGGTCTGGCTGCACCTGGCTCAGAGGGGACCTCGCGGTGCAGACTAGTTAGTTACCCAGGCAGGGAGTGGCCATGGCCAAAGTGAGTGGAACAGAGGAGGCAGTTCCAATGCCACCCAGGATCCCATATCCAGAATGTGACCCTGGTGTTGGTGGGCAGCAAGCCCACAATCTGCTGAGCCACCAACCCCAACACTCTAAGTTCTAAATTCTACATTCCCATCTCAACACATATGCCAGAGAGCTGGAAGAGAACTTTAGAACATAGAAAGTCTGATCTGGAAGGGACTTTAGAACACAGAACGTCTGAGCTGGCAGGGACCATAGAACGCAGAATATCTGAGCTAGAAAGGGGTCTTGGAGACCTAGCACTCCCATTTTTTGTTGTTGTTCAGTCATTTCAGTCATGATCAAGTCTTTGTGGCCCTATCTGGGGTTTTCTTAGCATAGACACTACAGTGGTTTGTCATTGCCTTCTCTAGCTCATTTGACAGATGTGGAAACTGAGGCAAACAGGGTGAAGTGACTTGCCCAGGTAATAAGTGTCTGAAGCCAGATTTGAACTTGGGAAGACTCCAGGTCTGGTACTCTATGTGCCCATTTTATAGAGAAGGAAATGAAAGCAAGAGAGAAGAAGCAACTTGGCAAAGGTACCCAGATATGTGTCTTTTCCCAAGGTGTAAATGTGTTAGTTGGCTCATGGAGGGGTAATATAGGAACCATGGTAGGAATGTGAACAAATAGGCGCACGCACAAGTGTGTGTGTGTGTGTGTGTGTGTGTGTGTGTGTATATGTGCACACAGCCAATGCCAGTAAATGTGCATGGGAACTTTCTGTCTCTCCTAATCTGCAATGTGATTAAATTGATTGGCTTAGAATAGTCTATGTGGCTGGTGAGCCCTAACCTGAATAATGGATTTGAATATAATGTCTGGAGTAATGAATTCATTTCATTTTAGAGACTCAGGGCCTCTTTGAACTCAATATGCAAATTTATGCAGAGTAACACACAAATCAGCACTGGAGCTGAGCAATCAGAGCGCTGCAGTCTTGGGGTTAGCACTGGTCCTCTGTGCTAGCCCTTCTTGGCCACTTCTGCCTTCCCATCAGCCCTGGGGCCCACCTCCCCACTTCGCCCACCCTGTACCCCTGGCCCGCCCTCCTACCCTGAGGGAAGAGCCCCCATCCATCTTCTTCTGAGCTGGGGAGTTGCGGGGGGCACTCCAACCCGCATAGCCTAAGTCCTGGAAGCTCGAGGCTCCTGGGGTCTTGTGGATTCATGCTAACCTGCTCATTAGGGAAATCCACCAGGGAAATCAGATGGAGGTAATCAAGAAGAATAATAACCCTAATCATAGTTTACGCTTTCATCCTTGCGCATAGGCACAAGTGGGAGCTCATTAGCCTTCTAGCCCTTGGTAAGGCAGATGGGTGGGTGGGTACAAGATACTGGCAGGGCTATTCCAGGGACAGCCCCAAGACAGATTGGAACTGGGGATGGAGGGGAGAGGAGAACTTAAAGTCAAAGAATCAGAGAGCAAACCCATAGGAGGCAGGGTCATAGAATGGAAAGAGCCCTGGGTTTGGATTCAGAGGACCTCGGTGTGGATCCTGCCATTTATGAATTATGTCCCTTTCAGCGTATCACTGCCCTTTTATTTTTCATCCGAAGGGGGTTGGGCTAGTTGATCTCTGAGATCAGTCCCTTCCAGGTCTAAAATCCTATAATCTTATAGGATTTAGGAGGGAAGAGATAGGAGCTGAGACCACGGGCTGACCCTATAAACCCCTTCCTAATGTGGACGGGGAAAGAAATAGCCTGGACCCACACAGACTTCTGAGATTAGGAGCTTTTCTACTCATCTTCGGAGGCAAGGAAGTATTGCACGATTTGGGACTGGGGTGGTACTAAGAGGAGAGACTATAACAGGAAGAGAGAGAACATATTAAGGGGAGGGAGGTTGCAGCATTTCCCACCCGCCATCTGGAGCAGTAGTGTGGCAGCTCTAACAACGGTGACATTGGCTATTCCCCCTCCTCAAATCCCCAAATCCAGGGAGCCCAGAGAGTTAACTCAAACACTCAAGTAACAGAAAAAACCCCAACAAATTCAGACACTTGTGGGGAATGGGGAGAAGACGGTGATCCTCATCCCCTTCAAGGCTAGAGCCTTTTACTTGTAGGATGTCATTTTATTCTGTTACAGACTGGGCTAATCTTATTTCTCATAAACACCCATAGTTGATCCCATCTGGAGTATTTCTTCGTGTCCCTTTGTTCAGGGCATGAGAATTCGGGAAAGTGCCATTGGCGAGAGTGACCTAATCCCCAGCCAAGAGTTTTTCTCTCTAACTGGGGGCATAATAATGAGTCATTCATAGGTTTCATAACTATACTTTCAAGGCCAGAAATATTATAAGCTCGGGCATTTAAATTTGTTCCATCAGACCATGATCCTAACCTAATTTTACAATAGTATTTGCCTAACACATAGTAGGCTCTTAACTGTTTAGAGAATGAATGACTGACTGACTGAAGGTGGAGAGAGTAGTAAGAAAAGGTTGCTGGGTGGCCCTGGAGGAGTCCTGAAGCACTCTGAGGGGCCCCCAGTTCCCAAGCTCACAGGAAGACAGAGCATGTCAACATTACCAGACTCCCCTTTGAGCCTTTCCCAACTTTTCAACTCCCTGAGGGCCTGGACTCAATAGGGAATGTACAGTTGTGATGGGATTTCCATTCAAATTTAATTGAATTTAATCCAAAATGCATTTATTAAGTGCCTACCACAAGCAAGGTAGTCTTTGTAATATGATCTAGGAGTCCAAAGACGAAAGCATAAACAAAAACCAAAATGGCACCCACTGTCCTGGGTGATAGGACATTTGCACAAGCAAAAGCAAGCAAACATGGAGAGGGAGAAAGCCATTAACCACTGAAAGTTGGGGAGGTAGCAAGGCAGGCTCCCTCATAGGGTATGGCACACGAACTGAGCCTACAAGGGAGGTGAGGAGTTGAAAAGCTGACGGCGAGGAGGGAATGCTTTTCAGGCCAAGTGGGACACTGGCAAAGTTGAGAGAAGAGGTCAAGGCTGGGAAACAGCAAATGGGCCACTTTGGCTAAAACACGGCATACCTGAAGGGGAATGAAATGAATGGTGGGTGTGGAAAGGGAAGTTGAAACCAAGCAGCGAAAGGCTTTAAATAACAGCATGAAGAATTTGGATTTTATCCTACAGCCAATGGGAGCTACTGAAGAATTTAGACCAGGGAAGTGATAAGGTCAGACCTGGGCTTTAGGAAGATGATTGTAGCAGTTGTATAGAAAATGGAGAGGGGAGGGACTGGAAATGGAGAGATCAATCAGAAGGCTTTGATTGCAATAGGACAAGTCAGAGTCCCTGGACTAGGATGGTGGCTATGCGAGTGGAGAGAAGAGACCAGATGGAAGGGATGACATGGAGGTAGAATCAAAAAGACTCTTGGATTAGACAAGGGAGAAGAAAGGAGAGAGGGAGGAAAGGAGCAGGCACTGATTACTCACCTACCTTGTGCCAGGCACTGTGCTAAGCACTTTACAGATATCTGATTTGATATTATCTGATTTGAAGGGACAGGAAGAATCCAGGATGACAAGTGAGGACAGTGATGCCATTAACAGAAACAGGGAATTTGGGGGGAAGCAGATTTGAGGTTTTTCTTTGGACTTGCTGAGTTTGGGGTGCAACAGGACATTGAGCTGGAGATATCCAGCAGGCAGATCTTTCTATATATAGTAGTTATCTGTACCCAAGTGATTCCCTCGTCTCTGGTCAGGTGGGCTCTTATTAAAGCTAACCTAGTGGATCATGTGAACTCACCAGGTGATCCACGGACTTTTCCCTTCTAATTTGTATCATGTCTGTGTACTTGTTCTGACTCTTACAGACACTTAATATTTACTGAACTGAACCCTCTGGGGATGGGGATGTAGGGAAAAGGGAGTTCAAAGTCATCTTGTGTGCCCCTCTTCACCTCCCCCCAACTTAGCTGAACTCATCACTGAGCTACCCAGGACAAATGCTGCACCCGCCACCCTATGGAGGCAACTTCAGTTTTCTCCAAAGCTGTTAAAAGTGCTTCCTGTCCTGCATCCCTCAAAGGGGCTTTTAGGAGAGGGCTTTGAGATCTGGAGATGAGAGCAAGCATATAGCAATGCTATTGATGGTGTCCCCTGGATGGGAAGGGTGAAGAAAGAATCATGGTGGAATGGCGTCTACTTCTCATCCAGCCTTAGGTACCAGTGGGCTAGGTTCTCTCAGCGACCAGAGGCAGACCGAGCCCGAGGAGTGGAGTTACTGTCCAACGGGTTCAGAGCAAGGGAGAAGGCCTGCGGGCCAGCCGTGGGTGGGGGGTGAGGTTGAGCTTGCTTGGACAAGACATGACTGTCAAGGTAGATCTATTAAGTTACCATGGGTACAAACACTGCTGATTTATGGGATCAAAGGATTCAGAGCTAGAGGAGACCCTAATAGGTCCCTAGTCTGCCCTCCCCCCACCATTTTTCAGAGGAGGAAACTGAGGCCAGAAAGTGGTTTATCCATGATCACACAGCCTGCAAGTGGCAGATCTAGGATTAGAACCTGTCCTCTGTACCAAATCCAGTGAACTTATTGAAGAACACTTAGCAAGCATTTATTAAGCACCTACTATGTGCCAGGCACTGTGCTAAGCACTACACTGGGACATTATGTAAAGGACCTGAAGGTGCTGGGCCAGGATCTGGCCCAGACTCTGGTCCTAAATGACTCCCTCAAGGCCTTCCCCAACCAGATGGACAACCAGCTCCTGCTCCCCGGATGGCAGGGGACAGTGAGGACCAGAAGCTGTCTACACTTCTGCCTCTCCTGGACATCTAAGTCCAACCAGAGCTTTGGAGCCTCCATTCTACCCTAAGTACAGAGGAAGGAAGCAGGCCTCCTCTCCTTGAGAAAGCAGGGAGATGCTGAACCCCAGGCACTTTCCAGGGACAGGGAGAGTGAAGGAAGGGGCTCCCATTCAGCTCTGAGGGAGACAGAAACCTTGGGTGAGATACAGGGCAGTTTCACATGCAGGACCTCGAATGTTAGAAGCCTTTCCTTGGACCTCAGATTTACCTGGGCAGAACAGCAGTAGATCCATCTAAGCTCACTGGGCCTCAGTTTCCTCATTTGTAAAATGAGGAGGTTGGCTAAGACAACCCCTGGCATGCTTTAGGCAAGTTATAACTTTTTTTTCTGTGAAATAAAGGAGTAGATGAGATCTC
Organism: Vombatus ursinus; assembly: GCF_900497805.2. NCBI lineage: Eukaryota > Metazoa > Chordata > Mammalia > Diprotodontia > Vombatidae > Vombatus > Vombatus ursinus. The sequence goes on from NW_020945064.1 coordinate 7,214,845, forward strand.
TAGGATAGGAGTTCTTAACTTGGGGTCCGTGAATTTGCTTTTGAAATATTCTGATATTTCAATATGATTGACTTCCTTTGTAGTTCACTTTATGCTTTTAAAAACCTGATTCTGAGGAGGGCCTGAGGGGCCTCACCAGCCTGCCCATGAGGTCCCAGAACAAAAAAGGCTGAGAACCCCTGTTCTTGGGTCTCTCCCAGTTTTATGTTCTATGATCTAAGGAGGCAGATATACTTGAAGGCCTTGGGATGGGGCCTGTGGTGTGGTGCACTGTCTTCTTAGAGGCCAAACTAGCAAAAGAGGGGATCTTTATCATCTGACCCCACCCTGGGGCCTGATGAGGCCCTATAGGGGCCGCAAGTGAGTGGGGCCACCCACTGCTAAGCCCCACCCTGCCACTTTCCCATTGCCCTGCCCCCATCTCCCAGACAACTAGGCTCTTAACCAACATTCATCATCAAACTGTAATTCTTTATTAAGTGCCGAGGGTTTGGGGTCTCATTCTGCCCCCCTCCGCCCAACCCTGCCTTTCTTTGTAGCGAACCACTTCTCTGGCCAACCCACCCCACCTCCTCGGTCATTGGGCTCAGGGGCAAAGGGGGTCCATCCAGGCGGCTCTGAGCTCCGGGAGGTGCCCGACTGAGTGATCAATGCCTTGTGCTTTGTTGGAAAGATTCCTGGGGCAGAAGGGGATGTCTTGCCCTGCCGTAGTGCTCTGGGGGACAGGCCCCCCGCTGCTGCCGCCACCATCCTCTCCCCTCCGGCCACGTGCTGAGATGTCCTGGTCTGCCGGCCGTGGCCAGGGCTGAGGGTGTGTCAACTGGTCATCAGTCTGTAGTGTGGTGGGACAGGCATGGAGGAGAGGGGGAAAGGGGAGGAAGAGGAAAGAGGGGAGGGAGTTCAGGATTATTTTACATGCTCTGCGGCGTGGGAGGAACAATAATACTTCTTGTGTGCTATAAACGTGGACAGACTGCTGAATTTGATGTTGCACAGACGACAGTATCTGTGGTTGCCGTTGGGGACGGTGGCAGGCGCGACTTTGCTGGGGGTCTGAACCCCCTTGTCTGTGTACATGGGTGGGGTGGGAGGCTGGAGCACAGCTTCAGGCACTGGCGAGAGGGTGAGGGCTGGGGCAGTGGCTGGAGACAGGGGCAGGCCGGGCCGGGGAGAGCCGGTGGGCAGGGGACTGCCGTTGGCTGGGGCTGGGGACTCCTTGAGCTCATGACCATTGAAGCTGTCCCGAGGGAGCCTGGGGCCTGGCTGTGGGGAAGAAGATGAAGAGGAGGCTGAGGAGGACGAGGACGAGGAGGAGGAAGATGTCGCTGGGGGCAGCGAGAGAGGAGCCGGGAGGCTGTTCTCGGCCAGCGTCCGGGTGTGGGGTGCAGTCGCCTCGGCCAGTATGTGTCCTGCCACCGGCTTGGCCACCAGGAGGCCATGCGCGTGGCGGAAGTGCTCGATCAGGTCGCCTTTGATGGCCCCGTTGAGAGGACAGTAGGGACACACCACTGGGGGCGGAGGCTTCCCACCAGGGAGGTGAAGGGGTTTGGGGCCTGGGTAGCGGTGCAGGGGGTCCCCACCAGCGTAAGTGACTGGCAGGCCTGAGGTTTTGCCTGGTCCTGGGTTGGCTGATGCCACCCCCTTCTCCACTTTCACCCGCATGCCACCCTCCAGCTCCTCCCCAGGCACTCCCCGGGGTCCTTCTCCACCCAGGCGGGGCTTGGCCAGGCCCTGAATCTTCTGCAGCTGCTCCAAGGCATTCTGCTGCAGGGGGGCAGCCGGGCAGTAGTATTTCTTGTGGGCCAGGTAGGCCTCCAGGCTGTGGAAGCTGACGCAGCAGGCCGTGCACTCATGGTAGTCGGTTAGGGGGAGCAGAGGCGGAGGTGGAGGGGGGGCTGGAGGCCCCCCCTCAGTTCTGTGTAGCCGCGGCTTCTTGCTTAGGTCGATGGGGCCATCTGCATCCGGGCTGGAGCTTGGGGAGGGGGCCGAGGTGGGAGCCTTGCCCACAGGCAGCAGGAGGGCGGGAGGCACATCGGGCCGGGTACCCAGCCCCAGTGCATCGGCCGGGCTTACGCCCAGCTGTGGGGAGGCAGGCAGCTCCCCAAGGGGAGGTGGTGGTGGTGGCGGTGGTGGCGGTGGGTGAGTTGCTGGCAACAGGCCAGCATTGCTGGTGGCGGCATGGATTTCATAAAGTTTGCGCCGTTTTCGAGTGCGTACTGGCTGGGGCAGGAAGGCCACCTTATTGGGACCTCCAGGCCTCCGCAGAGGGGGGTCGTGGCGAGAGGCACAGTAATAGCGTTTGTGTACCGTGTAGGTCTCATGGCGGCTGAAACGGATGTTGCAGGCCTCGCACACGGTCTTCATGGGATCCTCATCGGTGTCGTCCACGGAGCTCCTAGGGCTCTGGCTGTCCTCACTGCCCCGTCCCGGCCCGTCCACCTCCGGAGAGGCTTCCTTTACCCCTCCTGCCTCCTCAGCCTTGGCCTCCGCCACTGGGGACAGGTGCTCTCCCTCCACTTCACCCTCAGCAGGGGCGGGTGGGCCCTGCCCTTCGGGGGGTTGGGGGGAGAGGATGGCTCTGGCGGGGGCGACCGCAGTGCCTGAGGGACCCTTGGGGGGGGCGGCCACTTTTGGCTTTCGGGCCCCGGGGGGACTGTCCTCTGCCATGTGGCGGCTGGAACAGTACAGACGCTTGTGCACATAGTAGTTATTTATGTTATTGAAGGTGATTTCGCACTCGAAGCAGGTGGCTCCCTTGGGCGCAGGGGTCCCTGGGTACAGGGCTGGTGCCACCCCTCCGTGGCCTTGCTTGAGCCGGCTGTGAACCAGCTCGGACATCTTGGCCAGGATTTCAGAGGCCTGAGGGACAACAGAGGTTTCAGGGCCAAACATGTACTGGGGCAGAAAGATGGTGCCTCCAGAGGAGCCCACGCCCGCCTCACTGGGCACGGGGCTGGAGCCTGGTGTGGGGCTGGCCAGCTCTGATTTGACCTTCACAGACGCCAGGCTTTGTGGGGAGGACGTCCTCGAGGACGACTCGGCCTCTGACTGAGGGCTGGCGCCGGGCTCGGCCCGGCTGTGGCTCTTGGCCATCTCAGGCTCCGTCCCCTGGCCCTCCCCAGCCTCCTCTTTGATCCTCAGGAGCGGCACTGTCCCCTCACCAGAGGATGAGGAAGAGGAGGAGCAGCTTTCTTGGGGGGCAGCCTGGGCTTCCCCATTTTCTGTCTCAGCTGGGGCCTTCTTGGCCAAAGCGTCTGGAGGAGTGGGTGACTCGGGGCCCGGGGGCGCCTGGCTGGAGTCTGGAGCGGGCAGAGGACCATGCAGGGCCATGTGCTGCTGGAGGTTGGCGAGGCTATCGGCGAGGAGGCCACAGAGGCCACACTTGAGGCCGGGGGTGGAGCTGGCCTGAGCCAGACCTGGGGGGAAACAGAAAGGAGGGATAACGGGATCAGGTGTGAGCTTCTGGTGCCAGAGATGCCGCCTGGGGAGAGGGGCTGCCTGCAGAGGCTCAGCTGGGGCCAAGCAACTCATCACTCCTTCCATCCTCCCTCCAGCAACCACGCTGAGTGTTCTAAAGCATCACCAATGAGCTGCAGCAGTTCCCCATTACCTCTGGGACCAAGGCTCTTCACAACATGGCCCTTCTCATCTCTCCAGTCTTCTTGGAATTTACTCCCCTCCATATACTCTATGGAATATACTCACATGCCCTTCCTCCCTCCCTCCCTTCCTTTCTTTCTTTCCTTCCTCCTTCTCTTCCTTTCTTTCCCCTCTTCCTCCTCCCTCCCTCCTTCCCTTCCTTCCTTCCTCTTTCTTTCTTTACTTCCTTCCTCCCTCCCTTCTTTTCTCCCTTCCTTCATACTTTTCTTTCTTCCTTCCTCCCTCCCTCCTTTCTTTCCTCTCTTCCTTCCTCCCTCC
>NW_020945064.1:7218772-7224718 GCF_900497805.2 Vombatus ursinus
CCTTCCTTTCCTTCCTCCCTCCCTCCTTTCTTTCCTCTCTTCCTTCCACCCTCCCTTTTTCTCCTTTCCTTCATACTTTCCTTCTTTCCTTCCTTCCTCCCTCCCTTCTTCCCTCTTCCTTTCTTTACTTCCTTCCTCCCTCTCTTCCTTTCTTTACTTCCTTCCTCCCTTACTCCCTTCCTTTTCTTCCTTCCTCCCTTCTTTCTTTCTTTTCTTCCTCCCTCCCTCCCTTTTCTCCCTTCCTTCATACTTTCCTCCTTTCCTTCCTCCCTCTTTTTTTCCTCCCTCCCTTCTTTCTCTCTTCCTTCCTATCTCCCTCCCTCCCTTCTTTCCTCTCTTCCTTTCTTCCTCCCTCCCTCTCTCCTTCCCTTCCTCCCTCCTTCTCTTCCTAGCTTGGACCACATTCTTCCCGTCTCCATATCACCAGCGCTTAGCACAGAGACTGGCACATAGTACAGAGACTGGCACATAGTAAGTACTTTATAAATACTTGTTGACTGACTGACTGCAATACCATTAGGAAGCAGATATTGATTGTTTGCTGTGTATGAGGACCAACACTCTGTCCTCAACTGTTCTCCCAGGGTCACAAGAATGGGTACACGCCTGCCCTCCATCACCTTCCTAGGACTAGACCCCAGGAACAGGCCTGATGCTCTCCGTTAGCCCCTCTCCCGCCCATGGCCAGCAGGGGCCCGTGGCTGAGGCCCACACCGCCCCCTCACCGGGTTGCACCAACGTACCTGCGGGGCCTGGCTTGGCGGCCAGGTGACCTGCGCCGGGGGAGTAGATTTCGCCTTTGGAGCCCGGCTGGCAGATCATGTGGTTGGTTACCAGATGGCTATAGAGGATGTCTCTCGTAGTGGAGACGAAGCCACAACTGTGGCAGATCCCTGCAGACCACAGTGCCAAGCATGTCAGGGAGCCCGAGGCACCGGCTTCTACCAGTGAGACCCCACCGGCCTTCCCGTTGCCCCCAGCCCGGCCTGGGCTGCTCTTCACCCATCTGTGCTCCCCCTTCCAGCGTCTCCCCACCCTTCCTCTCCTGGTTCCCTTTCACTGGCACTGCTGGTGCTCTGGCCCCCAGCCACCCCCTTCCTCCACGCACCGCTCAGGGTGTCTGTGTGAACCTTCAGGTGCCGCTCACAGTTGGCTTTGGTGGTGAAGGCCGACAGGCAGATCAGGCACACGAAGGGTCTTTCTCCTAGAGGACAGGGCAGGGCAGCATGAGGTGGCAGCTGGTGCTCAGGCGGGCTAACCGTCCCACCCAGCCCATGTCCTGTGTCCCGCCAGAGCAAAGAGGGCCAGGAGTGGGGGCCTTACCACTGTGGCTTCGCATGTGGATCTCCAGGGAGCTGGCGCTGGGGCAGCTCTTCTTACACTGGGGGAAGGGGCAGACCCGCTCGTTGGGGTATGTCTCTTTGGGCTTCTCCTCCACCAGCGGCGAGCTCGAACTCTGGCGGCTGGCACAGTAGTACATGAGGTGAGCCTGCAGGTTCCGTTCACTCCGATACCAGATGCCACAGTCTTTGCAGGGGAAGATGTCCTCTGGGGGAGGAGGAAAGGTAGGGATGAAGTCCTCTGGGCCACATTCTTCACTCCACCCCCAGCTTAGCACCAACCATGGAGGACGGGGACCTGGCATAAACCACTTCCTCTCTGGGCCTCAGTTTCCTTCTCTTAAGGCAGGCAAGTGGCAAAGTAGACAGAGCATCAGGAAGAACTGAGTTTAACTCCTTCCCTGGACATTTATTTACCCGTGACCCTGGACACGTCAGCTAACCTCTGTCAACCTCAGTTTCCTCATCTGGAAAATGGGGATAATCATAGCACCAACCTCCTAGGGTTATAGTGAGGTTCAAATGAGCTAATAATTACAAAATGCTGTACAAATCTTAAAGCGCTATGGAAGTCAGAAGAACCAAGAAAATGATATAAACAGTACCTACAACAACAGAAAGGGAAAGAAGAATCCAAAGTCCCAAAGAATCAAAGGGAAATGTAAGAAAACTCTAAGGACCAAGGCGGGGACAGCATTGGCAGAGGGGGAGGCCCACCAGGGCCAGGGATTTCAGCCCTTGTCAGACTTTTCCCCAATATATCCATCAGCTGTGCTGACTTTTAAAAAAATCTTCTCTAAAAATGCTTTGTCTTAGGGGATGCCTCTGGGGGACGGGCATTGGGAGGGACATATGGGAGACCATGGTGATGTTAGGAAGAGAAAACATCAATAAAAACTTGTTTTTTAAAAAAGGCCGGCTAATTCCTCATCCCTCCCTGTTGGATTGATCTCATTCCTCCCTCGCATCAATCACTTTCTAACCCGGGGCTTCTTCACCTTTGTTGGGTGAAGACTGTCACTCCTCTGTGACAGTCTAGGGAAGCCGAGGGACCCCTCCTCAGAATAGTGCTTCTAAATGCATAAAATAAAACACGTTGGGCTACAAAGGTAACTAATTCTATTGAAAAAGTCATCAAAACGTAAACAAACAAGTTTGTGGACCCCGGGGAAAGAATCCCTGCTGCAAAGACAGCTGGGCCTACGTTCCTGATGTGCATTCATAAGCCCCCATTAGACTGTAAGCTCTCGGAGGGCAGGCCTTGTGCCATTTTTTAAATCTTTCTATCATCACGTCATCCAGTAACCTGCTCAAAGCTTCTTAAGGTTTTTTTTTTAATTGAAAAATAGAATTTTAAAAAATGGGTCAGACCATTTTAAATGATTTCTAAGAACATTCTATTTTCTTCTGCATTCTAAAATTCTGTGTTCTAATGATCTACAGTCTATGGTCCCCATGTTTTGTTTTAACATTCTGTATGCTAAGGCCCTTCCCCTGCTGCCCTTCGATGCTCTTCTGGTCTCACCTCCTGGCAGCTGATGAGTAGAGGTACCAAAGCTCCTCCATTTGGGTACCTGAATATCCTTGGTGGGGTGGGGAGGGGGAGAAGGAGGCGGAGGGAAGGACCTCTAGTTTTTATACATAAAATACTCTGACCTCAATCTCACAGTTAGTAATTACTTATCTTTCAATATCTCTAGGCTCCAACTCCTTCCCTCTTTAAGGGCCCCTCAAATAACTGTCAGCCCCTCCCCCTTTGCGCTCTGATAAACACTTCTAATATACCTACTCCCCCCCACCCCTACCAACTGCTTCTTCAGACCCCAAGAAGCCAGCATGACTAATGATACCAAGAATTCTCTGCTCCCCACCCCCTCGAATCCAGGATGCAGAGCCACAAACACTCAAAGGACTAATTGTAGCTATTAGACTCAACTGGAAGAAAGACTGGTTTAACAACAGCCAATATTTATTAAGAGCCTACTATGTGCAAGGCCTTCCCTGGGGGATTCAGAGATGATCAAGAAAACAGCCCATACCCAAAGGAGCCGACCTTTTAGCAGGGGGGTGCCATGTGCAGGCACAACGCAGGGAGAGAACACTAGTAACATGGGGGAGACCAAACAAGGCTTTTTGTAGGAAGCAGCTTGAGGTGAGGAAATGGCAGGTAGAGGAGCATGAATTGCTGGCACAGCTTGTGCAAAGGCATAGTGGGGGTAGAGTATGGAGTTCCAAGAGTGGCTAATGAGTCCACTTGGGCTGAAGCTCCCTTTGTCAAGGCTAAAATAAGTTGGGTGGGAGCTGGATTCTGGAGGGCTTTCAGTGACAGGTGAAGGGCTTTGTTCTCACAGGCAATGGAAGGCCCCTAAGGCTCTCCGAGCAGGGGAGTGACCCTCCAGACCTAGGCCACAAGAAAATGGTTTGTGCCAGCTGAGCTTGGAGAAGGGAGAGAGCAGAAGTCAGTATGGAGGTTAGGACAATAGTCTAGGTGAGAAGGGAACTAGAGGGACAGTGGGGAGAGGAAGAAGGAAATGATGTGGAGGGAGAGCACAAGACTCAGCTGTCTGGCTATGGGGTGAGGAGTCTAGGAAGAGGCAGACACAACTCTGGGTGCCTGGATGGATGGCAGTGCCCTCAAAAGGAGGAGGGTAGCTCTTGGGGGCAAGGAGAATGACTGTCTATGTGCGGGAACGTATGTGAGGCTGAGTAAACCTATGGAGATGTGTGCGAGGAGTCCCCCCATTAAAATTCTACTCATCCTTCAAAGCCCAGTTCTGGGTCATCTTCTCCATGAAGCCTTCTTCATTGGATTGGAAGGGGTCTCTCCCTCCCTAGAATCCCCATAGCACTTTATTTGTACCTTTCATGGCACCTCATATTTTCTGTGTGTAGGGGTATGGTCTTAGAGAAGCAGTGTGGTGTAGTGGACAGAGGCCTGGCCTGGGTTCAAGCCCCACCTCCGACATACTGGCTGTGTAACCTTAGGTAATTATCAGTGCTCTGAGCAATGATCCATGACTGTAAATTGAGGAGGAGGTGATGTCCGGAATTGGTAAAGGGAGTTTCCACACCTGGCAGCTCCCCACTAGACTTTAAGCTTAACATCCCCCTCTCTCAGAGCCTAGCACAGCGCTGGGCCCACAGGAGGTACTCAGTAAACGTCTCTTCCACGAATGAACTAGCTGGTCAGTCAATAAACATTTATCCAGCACCTCCTATGTGCCTGCACTGTGCTAAGTGCTAGGGATACAAAAAGAGGCAAAAGACGGTTCCTTGTCCTCAGCTTATGATCTAATATAACTAAATGAACAAGAAACCAAATGATGGCGTGTGAGAGTGTAGGTTTACATGTGACAGTGTGAGCACACATGGTGTAGGGAAAGTGAAAAGAGTGAGCTTCTTCATGTCTCACAGAACCTCAGAGTCAGAAGGGAATGAGAGGCCACTGGTCCAACCCAGAATAATAAAAGCTAGCATTTATACAGCACTTTAAGGTTTGCAAAGCACTTTACAAATATTATCTCATTTGGTCCTCATAAGAACCCTGAGAAATTGGTTCCCCATTTTTCAGATGAGGAAACTGAGATTAAGTGACTTGACCAAGGTCACACAGCTAGGAGGTATCTGAGGTTGGATTTGAACTCAAGTCTTCCTGAATCAAAGCCCCCTAGACAATTATCATGCTCCCCTGTCTTGTATTCTCCATGGCACCAGACTATCTCAGCGGGTAAGAATGAGTACATAACTGTACTGGAGGCTTAGCGAAGTGGTTGGCACATAGTAGGTGCTAAATTTATGTTTATTGATTGATTGATTTGAAAAGCAGGGAGTTGAGGGAACAAAAAGATGTGAGGAAGGCCAGGAGTGGCAGAGAAAGTTGATCCCAGGGGCAAGGCGGGTGACAAAGGAGGTAAGAGGTCTCTTTTCTCCCCACTCCCTCTTGTTGCTTGAATTCTAGCTCCCAGGCTCATAAGGGCTCTAACGCCCCATTTCTCCATCTGCAATCAAAACCATTTATGGGGAATGCCCAAGTGCACCTCTGGATGTCTTGGTGTAGTAGATTCTGGGTAAAGAGACTGGGTAATATTGGCTCTTCTTACCACCCGGGTGACCTTGGACAAATTGCTTCCCCTGGGCCTGGCTCCTCCTCTACACAAAACCTGGGGGTAGGAGTGGAGAAGTGGGCTAGAGGGTTTCCAAGACCCCCTCCCCACCATAACTTCTATGATCCTAACAAGGAAAGGCCCCTAAAAGTACTTAAAGCCTCTGCCTTTTCACACCTTGAGTCTCCTGAGCATTTTAGCAGAGGGCCAGATTTCATCACCTCCGTTTATGCCTTTGGTGGTAAAGGAAATGGGCGTCTCTGGCAAACTCTAAGCGACCGGTCTTTCGGAGCCTTTGTGCTGCCCGTAGTTATGCACGGGCTTTCTCTAGCCAAGTGTTCATCTTTCCAGTTAAAACCCTGCCTTCAGGTCTCTGAGTACCTGTCCCTTCAGGAACTAGATTCCATCCCTCCTACCTTTCTGGCCTCCTTTCTCTCTCTCTCTCTCTCTCTCTCTCTCTCTCTCTCTCTCTCTCCCTCTCTCTCTCCCCCTCCCTCCCTCCC
>NW_020945064.1:7224818-7239071 GCF_900497805.2 Vombatus ursinus
TCTCTCTCTCTCTCTCTCTCTCTCTCTCCCCCCCCTCCCCCTCTCTCGCTGGTTATCCCTTGAGTTTAAATTTCTTTCCCATGAAGCTGTTTCTCTCAATTTCCTCTCAGCCTTGCCATACTTTAGCCTCTCTCCTTTGACAGGAGGGGTGCAGTCTTAGCAAACAGCCGCCATAGTTGATCTGGGCATCCCCCAAGATCTTCCACACAGTCTGGGTTTTTTAGCATCTGCAATATTGCTGTTTTGGCGGGCATGCTGTAAAAATGGACCCAGGACCTCTTGCTGGGCTTGCCGTAGAAGTTATTCTCAGTCAGGGACAGGCTGAACAAAAGGGCCTCGGCGGTGTCTCTTGGATCCTCTGGTGAACCTCCATGCCCAGGGTAGCCTGGGAATGTGGGATTTATCAAGGTGACTGATCTGCCAACTTCCCATACCTAGACCACTGCAAACATGGGGAAAGGATCCAGGAATCTGGGCTGGTAGGCCGGAAGTCGCAGGATCAGACCCTCAGAGGTCACCTAGGCTAAGAGCTCCAGTGATTTGCCTACAGCCACACAGGGAACAGAGCTGAGATTTAAACTCTGACTAAATCTAATACGTATTTCAGGACATCTCCATACTACTCAATTTTTTTTTTCTCTCTTTAAGTGTCTAATGCCAGGGCCAGATGCGAGATAAATAATTCCTAAGACGAAGAGAGGAAAGAGCGTTGAATCAGAAGCAGGAAGGGGTCTAGAAACTGAATCTCCCTCTTCTCTTCCTCCACCCCACGTTTTACAGATGAGAAAACTAAGGCCCAGAGAGGGGTTAAGTGCCTAGCCAAGGGTCACACAACTCTAGTTAGAGTCTGATCAAACCTGGCATTTGATCCCAGGTCTTCCTGACTCCAAACCCAGCGTCCTATCTGCTGTACCACGTTACCCCCTCCAAGTAGCAGAGTCCTGCCTATGTGACCTCAGGCAAGCCACTTCCCTTCTCTGTTATTTAGTTTCTTTATTTGTTAATAATAATAATAACATCATCATCATCATCAGACCAGAAAACCTCTAAATAAGTTAACTCCCTTCCAGCTTTGGGCATTCACCTGACAAAATAAGATAACAGTAACTTACGTTTTTATCATGTTTTAAGGAGGCTTTTGTCACAACCAGCCTGTATGCAGATGTGACTTTGCTCATTTTACAGATAAGGAAACTGAGGCACAGAGCGGCTGAGTCGCACACCTAAGCTCACACAGCTACTAAGTGTTAGACCCAAGATTCAATCAAATAGCATGTTGCCTCATTCTAAGTCAGGCTGGAGAAGCTCCTGCAAAGCCTTCCAGCCCCCAACAGTACTGCTTCTACTGCCATGGCTAATTATATTCTCTAAAAATGGCCTTCTCTACCTGTGCCACCTACCTCCTGGCTCCCCGGTTACTTGAGAGTGGAAAGAGGCTTTGAGGGGAGGGAAGGAGAGGGGAGATTCTGCTGGGAGATGAGATTCATGAGCCCCTCTCTATGGGTTTTATCTGTTCAGACCCCCTGTTCTCCACCCTCATCCCGGGACTGATATTTGGTCTAAAATCAGTCTGAGGCCTGTTGTCAGACTCTATCCTCATTCCTTTGTCCCCTGATCTACAGAAGCTAGATACAGCCACTGACCGTCCCACCCCCTGCACCTGGGGTTCAGGGGCCACACCTAAGACCCACTGAGAAGACAGCGTGATGGGATCAGGGAGGGAAGAGGTCAGGTCCCGATACTCTAATTGCTGGGTTCCCGGGGCATTATGGGCCAGTAAGAAAAGCACTGAATGACCGTGAGTGCTAATTCCAATTCTATCACTAATGAGAAACTAATTTGTCTTCTCTCTGGCTTAATAATTATATATGCAAAATACAGGGATCAGACCCAAGAGGTCTCTAAGCTCCCCTGTTGACCTGAGCTGACAGTCTGGGTAGATTAGACCCTTCTGTCTCTTCTGACTTCTGGTATCTGCTTGGTCTGCTGAATGTATGGTTTATCTATCTGGATTCCTAATCTTCTGCTCTTCCTTATCCCGGGCAGCCACATGTTACCAGGTACACGAGGCAGTGTGGTCTAATGGAAAGAGCACTGAACTTGGGAGAAGTGAGGAGCAGGTTTTTAACTACTTCCACTGGACTCAGTTTCCTCATCTGTTAGATGAGGGAGGTCACGGGGCAGCTAGGTGAGGCAGTGGATAGAGCACCGGCCCTGAAGTCAGGAGGACCTGAGTTCAAATCCGACCTCAGACACTTACTAGCTGGTTGATCATGAGCAAGTCACTTAACCCTGCTTGCCTCAGTTTCCTCATCTGTAAAATGTGCTGGAGAGAGAAACGGCAAACCACTCCAGCATCTTTGCCAAGAAAACCCCAAATGGGGTCACGACTGAAGTGACTGAACAGCAACAAAGTTCCTTTCTGAAGCTAATTGGATCCCGTCTGGATTCTCAGGGTTCAGCTGCAGGGAAGAGAGACTGAGCCAGGCTTCACCAGGTAGTGGCCTGGCGGTGGCATCCGCTGGGTACTCACTATTGACGACGGCGGTGGCCAGGATGGCTGCCATCCCTGCTTGCTGAGGCAGGAGCTGGATGTCTGAGTGCACAGTGGCTGGGTATTCAGGATCCCCAGGTTCTGTCTTCACTGGGTTGCTGGTGATGCCCCGGGGCTCCGCCATGAGGAACGTGTTCATCAGTCCAGCTTCGGGCACAGGCTTGGTTGTCTTGCACCAAATGGCCTCGTCTGGTGGGGAAATAAAAAGAATCGACATCAGCAGGGGCATAGAGGGGAGGGGGAAGCTCTTTCTCCTTCCCCAGCAAGGCCTGAGTCTTGAATTTCGGGCCTGCTAGGCAGGCTGGGCTGGGCTGTCTCAAGCTTGGCCGTACACCCTGGAAGACTCCTAGCCCAGCCTGAAACATTTGCTGGCCTATGAAACAGCTGGGCCTGGGGGGCAAGGAGGGGAGAAAGCTGCTTGCTCCAACAAGGTCCCAATGGCCTGGCTGGAATCCTTCCTGTCTCCTCTCCCCCACCTCCAGCTCCGAGAATCTCTGCTACTCTGCTCTGGGCACAGTGGAGCAGAAAGGATCTGGGGAATGCGTCAAGGCCTCCTGGGCCAATTCTGGGGATCAGGGAGGAAACTGCAATCCAGGTGACGAAGCTCCACCTCTCAGAGACGGGAGGATCTGGCTTCTCTGTCATGGGACTTTGTTCTCCACGAGCCGGTGATTCGCCAGGCTGCCTGGAGATGGCGGCCTTGACCAAGCCCTCAATTCCTCAGCCCCGGGAAGCTTTTCAATGGGGGTGACCATGAGCCTGCCTGTTCCCTTGGCCTTCCAAGACACCAGTCTGCTGGGGAAGGGGGAGCCTTTCCCTTCCCTGCTCCAGAACCTTGGGGCCCTGAAGGTCCTCCTGACTCTTGACTGGGGGGTAGGGATGGGGAGGAGGACAATAAGGACCCAGCCTATCACTTCCTTATCCTCTACCTCCTTTCAGCTTCCTGGCACTATTAGTGGAATGGGGAAGGAGAAAAAAAAAAAACCCAAAACCCCTTAGGATGGGCGGGGAGGGGAAGCAGGGGACAGTCATGTTCACCCAAATGTTCCTATCCTACCCAAGGAGTCTCAGTGTTTCAGGGCCTGAAGATGAGGCCCCATTCCTTGATCAGGAAACCAGGTGGAATTCTAGAACCCTAAGCTGTTAAAAACTGAAAGAGAGCTTAGAACACATAACGTCAGAGCTGGGAGGGCCCTTAGAAGAGAGAATGTCAAGAGCTGGGAGGGAGTTTAGAATAAAAAATGTCAGAACTGGAAGGGAGCTTAGAACACAGAATGACAGAGCTATCTAATCTAATGCTTTTCATTAAAAAAAAAAAGCAGCCTATGTTCCCACAGTGCTTTCTAACCAACAATCCTGTGAGGTAGGTAGCAGTGCAATATTCTTCTCCCAGCTTTACAGAGGACACTGAGGCAGAGAGAGGCAAGACAGCTTAGGCTTATAGATTTAGAGATGGAAGGGCTTTAGAAACCCTCTTGTCCAACCCCTTCATTATCCTGATGAAGCAACTGAGTCGGAGAGTGGCTAAGTGACTGGCTTGGGGTGGTCATACAAGGAGAAACCAGGCCCTGGACTTAGAGCCCCTGACCCCACATCTTGTGTCCCTTCCCCTCCCCTGGGCCTCCCCTAGTCACAGTGGCAGAGCCCAGCCCAGAACCTTGGTGTCCTGACTTCTAGTAAAGGGCTCTTTTTTCTCCACACATTGTCCCCAAATCAGGAAGCAGTAACCCGTCATATTTTGAACAAGACGATCCTGAACCATGAGTGCTTTTCTCATCTGAAGGGACAGTTTCGTCCTAAGTCATCCACACTTTCTAGAGACTCAGTGCCCATACCTTTTCTGATTGCACCAGAACATGTATCTAGGGCCACAGAAGAGAGCAAAGGGCCATGACAATGCTCAAACTCCAGGCCTGGGCCTCAGGAGCACAGAATCCTGACCCCTGAGATGAGAAGCCATGAGCTGCTGCCATCGCTAATACCTGTTATCTTACTTCTCTTTGGGACACCTCTGGCTGCCTTCCTATCTACTGTCCCATGGATCCTCAGAACACCCCTCCCGAGGTGGTAGAGAGATTATCTCCATTTAACAGATGGAGAAACCAAGATCCTGAGAGAGGAAGGGACCTACCCAAGGTCATACCATGAGCCACGGACAAAAGCAGAAACAGAATCCAGGTTGTCCAGCTCTCTTCTCTAACCTACCTGGCCTCTTGGGAACAATCAGAAACCTGGGGTTCATATTTCTGGGATGTGAGGAAGTAAGATTGATTTTCTTGTACAGTTCGACAATGAGTTCCAAATTCCTGGAATAAGTACCTCTCCTCTTCAGGGGACTACTTTGAAGGAGACAATGATCACTCAAACAGAGAGCTCCGGTATGCTTGTTAAGATCTCACTCACATTACTTTAGACATGCCTGGCACATTCCTGGACCCAAAGAGTTAGGCCTAGAGATTCCCCAGGGCAGGGGGCTTCACCATGTCCTTCAAAGCATCCCCCATAAGCAGCTGCTAACTCAAGCACTCCTGTGTTTCCCCCGACTCTAACTGTCCTCTCCTTGCCATCTCCATGGTCTCAGTTTCCCCAACAGCATTCTCACTCAGTCCAGGGCTTGAAAAGCTTTTCCCGATCCCTCCAGCCAGGCCATTAACCTTTCTTCACTCACTGGTCAAACCTCGCTTAATCTCTCTTACCCACAGCTGAACCCTGAGAACCCAGACAGGATTATCTTTTATTTGTGTTTTGTTTTATATCTTGTATCCTCTGAGTGACTCCAGGTAAGTCACAGCCTCCCTTGGCCTCAGTCTCCCCCTCTGTAAAAGGAAGGGGTTAGACTATCAGAGGTGTCAAACTTACAGATGGAGGCAGCAGATGGCTCACAAAACTCCCCAGAGCTGTCTGAACCAGATTAAAATGTAACTGGGAAATGTTTAACAAAAGAAATAAAAATACAAAACAACATAGAAAATGTTCATTTGTGGTTTTCTTAGTCAATATGCAGTCCACAGAGTTCTTCCTATATGCATTTGACAGCATTGGGTGAGATGAGCTCTGAGGTCCTTTCTAAACTCTAAATCTATGGTCCTGGAGCAGCTAGGTGGCACCATAAAGATAGAGCACCAGGTGTGGAGTCAAGAAAACCTGAGTTCAAATCCAGCCTTAGATACCTACTAGCGTGACCCTGGGAAAACCACTTAACCCAATTGCCACCCCCCCAAAAAAAAACAAAAACAAAAACAAAAAAACAAAATCTATGGTCCTTTGATTTTACTATGTAATGGCATTTTGGGCAAATTACTTCTGTCCGGGTCCTAGTTTCTTTAGTTATCAAGCTATCTGGTAGATGGAGGGAAGGAGGCTCAAAGGATTCAGTTGGGTTGGGGATGTTTTTTTATTTTTTCATTGGGAAGCATTTGAAAGAAAGGAGAGTACTGCAAAAATGTTCAGAACTTCTAGGGGAAATCCCATGAACCCAGAGAGAGAGAACTTCCTACAGTAATCAAGGCATGCCCAGTTGTTGAGTAGTTTGGCTGCCTGTTTGCAGGAAATGAAGGGTGAGGCCCAGCTGATGAAGGTCTCTCTCCCTCCCTCCTCAGCTCCTCTCCATCCTGTTTAGAGGGTCCTGGGTCAGTCAGTGGGGGATAGCCAGAGCTTTCTCATTCCCTACTCTCATTCTTTCTCCCCACCTCAGAAATGTTCCTTCAGCTCCACCCTATCACTGCTTTTCCCCAACCCTTACTTAGCTATGGCTTTTGGGTGGTGCCTATGTCTGCACAACCCCCCCCCCCCTTCCCATGCCTTCCTGATTCCAGAATTCTTCTGTTCCACCAACATTCCTGCAGAGAGTGTGGATGTTTGATTGTGTGAGTGATGCAAGGCCACTGAAACCAGCTAGAGAGGCAAGATGGCGGGAGACTACAGAGTGGTCTAGATTCTGCAGAGGTGTCAAACTCAGGCCCACAAAACTGAACTGATCAAACTATAACTGGGAAATGTTTAACAATATAAAAAAAATACGTTACTATTGTTCAGTTGTGTCCAGCTCTATATGACATGGCAAAGACATTGGAGTGGTTTGCCATTTCCTTCTTCAGTGAGTCCCCATTTTTTACAGATGAGGAACTGAGGCAAATAGGGGTTAAGTGATTTGCCCAGGGTCACACAGTGTCTGAGGTCAGCCTAGTGCTCTATCCACCGAGCCACCTAGCTGCCTCCACAATACAACATAGACAATGTTAATTTGTGGTTTTCTAAGTCAATATGCCACCCACAGGGGAATTGAACACCACTAGTCTAGAGCACTGAGACAGTTAGGTTAGTTCCATCCATAGATGGAAGAGATAGTCAGGTAGACGGGGAAAATGTTGGAGAGAGGCAAATAGAAGAAATAAGAGGGAAGAAGAGAGGGAAAGAACAGAAGGGGAGGAGAAAGAAATAGAGAGGGGGGGAGGAGAGAGAAAAGAGGTGGCTGAATGAATGAAAATACAGCCTAGCTGTGTGACTCTGGGCAAGTCACTTAACCCCAATTGCCTCACTAAAAAAAAAAAAAAAAAAAAAAGCATTTATTAAAGTGTTTACTATATGGCAAGCACTATGCTAAACACGGGGGAATCCAAAGAGAAGCAGACGGTCCCTGCTCTCAGGCAGCTCCCATTCTAATTCGGGTGACAGCACGTATAAGCAGGTACAGCTGCAGGGCAGATGGAAAGACCTGGTGGTACTTAGGATACACAGCCAGGGCACTCTGCATGTTGAGGGGGAAGAGAAAGGGAGGTTCTATGTTATCTAAAGGCAGAAACTTTCAGAGCAGCAGGAGGCATCTAGCACTCCTATTCAACAAGCATGGGGCAGACAGAGCTGATCCTCAATGTCACTGGCTTTAAGGAGAACGAAGGGACTGTGCATCTAAACAGACTCAACCGGACCACTCTGGGCATGGCATCCAATCCTTCTCCTTGGTTCTATGAACTTTAATGGAAGTGCTATGCTGACGATGGCATTAAAACACACACACACACCCCTCCCATATCATACACCCCACAACCCCTTGAGTTTTAAGCTATTCTTGAAACATCACTTCTAGGAAGTCTTCTCTGGGTAATTGGTAGGGAGGGAGACAATTTCCCCTTCACCCCACCCTTTCTAAACATGACTCTCCCTTCATCCACATCCTTCTCAGATCATGTGCTCGGCCCTCCGCTTGCACAGTCCCATGGATACGTCATTAATTTTTTAAAAAGTATTTAATTTGTGTCTTTGCTCAATGTTTGTTCAGTTGTCTGAAGTCATTTATATCTGTCTGCGACAGTGTGTCTGTCTCAGATCGTAAACCCCCAGAGGGCAAGGACCGTATCTGTTTAACTCACTCTGGACAGTCCCAGGCAGAGTGCTGTGGCCAGATAGGCCGCTAATAAATGGGTCTGGATGGGGCCAATGATGGAAGTGATAAAGGGAGGCAGGTTGGTGTGGTACACAGAGGTCTGGCCTGAGAGGACACAGACTTTGGATGTAGTACCCACTCCACTGGCGGATAGTGACTGTGCCCCTGGGGGAGAACCCCTCTCCTTATGGAGACTCAGTTTTCTTTTCTGTAAGATGCAAAGGGCTGCCTCCTAGGACTCAGGGCTGGACAGGATCACTTGATTCAATGTCCTCATTTTACAGACAAGAGAACTGAGGCCCAGAGAAGGAATATGACTTCCCCAGGGCCACACAAGTAGTAGATAACATCCCAGATTCTCCCATCATCTGATTCTGGTTCAGTATAGGGGCTCCTAGGAGCTAATGGAGGTAAGGTGCTACATGATATAGACCAATGTACACATATACATTTGTATCTGTAGATATGACAGGCATCATGATGTTATGGCTAGAGAGCTGCCCTCAAAATCAGGCAGGCTGTGTTACCCCAGACCAATCACTTACCCTCCACAGGTCCCCAGATAACTCTCTCAGACTCTCAGTTATACAACAGATACCAATCTGTACCCATGGAGGCAACTCTGTTATGGGAATTTACCATGCCAATGAAATCATAAGTCTGAGCCAATGGGGAAAATATTATCCATCCATCCATCATTAATCTACTGTTTGTCCCTCCATCCATCTATCCATCTATTCATCTATCTATAGATATATCGATTAGAATAGGGCATGAGCCCATGATTTCACAGATCTAGGGAATCCCCAGATGATGACACTCTCTCTACCAATGCAGACTGGAAGTTTCTCTGAAATTTGTGGTTTTAGAGAGTGGTCTAGATTCTGCAGAGGTGTCAAACTCAGGCCCACAAAACTGAACTGATTAAACTATAACTGGGAAATGTTTAACAATATAAAAAAATACATTACTATTGTTCAGTTGTGTCCAGCTCTATATGACATGGCAAAGACATTGGAGTGGTTTGCCATTTCCTTCTTCAGTGAGTCCCCATTTTTTACAGATGAGGAACTGAGGCAAATAGGGGTTAAGTGATTTGCCCAGGGTCACACAGTGTCTGAGGTCAGCCTAGTGCTCTATCCACCGAGCCACCTAGCTGCCTCCACAATACAACATAGACAATGTTAATTTGCCACCCACAGGGGAATTGAACACCACTAGTCTAGAGCACTGAGACAGTTAGGTTAAGTTACTTGCCCAAGGTCACATCACCTATCTATCATCTATTTAATTCTTGTCAGAGGCAAAGCTTGAACGCAGGTCCCCCTTGTTCCCTGCTGTCCCTCTATGATGGGCTATTATTATTAGGATGATTATAACTGTAAACAGTGAGGGACAGTGGAAAAGGGCACTGAATGTGTGGTCGAGGGGCCTGCCTTTGAATCGTGGCTCTGCTACTCACTGTGTGACCTTGACAAAAGTCACTTAGCCTCAGTTTATTCATCTGTAAAACAAAGAGATTGCAGTAGATGGCCTCGGAGGTCCCTTCCAGTGCCAAATTCTCTAAGCCTGTGAACACATGGCTTGAGGATGGTATGACCGTGACCCGGGTCTGGAGTGACAAAGGACAGAAGTAGGGACACCGGCTGACCCAAAGAAAGGTCCTTCTTTGGGACGGGGGCTCGTGGTGCTGTTCTGTTAAGGGGCAGCCCCACAGAGCAGTCAGGACCCCTTCCATCCCCCAAGGACTGCATGCAATACCAACCCTTTCTGAAGATCACCGAGTTGGCATCTGTTTCACTGGAGACCAGGGGGAGCTTCGTCAGCCAGCAGCACTCCTCTCCCACCAGCAGGGTCATGGGTGGGCTCTGTCAGGGGCAGAAACATGAGAAAGAGGGCATGGGTCAGTGATGTCACCGGCACATCCTTCAGACAGAGCTGGGGACAAAGCAATCACAGGATGAAACGGGATGCATTGGCCGGGCCCTTTAACCCACTCTGAGCATAGCTTGGACAGTCGGGGTTGGGGGCTGGGTGTTGGGTGGTGGCAAGGGTCTGGGGGAGGGACTTCTCAAGACTGATACTACGGAGAGCTCTAAAGCAGACTGGCTAGGCTGGCCTCAGGGTCATTCCTTATCAGGTAGACATGAGGTTCTTATCCTGGGGTACACGGACTAGAGAGATTTTGGCAGGGGTGAGGAGGGTGTCTGTGAACTTGAATGGGAAAAAAAAAATCACATCTGTATTTTTACTGATGTCCAACTACAATTTAGCTTTTCCTTTGATTATGAATGTAGGCATTAAAACAATTCTCAGAAGACATCTGTAGGCTTTTCCAGACTACCAAAGGGATCCATCCAGGACACGAAAAAAGTCTATACTAATCTTGAATCGTATAGAACAGGAAACTGAGGCCCAGAGAGTAGAGGTGCTTTGTCTTGGGTCAGAGAGGTGAGAAGCAGAGCTAATATTTGAATAAAAGGTCTTCCAACTGGAGATCCTTTGCAGCATAGACTGCGGGATTGAAGGCAAGACTTGAGTTCAAATCCAGCTTCAGACCCACGTAACTTGTCTGCCTCAGTTTCCTCATCTGTAAAATGGGAGTAATAATAGCACCTACCTCCCAGAGTTGTTCTGAGGATTAAATGAGATCCTTTTTGTAAAGTGCTTAGCACATAGTAGGTGCTTCATAAGCGCTAGTTATTATTATTATTGTTATTAATTTTGGCACCATGAATACGTCCTTCAGTCATCCCTCTTTGGATAAGATGGAGGTGGTGAGTCTAGGGTGGGCTTGGTTTGGTTTGGGAACGTTCTAGAAGTTGGCCTAAGCTTCAGTCTTCTCCACCCCCGTAGGCAGGCAGACCCAGCAGCAGCTGTTGTAGTAATCCAAATGCGAGGTGATGAGCACCTGCATTGGGGGTGGCAGTGTCAGAGGAAAGGAGGAGGTATATTTAAGAGATGTGGCAAAGGTGAAATCGATAGCTTGGATAAGGTGGGTGGGGTGAGAGATGGTAAGGAGTAGAAAATGAGACTCATGTCTTGGTGAGCCTGAGGGATGGAGATGAGGGTGGTACCCTCTCTGTTGGTCAGGTATTTTATAGACAATGACTCTTAAAATTTTTTTTCTTTTTACTTCTACCATATGTTAGACTTTTTTTTTTCCAAAAGTCTCTGACCTGCATTCAATTCAATTAAACAAACATTTATTTAGACAGGCAAGGCAGGGATTATTGATCCCATTTTACAGGTGAAGAAAGCAGAGCCCAGAAGAGAGAAGTGTTACCACAAGAGCATCCCTGTTGATTTGTGGGGCAGGCAGGCAGCGGGTTGCTGCTAATGGTTCTAATGAAGGCTGCAGCCTGCCTCTCACTCCAAGGCTGCCTAAAGGCAGCTTATAAAAGCTGAGATAGCCTAGATTTCTTGGCTGCTTAGATTGGTCCTATTACCGTAAATGCGCTGTTCAGTGTTAGAACAGGAGGCACAAGCTGGTGATGGATCCTCCTTGTGGCACAGCTCTTGGGGTCTGAGGCCACTGGTTCCCTTGCTCATGTCCCCATCCCCCATGTTTCTGTCTGCCTTTCTGTATGCTATATATATCCCTAGGGAAAGCCTTGGGGCTTGAGGTGTGAGGGCTTGAGGGGCTTTGACTCCTCAAAAAACTGGAGGTCTTGAGCATGACATAGACGCAAGGTCTTGGCAGTGAGAAGGCTGTGTCACGAGCCTCGACAATTCCTCTTTATTCCCAAGAGCCCCCGGCAGTCCGAGGTTGAGGCCCCTTGACTGAGGAACCCGCCCCAAATCACACGCTGTTTGGAAGAACAAGGATCAGAATGTAAATCTCCTCATTCCCAGCTTCATTTTTTTTTCTTAGCACACTGCCCTTAAACCCCCTTCTACAAGCCGTATGGGGCACACCCATCAGTTTTGAAGGGAAAAGATCACTTGTACCACTCCTCTCCAACCAAACCCTTGTCTGACTCCCCTGCCCCACCCCAGGCTGTTGGCTGCTCATCCTCCATGAAAGATGGGCAGCTTATCGTGAACCAGAGAAACGCAGGCAATGGACTTGTTATTTCCTCTGGCATGACCCATGGGGTCTAGCTGTCCTCCAAGCACCGGTAGTAGAGGAAACATCAGTCACCTAACCCCTAACCTCAGCCGGGTGCCAGGGAGAAGGCTGGGGAATAGCGGAGAAATAGGGGCTGGGAGAGGGGCAGGCATGTGACTCATCCCTACACTGAGCAGGAGGCTTTGGTATGGGACCAAGAGCCAGAGAATGTTTGAGTTCAAAAGGACTATTCAGACTTTGGAGAGTGCCTTAGAACACAGAATGTCAAAGCTCAGAGGGCCTTTAGAACAGAGAACATTGGAGCTGGCAGGAACCTTAGACTAGATAGGAGCTGGAAAGGATCTTAGAACAGAGAATGGTATGGCCAGCTGGGACCTTAGAGCGTGGAATGTCAGACCTGAGAGAGACCTTACTCTTGGGCTTAACCCCATTTAACCTCCATGAGCCTCAATTTCCTCATCTAGATGGCTTCTTGGGTCTTTTCTCAGCTCTAGACATGCAGTATTAGGACCCTAGCATATAGCTCGTTTTACTGAGGAGGAAACCGAGGCATAGAGAAGAGATACCAAAAGTAAGGTATGGGGCCAGAGTGAAATGGAACTTGGGTCTCCTGGCTTCCCATAAAGCCATGAAAAGCTGTGTCAGTTTAAGGGAAGAGAAAGGAAGGATGGAGTCCAGGCCAGCAGGGACCAGATGATGGCAATTGAGTTTTCAAGCCTGGGGCTCTTGGCAGGGTTCTCACAGCACTTTCAAACTAGGCAGTTTGAACCTGATTCCTGACAAGGGCTAAGAGCTGTAGGAGACACCAAGGGGCACCCAAGGTGGACAGAACTCCTTTGCCCAACTCGTGGCTTTGAGCAAATACCACACCCTTCACTGAACAGCCCAATCTGGCTGGACAACATCTGTATCAGCACATGGGGGTGGGGGTGTGTGTGTGTGTGGGGGGGTGTGTGTGTGTGTGTGTGTGTCCTATAGAGCTGGGAAAGCAACTGTCCAGCCAGATAGTGCATATGGCAACTTCACCTTGTGGCTCACCTGAGGCATCTGAAGTGGCTCAAGTCCCCTGACCCAGGTCCTAAAACCTCGTCTGGGTCACCATGACAATAACCTCTCACCTGGGAGGAGAACAGATGCCCATGGCGGTTAACATGCCTGCCTTCTGGGACCAGCATCGCCATTTCCTGGTTGGGTGAACTTGGGTCAGTCATTGAACCATGCTGGGTCTGTTTCCTCACCTCTTAAATTGGGCTCAGAATCCCAAATTCACAGGGTGAGAACCAAAAGACATAATGGCTCTGGAAAAGTGTAACAGATGAGACAGATGACTAGCACACCCAGAGCTGGATGTCACGGGTCTCCATTCTCTGCCCAGGTGAGAGGTCGCTGCGTCTGTGAGCCAGCAAGCCCAGCCAGGTTCCATGCCATTTCACGCTCCTGACGGTGAAGCTGGTTGAGAAGCCAGTCACTGAGAGCAACTGTGCTTCAGTTTTACCATCTGGGTTATTTGTCCCTCATTGATATTTTCTGGTTTCCTCCCCACTGACTGATGGAGTGACATCTCACCAAGTCCTCACGGAGAGCCACCTCATGAGAAGAATGCAGCGAAGTCTAATTTATCTAGGAGGGTTGGAGTAGGGCTCTGCCTAGAGGCAGAGGGGCGACCTAAATGACCTCACTGGTCTTTTCCAGCCCTAAGCTTTCTACAAAAGCATGTACAGTCATTGCAAACAGTGACAGAGAGCAGGGGATCATCTCCCCTCCCTGAGAAGCCCTACAGTCACGTGCTTCTGAGGGGCTGACCAGGCAGGCTCCCCTCACGCTATTGTCTCCACATCCAGGTCAGCTCAGGGCAGAGGAGCGGGGTGTGTTGGGGGAGAGGTGTGGAGAAGGAAACCTGCTCCTCTATTTGGGAAAAGCCTTGTCCTGGGAGCCCACAGCATCTGAGGCTCAGCAGCTCCTGTTTGTGCCTGGCCGGAGCCCATCTCTGTCTTCATATGTCTCTAATGAATATTAATGAGTGGAGGAGGGTAAAAAAAAAATTAATCTGGCTGATCCTTCGATGGCTGCTGCAGTAACGATATGAAATCTAATTATTCGTCCCAATATTTCTAAACCCTCAAACTGAGACTGACAGTCTCCTGGTCGGTTTAAAGCTTATCACTCCAAGGAGCAGAGTGTTCACAGCTTGATAAAAACACACACACACACACACACACACACACACACACACACACACACACA
>NW_020945064.1:7239081-7268719 GCF_900497805.2 Vombatus ursinus
ACACACACACACACACACACACACACACACACACACACACACACACAAACTTTTGCTGATGGGGCAGAAACACTCCTAATTTTTCTGTGTGTGCTCTTTGAGAAAGATGGGGAAATGCCACATTTCTCAGTCTGAGCTGGTCCCCTAGTTCTCTTTTGACCTAGAGGGACCAGGCTTGGAGGAAGGGGGGGAGGGGAGAAGGTAGAGGTACAGGAGGAGGGGGAGTGGAGGCAGGGAGCACGACGATGAGAGGCCATGGGGACTGTCCTTCCAGAACCACGTTTGCAGGATGGAAGAGGTCACATTGATCTGTCCTCAGTTCTCAGGTATATACTTAGGGGGCTCCACATCTGATTCCAGGGTACTGAACTAGAACCAGGAACCCTATAAATGGATGCAATGATGTCCCCTCTCTGCGTGTCCATTTCTATACTGGGGACAATACTCCCTGAACTCTGTTTCTAACAGGGTTGCTGCCAGTCACTCAACACGCCTACTATGCTCCAGGCACTGTGCTTACTGGTAATACAAAAAAAAAAACCTCTCTGCCTTCAAGGACCTCACAGTCCAATGAAATGGGAGGAAAGCCCAGTCTAACTCTTCAAGTACTACAGAAATGCGGGTTATTGTGATTAGTACTAATGATTCTCAGCCACGAGGCAGGTGGAGTGACAACAAAGGGGGGGCCTTTATTTGGGTGGGGTTCATCCAAGGGCATTCTGGTAAGTATTTAACCAACTCTCGGAAGAAAAAAAAAATTCCTGTGCAAGATGCCCTTTTACACACATATAATCTGTATTATTACTATTTCCCCCTTCACTTTTCTTAAGTCTAAACAATCAACAAAGCAATTAATCAAGCATTGGTCTGTAGCGATTGACAATTTCTGATGTCAACGCTCATACCGAAAAGATCGAACCATCGGCCCTTGTGAGCTGGGAGGCTCCAGCATGTCCCTGGGTTCATTTCTCTAACAGGTCAAGAGACCCCTTCACTACCATACAAAGACCTTCCTCTACTACACTAGTCTGTGTATGCATACTTTCTTGTTCATTCCATTTCTAGAACTTCCACAGACTTTTATTAGGCACCTACTGTATGCAAACCTTATGTTCTAAAATATTGTCTTAGTGCACTAAGACTTTGGGGACATCCTGTATAAAGATGAAAAAAATGACACTATCCCTGTCCTCAATACACTTAGAGTTTAACAATAAAGATTTGCCTCATTTGAGTGCACTTATCCATCCATCACCTGGCAGTGGGGAATCTGTGACCCGGTACTGAAGTCACATCCAGGTAACCGCAGAAACCGGCTTTTTAGAGGGAGGCCAACCTGGTCCCAAAGGATAAATCTTGTCTTTAAAGGGTAATGGCCTTCAAGGATGGGTGAAGGAGTAGCTTAGAGAGCTGCCCAAAGGGGCTGTTCATTTTTGGGTCCAGATCCTGTTTCTTGCCTTAGGTCAGAAATGGCACCTGAAGCCACCTTTCTGTCCCAGACGGGGATGCACCTGCCCCCATTTAGGCCAGGCAAGCTCGCCATAAGCACCCAACATGTCCTCCTAGCCAGTGGTGATCCAGCCTGATGCCGGAGAGGGAGCGGAGTACAGCCTGAAGGTCATGGGTTCAGAGTCAGATGATGGAGATTTAAATACCTGTTCTATTACTTATTTTTACCTGGGTAACCCTGGGCAAACTCTTCCCTTGTCTGGGCTTCAGTTTCCTCACCTACCAAAGGAGGGGATGGGCTGGATAATCTCCCCCAGGCCCTGCCCATTGTCTCCCCTGGCCACAGCGAGGCTAGTGTTCCCGTACCCGCCTGCACCCGCCCCTCTCTCTTCCCTCCACCTCAGGCCCAGGGAGCTTGGGCTCACAGTGAAGGGAAAACGTTAGGGTCAGGAAGCAGATTTCTGTTTCTGGCTTCCCCTGCAGAGTTATTTGAAATAGCGAGGAGGCTGATTGTTTATTTTTCCCCCCCACAATTCCGAATGGTAATGTAACAGTGGCTCTTTTTCCTGGGCTTTCAAAGGTCCCTTTCCCTTCATCCCACTCTACCTGATGGTATTGGTGGTGGATGGGGGTCCATGCTTTCCATGGGGGCATCAGGGAAATGAGCTATTTTTAATTTCCCGGCTGGTTGTTTCTGCCCAAACCATCTAAAGTCATGGGGGATTGAGGTGGGGTGGGGGTGCTGCTTGCTTCCTCTTTCCCCCTCCCCCACCAGGGCCTTGAATGACACACAGCTCCCTGCTCATTCGCTCTGGGGCTCAGGTAAAGCATCCAGAACCCTTGGTCCCTCCAGAGCAGATGGAAGTCAGTGGCTTCCAGTCCCATCCAAGCACTCTCTCTGCCCTTGGGGACCTGTCCTCCCTGCTCTTCAAGGCCTAAACCGGAGGATAACAGCCACTTTAAATTTTCCTGGTGGATCTGAGAACCCTCCTTGTTTCTCCCTAACAAAGAGGTCAGTGTCTCGATTCTGCACCCGGCCTGATAACCATCAGAAACTCTATCTCTACCGCATCCGCTGTTACAACTTTATCTGGGGCTGCTCCGAACCCTTACTGTACGTCTCATAAAACAGCATCAAAAAAAGAGGGGTGGGGGGAGGGGGGAGAGGGAAGGGCACCCCCGGTTATTAATTAACTTTAAAGCATTGGGGGGAGCGGGGCTAGACCCAGGCTGACTCCAGGCTTCTGTGCAATCAGTCAGGGGAGGAGAGGAGAGGAGGGCCAAGCTGGGTGGGACCAAATTTCTAAGAAGGCTGGAGACCACTTCAAAAAGCAGTGGCTCTGACTGTTCTGTCTGCCTCCCCCAGGTGAGCTCGGCAGTGGCTGCTTGGGGAGGGGAGGGCAGGGCAGGGGTAGGAGGGAAATGGGCCCTCCCCCCTAGCCAGACGCCAGAGGCACCGCTGGGTCTGTGAGAGAAGGGAGGAAACTCAGTGTCATAGTGAGAGACCCCAACTGAAAAACCACTAGGTTCAAGAGAGGGTCAGGGCTGGGATGGGACCCAGAGTTGGGGCTGAGCCATGTCTCTGCTGTTTGCTTGGGAGAAACAAGACAAGGAAAAGTTACAAC
Source organism: Vombatus ursinus (assembly GCF_900497805.2). Classification (NCBI taxonomy): domain Eukaryota; kingdom Metazoa; phylum Chordata; class Mammalia; order Diprotodontia; family Vombatidae; genus Vombatus; species Vombatus ursinus. The sequence continues at coordinate 7,242,156 of NW_020945064.1, forward strand.
TCCTCTGACTGGCATTTGAGGCCTTCCACAACCTGACACCATCCTAGCTTTCTGTCTTCTACATAGCCCACACACCAGCCAAACTGGACAACTCACTGAGCCCTCTTATGGATCTCTGCTTCTGCTGACATGGTTCCTATTCCTGGGATGTTTTATCTGTCCCTCAGCTCACTTGTCAAATTCCTCTCTACCTTTAAAATGTAACTCAAGTGCCCTTTTCTTCCAGGAAGCCCACCATGATATCCCCCCAACTTTTCCCCTGGGCCTCACAGGGCACTTTGTTCTGAAGCATATCATTAATTATTATTGCTTACTTGGATCTCTAGATGAGTCTTAATCCCCTACTAGAAATAAGCTCTTACCTAAACTTTTTCTCTCTCCCTAGGCCTTAGCATAGTGCTTAGTATACAATAGGGGCTTAATAAATGCTTTTGAAGAATCAACAAGGGAGGAAGATTCTAGACCTGACCTCTTTCTACCCTTCTAGACTTCTCATTCCTAATTCCCCTCCATGAAAATTCTTGGTGTTTTTCACCACCAACATTCATCTCCTGACTTGGGAATTTATGATGCTGTCCATTCTCCTGCCAGGAACACTCCCTGACCATCTCTGCCTCTTGGTTTGCCTGGCTTCTTTTAAGACTCAACTCAAGTCCCACCTTCTATAGGAGACTTTTCCCAGTCCGACAGTGGCTAGTGCCTTCCGCTCTCAGATTACCTACTGTCTATTCGACATATGTCTTGTATGTTGTCTTCCCCTTCAGAATGTGAGCTCCTAGAGGGCAGGGACTGTTTTTGCCTTTCTTGTGTCCCCAGCACTTAGCACAATACCTCACACATAGTAAATGCTTCATAAATGCTCAATGATTGAACTCATATGGCCCCACTCCTATGCTTCTGCCTTTCTTTGTATCCCCACTGCCTGACACATAGTCAGTTAGTCGGTCAATTATTGTACTGCATTTATTATATATTGATTAATATTGATTGATATATTATATATTGATTAATATGCATTTATTAGGTGCCTACTATTTCCCAAGAACTATGTTAAATGCTGGGGATATAAACAAAGACAAAAGACAGTCTGATAATAAAAATCTCCAAAGTGCATATTCAAAAAAAAAAAAGACAGTCGATACTCAAGGCATTTACTGATTATCTGGACTAAATGACCTCATGCCTACTATAAGCAGAGCTCTGAGACTATAGGGATTTTGTTCAGTCATTTTCAGTCATGATTCTTTGTGACCCCATCTGAGGTTTTCTTGGCAGAGCCACTGGAGTGGTTGGTCATTGCCTTCTCCAGCTCATTTGACAGATAAGAAACAAAGGCAAACAGGGTTAAGTGACTTGCCCAGGGTCACATAGTTTGCAAGGGTCTGAGGTCAGATTTGAACTCAGGAAGCTGAGTCTTCCTGATTCCAAGTCCAATGGTCTATCCACTGTTCCATCCAGCTGCCCTGCCTCTGAAAGGTATACCAATTGAAAGATCAAGTCTAAGAGTGGTGTCTGGATGATGGCGGTGCTGAATAGCATTGTATATTGGAAAGATATACTTGTAAAAAGAAATCTAGGAAGTAGGTGCATTGTGGAGTGGGGTGGAAAGGCAGAGAACATGGAGAATATTTGGATGAAGATACAAATGGTAGTAGGAAGGAAACTGATATTGTCAGAGCATACTACAGATCACTCAGTTAGGAAGAGGAAATAGATGATGAGGCTGGGAAAGAGATCACAAATCTGGAAGAAGCAAATGTCTCAATTTTCAGGAAAGAGAAACTATAAACTATAGTTTATAGTTAACTATAATATATATATATATATAACTATAGTATATAGTTTATAGTTAAACTCTAAACGGGAGCTTAACTTTGATTCCTGGGAAAATTCTAGACAGGGTCATTAAAGGCAATGATCATGAAGGGCCAAAGCTTGGCTTCATCAAGAAGTCATGCCAAAACAACCTCATTTGCTTTTCTGACAGGATTATGAAACAATCAGATTAGCACCTGATAAAGCATATGACGCTATCCTGTGGAGAAGATGTAGAGATAAAGATTCGAAGATAATATGGTCAGGTGAGTTCAGAAATGATTGGGTAACCAGATTTGAAAAGTAGCTGTTAATGGTTCAAGGTCAACCTGCCAGGAGGTCTATGTCCCGGTTCTGTTGAACATTTTTATCATTGATGTGGATAAAGGCATGGATGGTGTGCTCATCAAATTTTCAGATGATGTCAAGTGGGAAGGGATTGTTGACAGCATGATCTTGGTATCTCAGAGCACTGGGCTAAATTGAATCAGAAGGATTCAACAGGGACAGATTTAAAATTCTGAACTTGGGTCAAAAAAAAATTCACCTCACAAGTATAAGATGGAGGAGGCATGGATAGAGAGCAGTTGTTCTGAAAAAGATCTAGGGGTTTTAGTGGACTGCAGGGTCAATGAGTCAGCAGTAAGGTAAGGCAGCTGATAAAGTTAATGCAATTTCAGGCTGCATTAAGAGGGCCTTGGGGCACCCAGCTTTGATGGAGCCATGAATTCAGCTTGTCCTAAGCTAGAATTTATCTTAAGGGCAACTAAGTGGCACAGTGGATAGAGTGCCGGGTATCTTCTTGAGTTTAAATCTGGTCTCAGACACTTCCTAGCTATGTGATCCTGGGCAAGTCACTTAACCCTGTTTACCTCAGTTTCCTCATCTGTCAAATGAGCTGGAGAAGGAAATGGCAAACCACTCCAGTATCTCTTCCAAGAAAATCCCAAATGGGGTCATGAAGAGTCAGACACTACTGAACAACAACAACAAAAGAGGGTCAGAGCTTCCAGGAATAGGGAGGTGATATTCCCATTGTATTCTGCCCTCTTAGACCTCATCTGGCATCTTGTGTTCAATTCTGGGCGTATAGTTTAAGGAGGACGTTGATAAGCTGGAAAGCGCCAGAGGAGGGCAATTGGATGATGAAGGGTCTTTAGCCTTTGTCTTATGAGGAATGTTGCAGAATTTGGGCGTGTTTAGTCTGGAGAAAAGAAGATTTGGGTGAGACATGATATGTGTCTTCAAGTATCTGAAGGACTGTCATGTGAAGAGAGATAAGGCTTGTTCTGTTTGATCCAAAGGAGCAATGAGTGGAAGGTAGGATGTCTTAACAATGAGAGCAGGTCCCAAAATGGTAGCTTCCCCCACCTTGGAGATCTCCAAGTGGAAGCCAGACAACCTCTTGTCAAGGGTCATCGTGTTATGTATACTCATGTATGGCTTGGCCTGGACAGTCAGTGAAGTCCCGTCCAATTCTCAAATTCTGTGATGATGGTGGCAGGAGATCTCCATTAGCCAGGCATTTGCTGAAACTGTCTTTCTGTCAAAAGCAGAGCAGCAGCTTCCTGACTGGCCTTAATGATAATTTTATCCTTCACAAGGTGGAGGATCCAACAAATTCTATTTTGAATTCTCACCATGTGGTTACTCCATCTCATCAACCAATAGGGAGGGACAGGTTGTTAGGGTGGAAATGAAGGGGAATCTGGGGAGAGGCAACCACTCCTTCTTAGAGTCTGTGACAGAGAAGAGAAAAGTCAGAGATAGTCTGATGTGGAACCTAGATCTCAGGAAAACAGATTTCAAAAGGTTAAGATAAAAAGGATAAATAGGATCCCATGGCTTAAAAGTCTACAAGGGAAGTCAGCCCAGGAAGAATGGGGGATTCTTAAGAATGGAATTCTGAAAACATATAAGGAATTATTCCAATGAGGAGGAAGAATGGGGGTTGTCTGAAGAGACCAATGTGGACACACAGGAAACTCACCAACTGACTGTACAGGAGATGCAAGCAGAGGATAGACACAAGAGTATCACACTGAGCTGTGAAAATAGCGTCAGGGATGAAGGTCCAAAATATCAAAAAATAGCTTCATGGGTTTTTTTCCTTCTTCTTCTTTTTTTGTTAGCTATTCTGGGGGAAGGAGAAATATCAAAGAAGGGATAGGGCTGCTTCTTGGGGTGAATGGGATGATGATGACTGGTAACAAAGACTGCTCAACTCTCAGATTCTCTGCCAAGAAGAATGCCCTCTGTGGTGAAAATGATAGAAAAAAATGTGTAACAGATTCAGTTATTGTTGTTGAGTCATTTTTCAGTTGTGTCCAACTCTTTGTGACCCCCTCTGGAGTTTTCTGGGCAAAGATACTTGAGTGGCTTGCCATTTCCTTCTCCATGTCACTTTTTTTTTTTTACAAATGAGGAAACTGAGGCAAACAGGGTTAAGTGACCTGCCCAGGGTCACACAGCTAGGAAGTGTCTGAGGTCAGGAGTTAAACTCATGAAGATGAATCTTCTTGATTCCAAGCCCAGGGCTCTAGCCAATGTGCTATCTAACTGCTCCAGGTAACAGGTAGTTGACACCTAAGACAGGTAAGGAGACAAGAAAGGAGTTCAGAGCTTGCCCTTGATGCATTCACATCCCCTGGCCCAGATGAACTCTCTCCTTGGGTCCTAAAAGAACTAGCAGATGGGAAATAAGATATACAGGCAATGGGGTATAGAGATCTATCCTGAAAAAAAAAAAAGAAAAGAAAAGAAATCTATCCTGCCCTACAGGAAAAAAGAAGGGGAAGGGGATAAGAGAAGGGGGGGAACAGAAGGGAGAGCAGATTAGGGAAGGGGTATTCAGAATGCATGCCATCTTGGGGTGGGGGAGGGACAAGATGGAGAGAAAATTTGGAACTCAAAATCTCGTGGAAGTGAATGTTGAAAACTGAAAAACAAATAAATTAATAAACTCCAAAAAAAAAAAAAAAAAATTAAAAGTCCTGACCTTTAAGATAGGGAAAAGAATACTCTGTGTACCATAGGCCAGTGAACTTGCCATTGATTCTTGGGAAAATTCCAGGAGGGTTCAGGAAAGAAATGCTAATTGAACCTTTAGAAAGTGAAGGGATGATCATGACTCCAGCATGATGTCATTGAGAACAGGTCATACCAGACTAATCTTATTTCCTTTTCTGATGGGGTTTCAAAGCTGGCAGATCAGGGGAATGTTGCAGATTTTGCTTATCTAGATTTTAGCAAAGGATTTGATAGATTATCTCACCATTCTGGTGGGGAAAAGCTATTTAACATATTTATCTTTGGAATATCCAAAGATGGCATGCTTCTCAAATCCGCAGATGACATAAAGCTAGTAGGTAGAGCTACCACAGTGGATGATAGAGTCAGGACCCCCAACCCATCCTTCCCCCCAGAAAAAGAATCTTGACAGGCTAGAAAGATAGTTCTCCAACTTTTTAGGCTCATTTGCTCTTCTTTTTCTTTTTTCGCTTTTTGGTGAGGCAATCAGGGTTAAGTGACTTGCCCAGGGTCACACAGCTCTAGTAAGTGTCAAGTATCTGAGGCCAGATTTGAACTCAGGTCCTCCTGACTCCAAGGCCAGAGCTCTATCTACTGCACCACCTAGCTACCCCCCCCCCCCGGCTCATTTGCTCTTAATACTTATTGTGGACTCCCTAAAGAGCTTGTTTGTGTGGGCCGTCCCCGTCATTATTTACTGTATTAGAAATTAAAACATCTTACTATTATTTTGGAAACAGTTTTGACCTTGCAGACCTCCTGAAAGGGTCTTGGGGATTCCTGGGCTTTGATATCAGGAAAAGCTCTCTTAACAATGAGAACTGTCCAAAAATGGTGACTTCCCCAGGAAGCTGGGAGTCCCTGAGACCCTCAAATCACATTTTAAGAATGACTGAGCTAAATTATTGGACTGAATCTAATAAGGTAAAATGCAATAGAGATAAAAACAAAATCTTACACTTAGGTTTAAGAAAATGAACTTCACAAGTAGAGGATGGTGGAGACATGATTAGATAACAGGTCTTTGGAAAAAGATCTGGGGGTCTTGGTGGATTTCAACCTCAGTATGAGTTTGTAGTGACATGATGGCCAAAAAACACTGACATTATTTTGTGTTGAGAAGCCTGGGGTCCAGGGCAATGGATGCGATTATCCCATTATATCCAAGTCAGACCATATCCGTTTTCAGTTCTGGGTGCCACGTTTTAGGATTGAAGTTGATAAACAGGAAGGCAATTAGGGTAGTGAAGGACCTTGAAATCATACCGGATGAGTAGAGGCTGAAGGAATTGTGGATGCTTCCAATGGAGAAGAGAAGGCTGAAGGGGGAATCCAACATTGGACCTCAAGTATTTGAAAGCCTCCCATGCAAATGATGGATTAAACTCATTTTACTCTATTTCATTTATTTATTTATGTATGTATGTGTGTATGTATGTATGTATGTATGTATGTATTTATGTATTTATTTATTTATTTATTTGGCTAGGCAGTGGGGTTAAGTGACTTGCCCAGGGTCACACGGCTAGAAAGTGTTATGTGTCTGAGGCTGGATTTAAACTCAGGTCCTCCTGACTCCAGGGCCGGTGCTCTATCCACTGCGCCACCTAACTGCCCCTTCATTTTACTCTAGAACGCAGAAATAAGAGTAATGGGCAGAAGTTTCAGAAAGGTAGATTTAATCATGACATAGGGGGAAATGTCCTAATAATTAGAGCTATTCAACAGGGGAATGGGCTTCCTCTGGAGGGGGTGAGTTTCTCTGTCACCGGAGGAGGGCAAGGAAAGCTGGATGAGTAGAAGGGGCGCTCATAGGGGCGGCTAGGTGGTGGCACCAGCCCTGGAGTCTGGAGGACTCAAATCCAGCCTCAGATACTTACTAGCTGTGTGACCCTAGACAAGTCACTTAACCCTGAATGCTGATTGCTTGCTCAGGTAGGTATGAGTTTGAAAAGCCTCTAGCTCTGTGATTCTCTTAACAAACCTCTTTCTAGAACCACAAGTGAACCTGACCAACCCCTGGGTGCCAATGGTTACACTGCCCTGTCAAGGTCATTCATTCCAGGAGGGATACAAATTGACGGATGAAAATCAAACTTGATCTTCAGGCTCCCTAAAAGGTTTTCTAACCCTTTCATTGAACAGATAAAGGCCCAGAAGAGTTAAGTGACTTGCCCAGGGTCACACAGCTAGTAAGTAACTGAGGCTGGATTGAACTCAGGCACTCATGACTCCAGGGCTGGTGCTCTATCCACTGTACCACCTAGCTGCCCCTACCCAAACCCAGGTCCATTGTCTCCAAATCCATGATTCTCTGCACTGTACCATCCAGAGCTGGGGAAGGCAACTTCAGATCTGTAGGCACTTCCTAAATGGGCCTCAAATGGGAGAGACTTGGAGACAAGCCCTGGCTGGCCTGGGTGGGGAGCTACCAGGACCAGGACATCTTCATTGTTGCTCCACACCTCCCTTCCCCCTGGACAGGGGAGGGGAGGGGGGTAGGAGCTTCCTATCTTAGATAATCAGGCCAAGGAATGGGGCTGGAAGGAACTGTGGAGGGAAGGTCTAGGGTCCAGCTGAAGCAATATTGGTCTAAAATCTGTACAGATCTGCTCCACCCGGCTTCCCTGGGCCTCTTCCACAGCTGGAAAGACTGGGAGACTGAAAACCTGGTTAGGACCACATCTGGAAAAGAGCCTTCTGTTCTGGACCCACATTCAGGAAGGGGATTCAGAAACCACAGCACGTCTCAAGGAGGGTGAGCAGACCAGAGACTTCACTACACACGGATTGGGGAAAGAAAAAACCTGCACGATACTTTATCTGGAGAAGAGAAGATGTATGGGGTGTCTCATCTGTGTCTTCAAAAATTTGAACAGCTGTGATGTTGTTGGTGTTCAGTCTTGTTCAACCCTTTGTGACCCCATTTGGGGTTTTCTTGGCAGAGATACTGGGGTAGTTTGTCATTTCCTTCTGCTCATTTTGCAGATAAGGAAACTGAGGGAAATGGGGCTAAGTGACTTGCCCAGGGTCACACAGCTAATAAGTGTCTGAGGCCAGATTTGAACTCAAGAAGACCAGTCTTCCTAACTCCAGACCCAGGGCTCTAACCACTGCACCACCGAGCTGCCCACACGTTTATATAACACCTACTATGTGCCAGGCACTACGGTAAGCACTTTACAAATATTATCTCATTTGCTCCTCATACAACCCTGGGAGGTAGGTGCCACTATTATCCCCATTTTTCTCATCCATCATCTCATTTGATTTTCACACCAACTCTGTGGCAGGTCAAAGATTATTCCTCACTATTCAGGAGCCTGAGGTAGGGTGGAGATCCCTTCAGCTCCAGGTCACCATCCTTGTTCTTGTGTGTTTCTAACATTGCTATCAACAGAAGGGCTGGTCTTACTGCTCCCATTTGACAGATGAGGAAACTGAGACTTGGCCAAGATCACACAGTGCTAGGTTGGAACCCAGGTCTCCATTCTTCTATTCTACTCATTTTTTCACAGAACTTACACTCTACTGCCTCCCACCCTGGAGTTGTTTCGCTTCCAAACTCTCTGGCCAGGGGAGGAGATGCCTTCCAAGCTGTCATAGAGACCCATCCATCCCCACAGAAGCCTGGGGGATGCCAGGCAATAATTAGAAGCAAAGAAGAGGAGGACAGTGCAAGGAAAGGTTGCTCCTGGTTTTTTTTCCTCTCCCCCCCTCTGCTCCATGTCTCCCCCTTCTTCCCCTTTCTCTTCTTCCCTCTCCAAACAACGAAGAAAAATAGACTGGTGGGTGATAGCGACTATCTCGGATAACGCCACGATTCCTTCCTCAGTTCTCTGGGCAGAGATAGGAAGAGAGGCAAGCAGCAGGAGCAGAGCTGGGAATCATCAACCCAGCTCGATAAGGGGGCCGCTGAAATGTTAGCAAAAATATTTAGACAATAAATGAAGTATCAGAAAGCAGCATAGATCTTTAAGAAATCAATCATCTTGTACTGTGTGTCTGGACACCCGGCGCCGAAGCCCAGATAGCCGCCAAACTGGGGAGATAAGGGTTAATCAAGGATTTAATTCTGCACAAGATAAAAAGGAGTTCAGCCTTAAAAAGGGAGAGAAAGAAAAAGAGGCAAGACTCCCCTTTCCTTCCCACCCCCATTTGCCAAAGCTTTGGGATGACTTTTCTCCCTATCACTCCCTGGGCCCCCCACTCCCTCCACCCTCCCAGATATCTCACCGGGTTGGCAAGTGTTTCTAATGACCTACTAATTCTCCCAGGACTGTCCTCCACCCACAGTCTCAAGAGCAAAGGCCTTCAGGAGGAGGGACAGAAAGAAAGACAAATCACGGCATGTCAGAGCTCTCCCCTGGAATATAGGATGTCAGAGCTTGGGAGGGTCATTACAGATCATCTGCTCCAACTTCCTCACTTAATGGATGAGGGAATGGAGGCCCAGAGAGGCTAATGGGGAGGAGAAGCAGGCGGGGGTTGGTTCGGGCAGGAATCAAGTCAAGTTAATAAGTAAACAAGAATGTATTAAGTGCCTTGTTCTAATAGCTGCAGATATGAAGACGGACCCTCCAAGAGCTCATACTCTAATGGGGGGAGACAATATGCAAACAATGATATACATACAAGACACACACAGTATAAATGGGACTATAAATGGTAGTTATGAAGGGGAGGCATTGGAAGGGGGTTGGTGGGGAGAAGGAAGTAAGGGAGAGCAGAAAGTAGGATTTGAGTTGACTTGAAGGAAGCCAGGAAAACTAGGTAGTGAAGGAGATTGTAAGCTCCTCAAGGGCAGGGACTGTCTTTTGCTTCTTTTTGTATCCCCATTGCTTAGCATGGTGCCTGGCACACAGAAGGTGCCTAATAAATGTTTATTAGCTGACTGACTGTATGACCTTTTGACCTGTAGTTGAGTGAGAATATATCTGCTAGCTTCTCCCAAACTGACACCGGACAAGTCACTTAACCTTCTTTGCCTCAGTTTCCTCATCTGCAAAATGAGCTGGAGAAGGAAATAGCAAACCACTCCAGTATCTTTGCCAAGAAAACCCCAAATGGGGTCATGAAAAGTCAGACAAGACTGAAAAATGACTGAATTGAACTGAACTGATGATGACGAAAGCTAGCATTTCTATGGTGCCTGCTATGCTCTAGGCACTGTGCTAAGCACTTTACAAATGCTATCTCATTTGAACCTCACAACAAGCCTGGGAGGTAGGTGCCATTGTTATCCCCATTTTACAGTTGAGAAAACTGAGGCAAACAGAGGTTAAGTGTGTAAGGCCATATTTGAACTCAGGTCTTCCTGAATCCATATCTAGTGTTCTGTCCTCATGGTGACCCAAGAAGAAACCGATGCGGATATACAGGGAGGTCACCCACCAACTTAGATGTTCAAAAGAAATGTACAAAAGTTGGAAACAAGGGAGAGGTAAAAGAATACAAACATTAAAGCATGGCACGATCCTGGAAAAAGTGTCAGAAATTCCAAAGTTCAGAGTGAGCCCAGGCTAGCGAGGAAAGCTAAGAACCACAAAAAGGGTTGGGATTTTTTTATATGCTTATTTTTTTTGTTTTGTTTTTAACAAAAAAGAGTATCAAACAAGGGCTGGCATGTTTTCACTTGGGGTGCACAACCCAGACAAGTCAGAGCTGTTATTATGCTTCTGTTTTCCCTGCCAAGGACAATGACCTTCACACTGGAAATGATAGAACAAAATTGACTGACAGAGAGTTGATGCACAGGATAAGTAAGGAGATTGTTAGAGATCACCCAGCTGGATGAATTCAAGTCACCTGACCCAGATGAACTACCTCTTCAAGGCCTGAAAGAACTGGCAAATATGACTACCACGCCACTGGCAGTACAACCTGAAAGATCATGGAAAAAAACAGGAGAGGTGACACAAAGTTGGAGAAGGGCAAATGATCTGATCTTCCAAAACACAAAAGAAGAGAACCAAGTCTACAAATTCTAGGCCAGTGAGCTGAACTTTGATTCCTAAGAGAGTCCTAGAAGGGATCATTAAAGGGATGGTCGGTGAATATCTAGAAAGGGAAACAACGATGACAAAGAGCCAGCTTGGCTTCATCTAGGCTAAGTCACGCCACATAACCTTAATCCTCTGAACAGGATTACGAAGTGATCAGAATCAGGGAGTGCTGTGAACGCAACTTGCCCAGATGTCTACAAAGCTTTTGATAAAGTATCTGAAACTATTCTTGTGGAGAAGATGGAGAGATAGAGATTGGAGGATAACACAATCAGATGGATTCAGACCAAGCTGGATGGCCAGACTGAAAGAAGAGTTGTTAATGATTCAGTGCCAATGTGGCACAGAGTCACCAGGGAAGGACCCCAGGTATCTGTGCTTGGATCTGTGCTGTTTCACACTTTTATCAATGAAGTGGATAAAGGCATAGATGGTATGCTCATCCACCTAACAGTTGATTCCAAGCTGGGAGTGGGGGGAAGAGCTAATGAGAATGGATGACAGAGTCAGGATCAAAATGGAGTTTGGTAGGCTAGAGCACTGAGTTGTTTTTTCAGTCATATTCAACTCTCTATGACCCCATTTGGGGTTTTCTCAGCAGAGATACTAGAGTGATTTGCCATTTCTTTCTCCAGCTCATTTGACAGATGAGGAAACTGAGGCAAACAGGGTTTAGTGACGTGCCCAGGGTCACACAGCCAGTGTCTGAGGCTACGTGAGTCTTCCTAACTCCAGGCCTAGTGCTCGATCCACTGCATGTCCTGGATGCCCCAGCTCTAGGAAGACGGTCCTATAATCTGGGACGCATCTATCACCTAGTAATTTATCTATGTGCCTTCCTTAAACCTCATTCAATTTTCTGCCTGTACCACCTAACAGGAACAAGAGGTCCTCCAAGCTTTCTCCTCTCTATGAAAAGAGGTCGCACAATGAGTTATTTTAAGTTTGGGGCGAGGAGGAGCATGGCATAATTCTAGAATCCTGGGATTCGGTGACCAGATCTGTGCTCTCCAGGCCTCCCCTCAGGGACAATCCTACTCATGCTTTCCAAATCTTAAAGGGCCATACAAACATGAGCTATAATTAACACAAAGGAGAATGAAATTACTGGCATGGTCTTGTCACAAGCAAGGGAGACATTTTCAAAGGGGACTTAATTTGGATCATATATTTAAACAGGGTGACCAGCCAACAAATACCCAATGCATGCTGACAAGGTAGAAAGCCCTGGACTGGAAATCAGGGGACTGGCTTTCGATCTTGGCTCTGCCATTTCACTTGGTGTATGACTCTGGGAAAGACAGTTCCCCTTTTTGGGTCTCATTTTAAAAATGTACTTTACTCATTTGCTCAGGGATTGAAATGTAGGGTTCTTCTGCAATTGCCAAGGGCCACATAGGGTCAACTGCCATCGGGGCTGGAGCCAAGGCAGCAGGAAACAGGGGGAAGAAAGCTCGAGATCCTTACCGTCTCTGTTTGCCCTTCACTCTGGATGTTTCCACTGAATGGACCCCAGGAAATTCCCTCAGGGAGACTCCTCTTGGCACGAACTTTGCTTTCCCCATCCTGTGAGATTAACTCCAATTCATCTAGATTAAAAAAAGACAAAAGAATGATAAGAAAAGAACAAGACAGCTATTTGGCTCTACCTGTCCATGGACTATGGCAGGAGACAGGCATTCTAAACACCTTGGGCCCTCTTCCCAGGTGTGGTACATCACAATCTCTCCCTGTCCCCGGGTAATCAGTCAATCAAACATTTATCAAACACCCAGTACATTCCATGCACTATACTAAGTGCATGGAATACCGAAAAAAGGCAAAAGACAGTCCCTGCTCTCAAAGTCTAATGGGAAAGACAACATGGAAACATGCGATATGTAGGATAAATTGGAGATAATTAACAAAGGGAAGAAGCCAGAATTAAGGGGGATGGGAAAAGCTTCCCGTAGGAGGTGAGATCTTAGCTGAGACTTGAAGGAGGGCTGAGAAGCCAGAACGTAGAGATGAGGAGGGAGATCGTTCCAAGCTTGGCAGAGCCGATGAAAATGCCCAGAGCTGGGAGATGGAAGTGTTTGTTCTTATCCATGTAATGGAAACATAGCCAGACAACACAGCTCATGCCAACAGCGTCCCCACTGAGGATGGCCCTCCCAATGACAAGGAGGCCAATGGCATCACATAAGTGGGATGGAGAATTAAAGGGGGGTGGGGGGGAAGGTAGGGAGGACAGGTTCTAAAGGGCTTTGAATGCCAATGAGAGGATTTTATATTTGATCCCCGAGAAGATAAAGAGCCACTGGTGTTTATTCATTTACTGAGTAGGGGGTTGACATGGTCACATCTGCACATTAGGAGATCAGTTTGACAGCTAAGTACAGGATGGATTGGAGTGGGGAGGGATAAAAGGCAAGCAAACCCCCTTGCAGGCTATTGGAATAGTCCAGGCATGAGGGGAAGAGGGCCTGTAAGAGGGTGGTGGCAGTGTCAGAGGAGAGAAGGGCACCCATTCAGGCCTTGGTAACAGAGATTGGATAGGAGGGGTGAGAGATAGTGAGGAGTTGAGGACAAACCCCATGTTGCCATCCCAAAGGACTGTGAAACCTGGCAAAAGGAACATCGAGGGTAGCCTTGACTTGTGCCCAAATGGCGGAGATACCAGGAATGGCCCCAGAGAGCTAGGTGCTCCATTATTATTATATCCCCCAACTAGACTAGAAGCTTCCTGAGGGCAGGAACTGCATCTCTTTGAAGCACTTAACACAGTACTATGACCATGGCAAGAGCTTTAAAAATGGCTGTTGTACGGATAAAGGGAGAAAGGGGAGACACATTGCAAACCCAAAGAGGGTATGCTAAAGTGATAGGCAAGGCGAGAATAATTCCACCTCACATCCCTAAAGAACATCACCACTCAAAAAGTGCTTTCACAGACACAATCTTCTTGATCAAGGCATCCCTGTGAGGTGCACCAGCTGCCATTACTATTTGCACTTTACTGATGAAGGACCTGAGTCTCAGGGAAGAGGGAAGTTAATTGTCTCGCTCAGAGGAACGTGACTGGTAAACAGCAGAATGAGAACCAGAGTCAGAGATTTAGGGTTGAGAGGGACTTTAGAGATTCTCGGATTCAACCCCCTCCTTTTACACATGAGGGCCCAGAGAGGAGAAATGAGTTCCTGCAATGTCACACCTACAGTAAGTAGCAGAGTGAGGATTCAAACCCAGGTCTTCAGACTCCAAGAGCCCAGTGCTGTTTCTAGCACATTACAAACCTAGCATCAGGCCTGCCTTTGGGTGGCACACTCACCCTGCAAACTGATGCCAACGTAACTGGGAATGAGTGTCCCGATTTGGGGTCCCTGACCCAGGGATGGGAGCTGGGGTGACAACCCAAGAGTTATATTGGTGTACTGGGGTCCGAGGCTGACCGGGCAGAAAGAGGAAGATGTCAAGGTACAGTGGAAAGAGTATGGAGTCAGTCAGTCAACATGCATTTATTAAGCACCTATTATGTACCAGGCACTGTGCTAAGCACTGGGGATACAAAGACAGCCCTGTTCTCAGAGAGCTCATAGGCTAAGGCAGAAAACAACGTGCAAATAACTTGGTACATACATGCTAACTGTGTAAATGGAAAGAAATCTTTGGGGAAGGCATTGTGGCAGTGGGGGTGGTGGTAAAGAAGACCTCTTGCAGAGGGTGGGATTTGAGCTGAGTGTTGAGGGAAGCCAGGAAACAGAGGTGAGAAGGAAGGGCATGCCAGGTGTGGGGCATAGCCAGTGCAAAGTTGAGGAGTTGGGAGATGACGTTTTATCTATGAGGAACAGTTAATTGCCTGTCATTGCTGGATCATTGAGTACCTGGAAGGGAATAGAAAGAAAGAATATTGGAAAGGTAGGAAGGGACCAGGCTTTAAATGCTCAACAGAGCATTTTCTACTCGATCCCAGAGTTATAGGGAGCCATTGGGAGTTTATTGAGTAGGAGTGAGAAAATCATTTTATCAGATGAAGGCAGGGTGGAGGAGGGAGACTTAAGGCAGGAGTACTGTGGTAAACTCCTGGTTGTACCATCAACTCTCTGTGTGACCTTAAGCAAGTCACTTGCCCATTATGGACTTTGGTTTCCTAAAGGTTCCTTCCAGCTAAGACATTCTATATCCTAGGGTCCCTCCTTGCCCTGACTTTTATGTCCAAAGGTCTACCAACCTTGACATTATGTCCTAATGCTCCTCCTAGCTCTGACATGCTACATGCGACTCAACTGGGCAAACAGTTGATTGACATTGATCACCAATATTATTCAATGTCCTCAGCTACTCAGGGCACCAGGAACTGATGCTTGTACCTATGCCCCCTATCTTTGCTAGTCCATGGGATGAAGGGGCACCCACAGCTGGGCCCCACTTATCATGGCTTCTCCCAACTCTCTCTTTTACTCTACCAGATGCTCAGAAAGGCAGAAAGTGGAAACATTTCTCATCAAGAGAACTCAGATTTGCTTCTGGGAAGATGAAGGAACACTGGTCTAGGGCCTGGAAGACCAGAGTTCTGAGGTTTAGACTCTATGATGTGAGTGACCGATAAGTTTGGGGACCTCCCTGGACCTCAGCTTTCTTTAGGGGTCGGGTGGAGCAATGCTTCCCAATCTTCTGGACACAGATCCCTGGAGGTGGAGAGTTGGGGAGAAGGAGGAGGGGAAAAGGAAGGGGTCTTAGAGTTATCTGTGACCCAAGGGGTCCTTGAATCAATATGCAAATGAGAATTATAATGCTGATCCTTATTTAGCTCCAACAAAATAAGCAGTCTGATTCAGCCTAATGAATCAAACAGAGGTACCTTTTGTAGATGAATATGTAATATGCCATATATACACATATGTACATACACACATATATTACTACTTTTAGTAATATGGTAATATTACTAGATTTACTTTTACACACACACACTCACACACACACACACACACACACACACACACACACACACAATTTTTCAAATGCAAGTGGCTACTAGCTTGTTTCTGTCCTCACCTCTGATTTGATTTCACGGGAGGAAGGAAACCTTCCCTCAGGTGATAACTTTGTAATCTACGGTCTTAGAACTAAAAGGTTAAATGAGTTAGCCAGGATCACCTCAACAATATGTGTAAAAGACAAAATGTGAACCCAGGATTTCCTGACTCCAAGGATCATAGTTTTAGTGTCAGAAGGGACCTTTGTGGTTATCTTATTTTGACCCCTTTATATTACAGATAAGGAAACTGAGGCTCAGAGAGATGAGGTGACTTGTTCAGAGTTATAAAGGTAGGAAGTAAGAAAGGAGGAATTCGAACCCAGGTCCTCTGCTTCTCCCTCTGCTACTACTGTGATAAAAAGATAGAAATTCACTTGTATTTGTTGCTGGATTTCAGAAGTCTGAAGTTAGAAAGGTGTCCTTATGCTTGAAAAGGGAAGGACTGGCTGCATGAGAGGCCCTCCATGGCCCCTTCCTGCTCGGCATCTACAATCTTGTAATAATAGGCAGCTTTTAGTTATCACTTGAAGGTTTGCAAAGCGCTTTTCATGTGTTATCTCATTTGGCAGTTCAGTTGAAAGTGGAGATGTCCTGGGAAACCTTGTGAGGCAAGTGCTCCTGTTATCCCAATTTTACAGATGTAGAAACCGAGGCTGAGAGAGGTTAAGGGATGTGCCCAGGGTCACACAGTTAGGAAGTATCAGAGACAGGATTCACATTCAGGTCTCCTGACCCCAGGTCCAACACCCTAGCCACTTGCCACCTAGCTATGAGCCTATGACCTCGAGCACTAAGGGCATATGAGCACAAAGAGGAATAGGGATAGGGCCAGGGCTCTCCTTGCTATTGCTGTCTCTGGGGAATGGGCCTGACCTGTATTTGCCCCATTTCAATAGCTGGATTATTATTCCTTCTCCTCTGCCTAGGAAATGGCCCGGGCTACTTCCTTCTCCATTGTGTCCCTTGGGTGTGGTGTCTGTCACCTTCTTGCCTCGTGAATCCCACTTCCATTTGCTGCAGCCTGGCATGCCTGGGCAGAGGTCAGAAACCCGTCCGCCATGACAGGGAAATCTATTCCCCATTGAGCAGACCAGAGAAAGTGCTTTACTTCTGGCTGCCCTCAACTCCAGGCAGGCTCTGGGCTTAATGGGCCCGATTATCTGATAAACTTCTAGCTTAATGGTTTAGATAACATGTAAATATGCTATGAAGGCTGTTCTAAAATGGTTTAACTGGGTCTTTGTCTTTCAGAGTGCAGATAAGATGGCAGCTTACCAATACTCAAATGTATGCTAATAGAGGCTGCCATCTCCCCTGGATCTGCTCCACTGAAAGTGGAGAAGCACAGGAAAATAGGAAGGAGATTTGTCCAATGAATCCCCTAGCAAGAGGGTCCCAGGAGAGAGGAAGAGAGAAGAAAGAGAGCCTCTCATGCCCCCAGTCTGAGTTTCCCTGGGTACTGATGCCACTGCCTTCTCACGGCTCCCTAGGACTCAGGGGATAATTGAATACCAACAACCTGTGCATTTATTAAGCATCTACCATATACACAGAACTGATCTCTCCCTAGGAGAGATGTTGAGTTTATGTAAGACTCAGGAGCTGCCCTCAAGGAGGTTATACTCTAGGAGATGGATAAGACACAAATCCAGAGAGCTTATGATATGTTCCATGGTAATCTAAGGATTTGGGTTCAAATCTCCAGATCTAGAGTGAATGAATGAACGAATGAGTGGGAAAATAAAAAACATTAAGAACTTGCTGTATTCAAAATACTGTATCCCAACAGAATGAATGCTGAAGAAGACAGGAAAATCCAGCTGCACCCTAGGAAGGCAGACATTAAAGAGATTGGCAAAAACACAGAAAACAATGTCTTCTTCTTGCCCAAAAATTTTCTTGTCTTGAAAAATAGTTATTTTTCACAAAGTAGGTTATTTATATTAAAGTATGATGACATGATTATTGTTATTTTTAAATGAATTAATAAATATATATTTTACCATGTATCAGTTTTAATGTCTAATACACTAAATATTGAGAGAGATAAGCCACATAAACAAAAGCTCTCTGGGGGAGGGTGGTTCTCAATCACTTGTAAGAGTATAAGAGGTGGAGATAAGGCTAATACAGAAATATGTTCTGCATGATTTCATATATATAATTGATATCATTCTGTTTGCCTTCTCAGTGGGTAGGGGAAGAATGGGAGGGAGGGAGAGAATTTGGAGCTTAAAATTTAAAAAGAATGTTAATAAATAAAGTATTAAGTTTTATTAAGTATTAAAGTATAAAGGGTCATGAGACCAAAACATTTGAGAACCATTGCCTTAGATGATGCGCCTCTCATAGTATCCTTCAAGACTCAGGGAATCTCAGAGCCGGGAGAAGCCCTGGGATCCATTTTGTCATTCTCCTCACATCAGATTCCCCTCCTTGAGGGAAGAGAAAAGAGTGCTGGATTTGGAGACATAAGACTTGAGTTCAAATCCTGACTCTGTGACTTACTCCCTATGTGACCTTGGCTGCTGTTTCCTCATCTGTAAAATAAGCCAGTTTGACTAAGCTGATCCCTGAGATTTCCTTCAGCTCTAAATCATCAACCATTCTTGACACTCCTGACAGCCTTGGCCCGAACACTTCTGAATGCAGAGAGCTCACTACACATGAGGAAGCTTCTTCTCTTGCTGCACAACCAAGTTAAGCTAAAACATTCTTCTGTGTAACATGTGGAAACACTCGGTCTAGGGGTCAGGAAACCTAGATCTTCAGTCCCATGATGAGTCTTGAGGCAAGTTGCCAGGACTCAGTTTCCTTTTTTGTAATATGAGAGGTTTAGAATAGTGACCCTGTGAAGCAGGAATTCTTTCCTTTTTTCTGTATGTCAAGGTCCCCTTCAGTAGTGTGGTAAAGCTCCTAGACCCCTTCTCAGAAGAATGTTTTGGAGGGTTTTTTAAGTACGTAAAATGCTTAAGATTACAAAGGAAATCAAAGATCAGTAGAACTCAAGTTGTATTTTCCTTCCCATCCACGTTTAGAACCCTCACTCCAAAGTCCAATTCAGCCCTGAGTCCAAGACCCTATCATCTCTCCTTGGTCATCCCAGGAGCATCACGCAAACCAACCCAACCATATCATGCAATGGGCACTGTCTCAGCCCTGCATGTTGATACCTAAGAATGACGACCTCCCAGGATGGGAGAGGGGCAAGGACAACCTGGCCATGTTTCCTGGGCAGGAGGCACTTCACCTTGTAGACAAGCTATAACTGCTCATCAAAATTAGCTGCTATCCTTGGAAATTTAACTGCTTCAACTATGGGGGGGTGCTGGAAGCGGGCCCCCAGGATGGGAAGTCGGGGGGTGAGGTGTTTATGCAGGGTTCCTTTCCCTTTGGGCTGAACCCCATGAGATGGGGGCTTGTGAAATGCAGGGAGGAAGGAAACACTAGCTGGTCCTACTCTTAGACACAGGGCTGGGAGGGGAGCTTCATTTCTTTTTCTCCAACTCATTTAATGTGGGGAATCCCCAACTTTGCCCCAGCAGCAGCTACCGAAGCTTGCTCCCTGCAGCCCCCAGGGGTTTTAAGCAGGTATTTCAAGCTTCTGCCCTACATGTCTCTCCCTACTCCAAATGTCTGTAGGTGGGTGGGTGGAAGGCAGGTCGAGGTGAGGCTCAGAAACAAGGCAGAATCTGTGATCAACAACACTGTCGTAGTAAACTGGTTGGGGACTCCAGTTCAAAAGACATTAGTCATACGCTACCTTCTGTTATGACCACACTGAACCACAGGCAGACATCTTCACCAAGTAAGTCCTCGAGGTGACAATGCTGTGTGGGATGGCTGGCTCAGTCCCACCTCCACGCTTTTGTTCATGCTGTTCTGTGGCCTATAATGCCCGCCTGCCTCCTTTCCACCAAACTAAAGCTTTCCTGCCCTTCAAGGCTCTCTTCAAGTTGAGTCAGCATACTATGGTCAGCGGAAAAGGAGCTTCTATTTGAAATCAGAGGACCTGAGTTTGAATTTCCATTTTGCCACTTGCCATCTATGTAATGCTGGGCAAATCCCTCACCCTCATGGGGATTCTGTACTGGGGCTGGGAACTAGGAGTCTCTAAGAAATCCCGCAGCTCTGAATTATAGGCTTTGATAAGAACAACCAACAATTGTTTTTATTTGGCTTTATTGACTCTGTCCTAGGCACTGTAGGAACTATCTTCTGTCCCTGATAAACTAGGTCCAACCTTCCATTTTACAACTGAGTGAACTGAGGTCCAGAAAAGGGAATTAATTTTGTTACACCATTAAGGGTTTTTGACTAAAATTAATTAAATTAAAAAGGTTACAAATTAAAAAAGATTAAAAAGGTTATACCATTAAGGGTTTTTGACTAAAATTTTAGCACTCTTGCCACTATAACCCAGGATTTAGATTTCAAATTGTTCTATTCATTTCCTCTCATTAATTAACATTCTGGTCAATAGGGAGCTGATGGGTCAGTGGACAGAGCACCAGGCCTGGAGTCAGGAGTTCAAATCTGACCTCGGACACCTGCTAGCTATATGACCCTGGGCAAGTTATTTGAAACCCTGTCTGCCTCAGTTTCTTCATTTGTAAAATGGTGATGACAGTAGCACCTACCTCCTAGAGTTGTTGTGAAGATAAAGTGAGGAAATATTTGTAAAAGTGCTTAGTAGAGTGCCTGGCATGTAGTAAGTATTTAATAAATGCTTGTTCCTTCCCTGCCTGAGAAGAGGGAATTGGGACTGTGGATCCCAATTCTAGTTACAATTTGCCTTGTTTCCATTGCAAGCTCTGCTCCTGACTCCCAAGGTAGTTAAGAAATCTCCAGGTGACAGCAGATCGCCCTGTCCAGCAATTGATAACTGTGAACTCTCCAAAAACTGTCAGCATTTGGTAGCTATTGGGGGGTGTGGGTGGCAGGGGGCACATACCAAAAACATGCTCATGCGGTGATCATTGCAGAGGGCTGAGCTGTTTATAAACACATTATGTGCCTCAATTTATCCATTAAAAAAAAAAGCCACGGAATTAGCCTATTTGGATTACAATCAGCACCACCATCAAAAAGTATTTAGTGTGTGCCCAGGGCGCTGTGAAGGCTTTGTTGCAACTTATAAAAGGCTTCGTGTCTCTTTGATGAAAATCATAATAACTATTATTATGCCACCCACTCCAAGTACATGCTGTATATACCATATATAAATATACATATATATATGCATGCACACACATACACATACACACATATATCTATATATCAAGGGTCTTTAGCCTGAACAACTCCAAACACTCTACGCGAATTCTTACATAACCTCCAGGGGGAGCCAAGGAATAGTCTGCCCATTTTACAGATGAGACATGGGAGGCAGGCCACCTAACTGTTTATTCCTTCTGCTACTGGCTCCCCAGCCCACTCCAAGAAACTAGCAGGGCAGCCCGGCAGATACGAGGGCTGATACTCTAAGTAGTACAGTAGTTAGCCCTGGCATACACATAGATATATGATGGCGCCATCATGGTCCTTGGTCTGGCATTCGAGGCTCTCCACCACTAGATCCTCACTTATGTCTCAAGGACCACCTCCCACTCCTTCTTTTTACATCCCTTATGTCTTATGGATTACTGTCTATTCTCAACTGATATTGCCCCCACTTCCTCCACTCATCTCTCCTCCCTGCCTCCCTCTCCAGCTTCCTATCCAATTTTGACCCATCGTTCAAGGCCAAGCTACCTCCTCCGGGAAGCCTTCCTCCCAAGAGGAACTGATTTCTCCTTTTTCTGAACTGTTACTTCATTTTTCTACCTTGCTAACACACTCATGGTGGAATGTGGTACCACATAGCTCGCTGAGTTTGTGCCCGTTTCCCTACAAGCTCTCGGGGGGCAGGGACCGTGTGTCCCACCTTCCATGTCTCAGCATGGAGGTGTGTATAAGCAGTTGTGATTATTCTAGGTTATCATGGAATAATTTATTAAATTATTCTAATATAGCATATTAGCATATATTCTAATACAGCATACACTGATCATATATTCTATAATAACATTACTATAGAATTCTGTATTGTTTGTTTTCCCTGACTTCCTTCCAGACTCAGCTCAAGCTTCTACGGGAGTCCCTCCTTGGCCTCTCCCTGGGGGGCTGCTCCTCTTCCATCACCTTCTATCTGCCTTCAAGGCCTATATGCACCTAGTCATTTCCATGTGTTCCTCTGGACCCTTGAGGGCAGATTCAGTGTTTTTGTCTTTCTGTGTATACCAAGTACTTAGCAGAGTTTCTAATGTACGATGTTTGATAAATGTTTGTTGACTGATTTGCTGACTATTTAAGCATACGGTTGTTTCCCCTAAGGGAAAACACCTCTATCTCTCTCTCCCCCTCTCCAAGGCTAGAGCATATATACACAGCACTTTGACATGAATTTAAATCCGGCCTCAGGCACTTGTGTCCCTGGGTAAGTCACTTAACTCTGTTTCCTTAGTTTCCTCATCTATCAAATGAGCTGGAGAAGGGCATAGCAAACCACTCTACAATCTTTGCCAAGAAAACCCCAAATAGAGTTGTGGAGAGTCAGACACGACTGAAGTAACCAAACAAAAACAGCTAAGGCTCAGACGGGGGGTGGGGAGGTGGGGGGGGGTGTGTGTGTGTGTGTACCTGTCCCAAGGTAACACAGAGTCAGAGGCAAAGCCGGGAAACTGAGGGAAACACTTGAATATGAAGACCAGCAGATATGAGGGACTCAGGTCCTCTGACTCCTTAGCCTGGGGCCCTGTCAACCACACCAGGATGCCTTTCTCTTCAGATGAGAGAGCACAGTCTTTGACAGCTGGGGTTTGGGGGAAGCAAGGATCTGGCAGTCAGAGAAAGATGACCTCCTACCCCACCATACTGCGGGTCCTTGTGGAGCACACCCATGGAGCATCCTCCTAACTATCCAGGGCAGCTGCCCCAGTGTTGGCTTAAGACAAAATTTTTTCCCACAAACCTACAGTCATAAGCCGTAGGTCCACACCACCTCCCACCCCTTAACCCCTGATATGCTGTCCCTAAACTTAATATCTCCTTCAATTTAGTCACCAGGGACTTGAGTTCTGGGGAGCCAGGAAATGGGGAAGAGGTGACAAGGAGTCTTCATCCTGAAGGCATTTTTCTCTTCTAGGGATTTTATATGGGGGGGGGCCTATAGGGAGAAAGGGAAAGTCAACCATTATCCCAGGCAGCTTTGAAGGGCACCTACCATGCTCTACTCCCTCTGCCCCATGGAGGGGCCTCCCTTTGTAACTAACTCCCCCTTTTCTCATTCTGCCCAGGCTAGTTCTCCTCCTCCCCCCTCCCTTCCTTCCCACTGTCTCATTGGCTAAGCATCTGCACTGGGGGCAGGAGACCATGCCTCCAAGATAAGAGTGTGTGCCTGACACTTTCCATGTCAGACCACTCCATCTTCTGTGTATCAATCCCCACCAGAGAAAACACACAGCCACAGATAAAAGGCAACCGTTCCAGAAGGGGGACAAGGAGAGAGACAGAGAGAGAGAGAGAGAGAGAGAGAGAGAGAGAAACAGAGACAGAAAGATATACAGACACATGGTGGGGTGGGGGGAGAAAAGAGACAGAGGAGAGGGGGGAGAAAGAGGAGAAAGAGAGAGGGAGAGAGAGAGATACATAGACACATGGTGGGGCAGGGGGAGAAGAGAGACGGGGGGGAGAAAGGAGAGACAGACAGACAGATAGACAGAAATAGAGATAGAGTGATACACAGACACATGGTGGGGCAGGGAGAGAAGAGAGAGAGAAAACAGGGAGGAGAAGGAGGAGAGAGAGACAGAGACAGAGACAGAGATGCACAGACACATGGTGGGGCAGGGGGAGAAGACAGACAGAAGACAGGGAGGAGAAGGAGGAGAGACAGAGACAGAGAGATATACAGACACATGGTGGGGTGGGGGGAGAAGAGAGACAGAGGAGAGGGGGGAGAAAGGAGAGACAGACAGACAGACAGAAATAGAGACAGAGAAATACACAGATACATGGTGGGGCAGGGGGAGAAGAGAGACAGAGGAGAGGGAGGAGAAAGGAGAGACAGACAGACAGAAATAGAGACAGAGAGATACACAGATACATGGTGGGGCAGGGGGAGAAGAAAGAGAGAAGACAGGGAGGAGAAGGAGGAGAGAGAGACAGAGACAGAGAGATGAACAGACACATGGTGGGACAGGGGGAGAACACAGACAGGAGGTGGGGAGAAAGAGGAGGGAGAGAGAGAGACAGAAACAGAGAGACAGAGATCATATTTAGTCTAGAGCTTGGATAAGCAGCTGATTTGCTTCCTGCTCAGAAGAGGGGAGCCATAATTCAGGGGTTTTTGTTTTATTTTGTTTGGGGAGGTGGGGAGGAAGGTGGAGAACGCTAGGTTAGTACCTGAATTTTCTAGGATTGCTCCAAAATGAGTGTGAGCTCAGGCGTGCCAATCAGAGAAGGAGTCGGAGATGCTGCTTCTGCCTCATGCCATCCCTGAGGGAGTCGGAGGGGTTGGGTAGCTTTGGCATCTGCTGGCAGAGCGGCCATTACCACAGCAATGTATGACAATGGACAAAAAGCCAGACCTACTCTTGTAAGGCTTGCGGGTGTTCTTCACTCTTTTTTGTTTCCTGGACCCCTTGGGCAGTCTGGCAAAGCCTAGAGACCCCTTCCCAGAATAATGGGGTTTTTTTAAATTAGAATATTTGAACTGAATAATTGAATTTGAATTTTTCTAATGGAAGTTTTTGAATTTCAAATTAAATTTTGAATTGAATAACAGAATAAATGAAGGACATGAGAAATTTCAGTTAGAAGTTAATGAAAATAAATTTTTCCCATCCAAGTTCATAGATTCCTTGGGGGCAGTGCGGGGACGGGGAGCGGCGGGCAGTGTGAAGAACTATTGTAATAGAAGTTCCTTGAGGGCAGGGGTCAAGGCTTTGAAGGGTGTGGCTTGGTGCCTAGCAGAGGGTGACGATGAATATCACCAATGGGAAGGTGAATGAACCTGGGAGTCCTGAAAAGCTGGGTGGATTCCAGGGCAACACTTACTAACCTGTTCAGCCACGGGCAAGTCACTTAACCTGTCTGAACCTCAGTTGCTCCATTTATAAAATGGAAATAATGATCCTTATACTGCCTTCCAAATGAGGTTGTTGTGAAGAAAGCACTCCGTAAACCTCAAATTGCTACAATTATATAGTATTTGTGAATGATAATTCAGGAAGCCCTCCAGATCTAAGATTCGTGGTGTCAAATAGCTACAGATCTCAAAGAACTAGAAAGAAACTTTCCAAATCATTTCTTCTTGAGTTTGTGTATGTTCTGGACCCCTCTGGCAGTGGGGAAGCCCCTTCTCAGAATCATGTATTTAAATGTTCAAAATAAAATACTTAAGATTACAAAGGAATCCAAAAGTTAGTGAAAATCAAGATGTAATTATTTTCCCCATTGAAGTTCATAAAACTCCCTGAAATCTATTCATGGACTCACGGTGGGGGGAGGCGAGGACCCAGGTTAAAAAACGTTTGCTCTAAAGTCTCATCCAAAGGAATGAGTGAATCTTATTCTCATAGTATTTGACTTAAGGAGAGAATAACATATACACTCAATTGGGAATGGAAATCTATCTTACCCTACAGAAAAATAGGCTTGGGGGGGAAGGGGAAAAAAGGGGGAGGGGATGATAGAGGGGTGGGCAGATTGGGGGAGGGGATAATCCGAAGCAAACACTTTTAAGGAGGGACAGGGTCAAAAGAGAGAATAGAATAAATGCGGGGTGGGATAGGATGAAAGAAAATAGAGTTAGTTTTGCATAAAGTCTCACAATGAAGGACCCTTTCATCTTTCATGGTTACTGCAGGATTAACTAGCAACCCAACCCAGCCACACAGTGGAATATATTTCTATAATATAAATGATATATCTTTTTTTTTTTTTTGGTTGGGCAATGGGGGTTAAGTGACTTGCCCAGAGTCACACAGCTAGTAAGTGTTATGTGTCTGAGGCCGGATTTGAACTCAGGTCCTCCTGAATCCAGGGCCAGTGCTCTATCCACTGCGCCACCTGGCTGCCCCCAGATATAATATCTCTATATCTTTTCTAAATATTTCTATAGCCTCTCCTATGTGCCAGACACTATACTAAGCCTTTCACAAATATTATCCTATTTAATCCTCACAACAGCTCAGAGAGGTAGGTGCTATTATTAGCCCCATCTCACAGCTGAGGAAACTGAGACAAACAGAGGTGAACTGACTTGTCCAGGGTCACACAGCTAGTAGGCGGCTGAGTCAGGATTTGAACTCAAGGACTTCCTGATTCCAGGCTCAGCGTTCTCTCCACTGGGCCCCCTGACTGCCCTCATGGAACATCTCAGCTTGGAGCATGACAAGCTCCCAAGACCGCTTCGTTTGACAGATCTCTCCTGCTTTCTGAGA
The DNA here is from genome assembly GCF_900497805.2 of Vombatus ursinus. Lineage (NCBI taxonomy): Eukaryota > Metazoa > Chordata > Mammalia > Diprotodontia > Vombatidae > Vombatus > Vombatus ursinus. The sequence continues at coordinate 7,268,513 of NW_020945064.1, forward strand.
AGCAGGACAGTGAGTTATAGTGGAAAGGGGACTGAATCCAGAGTCAAGAGACTTGAGTTTGAATCTTGGTTCCGCTACTACTTTTCATATGATCTTGGGCTAGTCACTTCACTATATTTGGCATCAATTTTCTCAGATGGCATCTATAATTACATATTTTACACACACACACACACACACACACACACACACACACACACACACACA
>NW_020945064.1:7268729-7307396 GCF_900497805.2 Vombatus ursinus
CACACACACACACACACACACACACACACACACACACACACACACACGAATGAATTAAATGATATTTCAAAGTTCCTTCACTGAATGCCTCTCATTCATTGGCTGTTCTTTCCACCCAGCAGGCTAATATCACCCTCTTCGGGAAAAGGGAGATTAGCAGGTGGCAAAGAAATATCAGCTGCTAATTAAGGTTTTCTTCCTTGATACAATCAGAGGAAGTGAAAGGGCCCCAACAATGGGAGAATTTTGTCAAGAAAGTGGAGCTTGAAGCACGTTTATGGTCAACAGATATCTCTGGATGTCTCTGTCCAAGCCCATCCCTCAAAAGGAGAAGGTTCTAGGTGATGATGGTTAAAAATGAGATTTGGAGAATGGAGAAGAGCCATTAAGAGCTAGAGATACCAGCCCTTAAGCAACAGCTAAAGCCTGGAGAGCGAAGAGAAATGAATACCAATCAGCTGGCTCGCTAGCTCTGTCTCTCTGTCTGTTTTTGTCTCTGCCTCTGTCTGTTTCTCTCTGTCTGTCTTGTCTGTCTGTCTCTCTCTCTGTGTCTCTGTCTGTCTGTCTCTGTCTCTCTCTCTGTTTCTCATAGAATCACTTAGCACAATGCCTGGCACATAGTAGGTTCTATGTAAATGCTTATTCCTTTCCCTTCCCTTCCCTTTTCCCTTCCCTGACCAAGTTTCTTGGTGATTATGGTCAGTTACCCCAAATGGAGTCAGATCAAGTGCCAGCTATTAATCTCTTTACCTAGACAGAGGCCATGATAAAGAAAAACCTGTTGAGGGAGAGAGGATCAAGTGCTTAGCAAGGAAGCCAATGCAGTCCAGGGGAAAGGCCTGCGGAGATGGGAAGACCTGGCTTAATATCAAAGGATCGCAGAATTAAGATCTGGGAGGAGCCTTAGAGATCACTGAGGCCAGGGCTTCTTAACCTCTTGTGTGTCCTAGACCCGTTTGATGGTCTAGTGAAGCCCACGGCCCCCCTCTCTGAATGATGCTTTTGGAATGCATAAAATAAATACGCCACAGTATTACAAAGAAAACCAATTATATTGAAACACAGTGATCAAAAGGATTTTTAAAATAATTCATGAACCTCCAGTTAAGAATTCTCAATATCATCCAATGCTTTCGTTTTACAGATGAAGAAACTGAGGCCCAGAGAAGGGAGTCAACTCTTTTGAGGCTATGCTCAAGGTAATAAGTAGCCCAGAAAGGGTCTGAACCCAAGTCCCTTGACCCACTCTGTCTCCCTAATCATTAATCCTATGTGCCTCAGTTTCTTTGTCTGCAAAGAGGAGATTATAATCCCTGCCCCTCGTTACTAACCCTGGGGTAATATGGGGAAGGGGGAGGCAATATGATATAGGAAGGGTTCTCTGAATTCCTTCGGCAGACAGGGAGACATGCCGCCAGGCTCCAACACCTGCGAGCGCGGATAGGGACACACTAGTTAACCCACCCCATATCCGCCCCACCTTGCAAGCCCCCTCCAGGATAAGGCCCAGCCATTGCTATGCAAACAGCATGAGAGAAAGTACTAATTTATTTCAGGCAAACAATACCGTACATGTTATTTCCAGAATAAACATGCTGCGCCCAGGATTCAATTTCTTACCCCCAAGCAACTGCAGGGAACTAAATGAGAAATTTCAGATTTTGCATATTTATATGATTTAAATATATATTTAGGCTCCAGAGGCCTTCCCAAGAACTTCCTTCTCTGGGGGCGGGGAAGATAGGGACTAGAAGCAGGAAAGGGGAGACAGAGAACAATTCATCTCCAACACAAGGGACACAGAGGGGCTCAGGGATGGTGGAGACAGAAACGGGGGAGCTTGGCTAGAACCCCCGTCCCCCCAGGGTGAAATGGGTGCAAACTGTGTAGGCCTTGCTTTGGTCAAGACTGTTGCCTCCCCCATTAGAATGTAAGCTCCTCACATGGCAGGCATTATTTTTGCCTTTCTCTGTATTTCCAGTGCTTGTATTCCACAGTGCTTGTTGATTGACTGACTGACTGACTGATAACTGGTTGAGGCTTTGTGTGCAGAGGGGCCATAGAGCTAGGGATGCCTGGTGCTAAATGCAGTAGGACTCCATTTTGAGAAGCAGTATCCAGTATCAGAAAGAAAAGGGCTCTGCATTTGGAGTCACAGGGTGGTAGAATACTAAGTAACGTCTCTTTCTGTGGCTCAGGGATTTCTAAGACACTTTCCTCATAGCAGCTCTCTGAAGGAAGTAGTTCAATTATTACTCCTGTTCTATAGATAACAAAACTGAGGCTCAGAGAGATCAGATAACTTTCTCAGTATCTAACATGGCCGATTAAGTGTCAGAACAGAATTTGAACACGGGTCTCCTGACTCCAAAACCATTGCTCTGTCTCTCATGTCTCTTAATAACAGCTGGCATTGATTTGATGTTTGAAGGCTTACCAAGTGCTTTGCATAATGAAGTTGGCACTATTTCTAAATATGGAATGCTCTTGGTTTGTGGCTCTTGAAAGTCTGCCTTGGGGCAGCTAGGTGGCACAGTGGATAGAGCACCGGCCCTGGATTCAGGAGAGCCCGAGTTCAAATGCGGCCTCAGACACATAACACTTACTAGCTGTGGGACCCTGGGCAAGTCACTTAACTCCCATTGCCTAACCAAAAACCTAAAAAAAAAAAAAAAAAAGTCTGCCTGCCCCATCCACCAGCAGAGTTCACCTGGCCTCAGTCAGTCTGATCTATACGTAGACAAGTTCCTTCACTTGTCAAACATTTTAGATTAGATAGAACTCTGTGCCTTTCTCATGCTAGGATTCAAAGCGTCTCCACTTTGTAAGAAGAGGCTGGATGGGGCAGGGAGTTGGGCTGGGACGAGATTGACTCCCATCCCCCCCCCCCCGAAATTCACTGGTCAAGGGGATAGGTTATAATGCAGTAATCAACAATTCACTTAAGGCTCCTTTCACCAGGGAGCCCCAAGTCCTTTGCAGGCACAAACGAACAAGTCTCACTGCCCAGCATGGGGGTGCATGGGTGGGTGAGGAGCGTCTAACCTTGGGCAAGTCCCTTAATTTTGCTTGCCTCAGTTTCCTCACTTGCAAAATGAGGGTGATAACATCGCACCCATTCCTTCTCTCCAGAGACTCCTAATTAGAGAATACCAGGAAGGTCCCTTGAGCTGCTAACTGGTTTACTGATGATTAAAATAAGGGCGGGAGAAGGGCCAGAGAGTCACAAGGTTGGAGTAGGAAGGAGGCTTAGTGATCATTTAGCCCAATCTACTCATTTTACAGATGGCAAAACTAAGTCCCAGAGAGGTACTAGGGCTGGATTTGGTGTGAAGAGATTTACTTACTGGAAGAGAGATCTTGGGTAAGTCACTTTTGCTGTGGGCCTCAGTTTTCTCATCTAGGTTCTTAGCTTGGGTCCAGGAGCTTTTTTTTTTTTAAATTCTGATAACTGTATTTTCATATAATTAATTGGTTTCCTCCATAATCCTATGTATTTTATCTTATGCATTAAAAACAATATTCTCAAAAGGGAACCATAGGGCTTCGCCAGTCTGCCAAAGGGTTCCAGGATACCAAAAAGGTTAAGAATTTCTGGTTTAGGTGAACCTTAAGGTTCCTTCAAGCTCTAATCTTATAAAAATAAAACCGGTCTTAACTTGCTTAACTTCTTGGAGCCTCTGTTTCTTTATCTGTAAAATGGGTATAATTATGCCCATATCAGCTGCCTGCTGCAGGGTCGATGTAGCTACTTTACTTGAGCACTATGCAAGGATGAGTTGTTGTTGTTGTAAGTCAAAATAGCTAGCCTGTTGGGAGAGCTGGAATGAGAACCCAGGTGTCCTAACTCCCAGTCTGGGGTTATTGCCACAGTGTATAGCAGGCTCCCCCTCACCCCCACATACGACCTGTGTTACCTTGGGCAAGTCAACCTTTTGAGGCTTTCATTTTCTTATTGGTTAAAGGAGAAGGCGGGACTTGATGACATTTAGGTCTCTTCCAATTTGGGGATCTATGAAGAGCTTTGTCCCTGGGTCTTTGGCTGATCTGGGACAAGGACCAGTGCCTCCCCTAGTCTGGCCACCTCCCACACAAAGCAGGGAATGAGGGAGCTCCCAGGAGAAGGTCCTAACATGGAGGCTATGGGGGAGCCATTTTCTCCCATCGCTAAATCCCAAAAGTACTTAAGGCAAATGGGAAGACATCCATTAAGAGTTCGATAAGGAGCTATTTTCTCCATCAGCAACAAGGCAGTCAACCACACTTCCTATGGTGCTGCCTAAGAAAGTGTAAACCACAAGAAAAGTAGCTGGCCTGGCTTAAGACCGCACAAAGGAGGAAGTCAGTGCTGAGGAGGCACAATCTTGACGGTTATAAGGGATTGATCCTCAGATATTGGAAAGTAGGGAGGATGCTTGGGTGGGGGAGGGTGGAGAAATCAGACCTTACCATTACTGAAAAAAGTTATCGAGAAAACATCAATAACTAGACATTCAAATGGTTACTTTCCCATCTTTACAAAATCTCTATGAGAATAGTTGTTGTTCAGTTGTTTTTCATTCATGTCCGACTCTCCATGACCCCATCTGGGGTTTTCTTGGCAAAGATGCTGGAGTGATTCACCATTTCCTTCTCCAGCTCATTTTACAGATGAGGAAACTGAGGCAAACAGGGTGAAAGGACTAGCCCAAATTCATACAACTAGTACATATCTGAGGCCAGATTTGAACTCATGAAGATGAGTCTTCCTGACTCCAGGCCTGGAGCTCTTTCCACTGAAACACCACTTCGCTGCCCATATGAGCTTATCAATGTACTTTGAAAGCATCCTTGATGAAAGTCGGAGAAGAGAAATGGGAGGTTTTTGCAAATGATAATCAATAGCAGATCACATCTCTACAAGTATAGGATTGATTGAAAAGTGTAGAGAATATAAGATCCCTCTGTGACTATTAAAAAAAAAAGCTTTTGCTTTGTAAAACCAATCTTAACAATTCTTCTCCAATGAGAAGATGTCATAATCATACAAGATTCCTTAAAAGTAGGGGTAGCTAGGTGGCACAGTGCATAAAGCTCCGGTCTTGGAGTCAGGAGGGGCTGAGTTCAAATCTGGCCTTAGACATTTGACACTTACTAACTGTGTGACCTTGGGCAAGTCACTTAACCCCGAATGCCTCACCAAAAAGAAAAAAAAAAGATTCCTTAAAAGAGTAACAACTGAGATAATCTTGCTCAATGACCCTCTGGTTATTAAAATCAAAGGAGGCATCAATTAAAGAGAAGTACGATGGCTAAAACTGTTTGCCATTCTCATGATGTATATCTACTGGAGAGTTTAAACAGAACTGGGATTCTTTATGTCACTGTGCTAGTTTTCTGTCAAATCCTAGGATGCTCTAGGTGTTCCTAAACGAGCTCTGAGATTATCAGAAAGAGTCTAGTCCAACTATATACACGAGAAAAACCAAGGGGATTAAGAATGAGATGAAGTTGGACAGATGACCTACACAGCTTTGTCCACTGGTACCTACAACTTATACAAACAATGAATGGACAATGAACTGAGCCCAGAACTGGACAGAAGGAAGAGCAGAGGGTAGATTGTTTCTGGGTAACTGAAGAAGGCTTTCCCCTGAAACAAAGCCCCAGCTTTTTAACATCCATATTCCTCCTTGATGCTCCGTGAATGCAATTCTCCAGAGAGTTAAAGCTGCAGGTAACTCAGTGGCATTGAAAGGGCAAATGAGAGGGATGAGTGGCTGTGATATAATACCAAAAAATAATTTCACAAAAGTGACACATAAGAGTATCTCCAGAAAGGCGCATGTCCAGAAAAGAAGGTGGGCTGGTAATGAGAATGAGGAACAACAGATGGATGGCCAACGGGTTCCACTGGTATCCATGGAATGTCAATAAGTCTAGAAGATGCCGGCCAGCATGTTGGGTGGATCCTCCTATGGAGAGCCTATGGGAAGACACAGACAAGAGGGCCACAGGATCGGAAAGTATGAATGGATTTTGATCTGTGCTACAGGAGGTGGGAGGACTGGCATCGAGGAGATGACAGGAGCACTGAGTCAAAGAATGGGCAAGATGCAGGCACAAGGACAATGTGTCCTTCTGGTGTGACATCTTATGACACCCCTGAAGTGAAGTCACTCAGGGTTTGGGTCCCTGGGCCAAGGGCAAGGCCAACGTCTGGGAAGGGTCTGTTTCTGCTAACGAGCAAAGGCTTCTACTGACCAGAACTTACTATTTCCCATATGCGCCCAGGACAAACCATTCCCACGGATTCTCATTTTCTGCTTAAGGTGTTTGTGGTTGGAAATCCCTGCCCTTTGGCAAGTTGCTCCTCTCCTACTGGGCTGAATCGTGTTCCAGATGGTCTGCAAGTGTTCTTCGGGTTCCGACATTGTGTGACGCTCAAATCGAGGTAAGCAGTTTCCCCTTTGGGACCAAGGGAGTGGTCGGTGGAGTTATTGCTCCTAACAATAGGCTGCAGGGTCCTGAGTCCCATGACCCAACCTGAGCAACTCTTCTAGAGGTTATTACATATGGAACCTGTCCATAAAGGGGAATGAGGGCCTGCGGAAAAGAGGGGAAAGCTCCAAGGGAAATCAGGCAGTGAGCTGCAGGCTCTGAAGGGGCAGGCAGGAAATGAACCCAGGTGCTTGAAGGCTGTGATCAGATGCTGATAAGGTGGCATTCCAGCTTCTGAAAGGGTGGGGCATACTTAATAACCCTTGCCTCCCCCTTCCCACCATCTTGGCTTCTATAAATGCTCATTCACTCATTCATGTTATTCAAGCATTCAAAAGCTGACCTTTAGAGAATGCATTGAAATTTACAAAATGATTATATGCACATATCTCATCTGATACACACACATACTTACACACACACAAAACCCCCGAAACATGGGTATTATTTTTTCCGTTTTACAGATGAGGAAACCGAGACTCAGAGAAGGTAACTGAATTGACCATGGTCAGCCAGCAAAGTATCACATAAGGGATTCAAACTCAAATCTCTCTAAATTCCAAGTCTACCCCCTCTTTTTCTTGGTCCCCCTCCCCCTTCCCTTCTCCTTCCTTCCCTCCCTCCTTTCCTTCCTTTCCTCCTTCTTTCCTTTCTTTCTTCTCTCCTTCCTCTCTCTCTCTGTCTCTCTGTCTCTCTTTCTCCCTCCCCTTCCCTTTCCCACCCCTAGGTTCATATCCTCTTTCTAACACTTACTACTTGGGTGACTGACTGTAGACAGGTCCCTTAACTTTTTCTGTGACACAGGAGTAGGATAACACCTTCGCAAGAGTTCCCTGAAGGAGTTGGTTGTACATTATGCAGCATGCCTTTAAAGCACTTCTATGTCGTAAGCCAATTGTTATGATGATTCCCACTATTGCCTCTCTCAGCTTAGACTGGAAGGGACCTGGAAGGTCATTGAGTCCAATTGCGTCAATGCATAGATGAGAACAGTGGAGGCCAGGGGGTTTCCATGACACCACAGAAGGCCTAGGCAGCTTCTGCTACAGCTCCTCCACTGACTCAACAGCCAGGCTGGTTTAGGAAGTCTTAGATAGGAGCTGGCTTCCTCCTTTTCTGAGATTTCCCATTCCTGGCAAGATATCCAGAACATACCCACACACTTACCCAGAGATCGTCACAGCACCAAGACATGATTCAGTTCCAGACTTTTATCTGGAATATTATGGAATATTATTTGAATTGAATATTATTTGAATATTATGGCTTATACTGCTCTGTCTACTGCCCTGCCCCCCAGCCCCACATCTTATATCCTACTTCTCCCGGGCTTCTTCCTTCTCTTTGTCAACAATTATACCCACAGAAGTATGGAGTCCCAGGCTACACAGACTGAGATAAAATTAGCAAAGCTAAAAGGGCTAAGACATCAAGTATAATGGAAAGAATCAGAGAATGTCAGAGCTGGGAGGGCTCTTAAAACTCAGAATGTCAGAGTTGGGAGGGCCTTTAGAACAGAGAATGTCAGAGGTAGGAGCACCCTTAGAATGGAGAATGTAAGAGCTGGGAGGGAATTTAGAACTTAGAACCTCAGAGCCAGTAGGGAACTTAGAACATCAGAGATGAAGCAGAGCTTAGAACATAGAATGCTAGGCCTCGAACTTCTAACTGTAAGTGATTAGCCCAAAGTCACATAGCTATTAAATGACAAAGGAGATATAGGCATAGGGAAATATGGCTCTATCTCTAACTAGCCAAATGACATTGGCAAAGTCCTTGGGCGTCAGGGTCCAACTCTGTAAAAACAGGGAAGAGGTGCACTAAATTATTCCAATGAGCACTTTCAGATCTGAGATGCTATGATTCTCTGAGGAAGATGGCTGGTTAGCCGCAGGGAAAGAGATGGGGGAGGGGGGTTCACTTTCCTCTGGCCTCTCAAACTCTTACCCTTTGCCATAGATCTAAGATAAGCCCAGCCATTTCACAGGTGTCAGTAGACCCTCTAGGCAGGCTGCTCTCCATCTGTACCAGCCTGCTGAATTCCTACCAACTTTCATACCTCCTTCAGTGGCTACACACACATCACTCCAAGGACCAGAGGTTCACCTCTTGGAAGCACATTTCTCCCTTTGGCTGCCAGCAGTGATCTCAAACTGTGGAGGATCTTGCCTATTATTAAAGCCCTGGGCCTTGTTTCTCCTAATAGCCAAAGGTAGCTCTCTTAATTATCAGCGGGGGTAAAGTCCACTCCCTCCAGGTCTCTCCCACCCCCCAATCTCAGGATCTGTTGCTGGAGCCTGGTTTCACCACCCCTGCAGATTAATCCAATCCCCACTTATCTTATCTCCCTCATCAGCTTCCTGGCATGGATAGCCTCCCATTGGCTCCCATCAGCCAGCTGGTCTGAAAGTTATCAGAATAATACCTATCTCTGAGATCATTAACCAAATTGTGCAGCTATCGGCTGTTTGTTTTTGATAAAAGTTAAAAAAAGTAAAAGAAAAAGGGGAGAGGAAAAAAATAACGCAACACTTGATACCTTAGCTAGAGTCCTCACACCCTATTAGAGTTCTAGCAGCTTCCATTCCCCTGGAAAGGAAGTTGGGGGAGCAACCAGGTAGGGAAAAGATGGGGAGCCAATGAAGGATGTGTGACTGTTGGCAGGAATTCTATAGGCTGATACAGGGAGACAGTGCCCTGATGGGGGCTCCTGACACCTGTAGGCTGGCTTAGCATGGCTGCATGGCAAAGGGGCATGGGAGAACAGTGTCAAGGCACCATTGGACTATGATGGTGTTTCATTCATTCACCAGAAGAGTGGGGTGGAATAAGCCCAATGGCTGACCTCTATACAGTGCTCCAAGGTTTAACATAGAATGCCATACTTAGAAGGGACCTCAGTGATAAATCAGTCTGATTTGCACCTTGGCAGGGGTCTTCTTTATAACATCCCTGACAAGGGGTCATCCAATGTCCATCAAATGGCCTCTAGTGAGAGGGAAGCAGCCCTGTCCCTCTTAGACAGCTCCGTCTATTAGGATGTGTGTGTGTGTGTGTGCATGAGTGTGTGTGTGGGGGGGCAGCTAGGTGGTGCAGTGGATGGAGCACCAGCCCTGGAGTCAGGAGGACCTGAGTTCAAATCCAACCTCAGACACATAACACTTACTAGCTGTGTGACCCTGGGCAAGTCACTTAACCGCACTGCCTAACCAAAAAAAAAAAAAAGAGAGAGAGAGAGAAAGTGTGTATGTGTGTGTGCATGAGTGTGAGTGTGTATATATGTATGCGCATAAGTGTGTGTGTATGAGTGGGGAGAGAGAATGGCCCTCCCTGTAACTCCCACCCACTGCCGCTCTCCCCTGTGGGGTTAAGTAGAGCCAGTCAATTCCTCTGTGAGGCGGTACATGCCAAGTATTATCTCATTTTACAGAAGAGGAAACTGAGACTCAGAAAGGCCTGAGTTAAGTCAATAACCAAGGACCTAATTGAGAAGCACAATCTTCTCTAATAAATGTCAGCTAGGATTTGAACCTATGTCTCCTGACCTCAAGTTCAGGGATTATTTCATTACACCAGGCAATCAATTAATAAGCATTTATTAAGCACTTACTAGAAGAAGCCTGGAAAAGGAAGGAAGGCTCCTCATATTGCTGTGATGGGCTTTAAGCACCAGACAGAGGATTTTCTATTTGATCCTGGAGGGAACAGGAAGCCATGGGGGCATGGTGGGGTTGATGTGGGCAGGACCCATACTTAAGGAAGACCACTTTGAGGGCCTGTACCACATGGTCAAAAGTGACCTCTTGGTTTGTTGGGAAGGTAGAAATGATCAAACTTGATAACAGACTGGATACGTGGGGTGAGCGTTTGTGAGAAGTCAAGGACGATACCATGGTTGCAAGCTTGGGTGAATATAATGAGGAAGTTTGGAAGGTTTGCCAGAAAATATAATGGTTCTGTTTTGGACATGCTGAATTTGAGATACCTATGGGACCTCTAGCATGAAATGTCCAAGAGGCATCGGGGCTGCGAAAGTCAGGAGAGATATTAGGGCTGGATAAGTAGATCTGGGACTCTTAGCTGAGACAACAACTGAACCTGTGGGAAGTGAATGTGATCACCAGGCAAGATGGGACAGAGGAAGGGTTCTTCATAGCTTTGTGTGTCACCGAGGCCTAGGGACCCCTTCTCAGAATCGTATTTGTTGCCTACATTCATAATCAAAGGAACCAATAAACTTTACCTGAAGATCAGAGAAAATTAAGATTTTTTTTCAAGTTTGTGGAGGTCCATGGACTCCTGTTTAAGAAGTAGAGGGGGAAAGACAGACTGGGGACACCCAAAGTGAGTGGGACAGAGATCTGGCAGAGGAGCCTGAGGAGAGGTAAGAGTTTAACCAGGAGAGAAGTTACATAAAGAGGGGAGAGGGTATCGAGGGGAAGGGGATGACCGACGCCGTCAAAGGCTCCAGAGAGCTCAAGAAGAATTAGGATTGAGACAAGGCCGTTCGACTTGGCAATGAAGAGATCACTGGGAGCTTTGCAGAGAGCAGTTTCAGCTGAATGATGAGGTCAGATGTCAGATGGTTCAGAAAAGGCTGAGAAGGGAAATTGAGGCATCAGTTAGAAATGGCTTTCTCAAGTTTAGCCTCCAAAGGGAGGAGAGCTATATGACAACAGCTGGCAGGGATGGTTAGATCAAGTGAGGGCTGAAAATTCAAATTCATCAATGGACTTACTGCACATTTATTTTGCATCTCTTTATATGTGTACACTGGTTTTCCCTCAAAAGAATGTAAACTCCTTGAGGCCAGAGACATTGATTTTTTTCTGTATCTTCACTATTCAGTTACGGGCATATATGAACTGAAGAATTATCTGACTCAATCTTCTTTCTAGAGAGGAGGAAACCAAAGAAGGTGAAACAACTCACCCAAGATGATGACAAGGAGAGGAGAACGTGGCCATGAGGCTCACTTCTCCTTGTCATGTTCAGGTCTTCTGCCATGGGTGAACACTCAATGCCAGAGAACTTCTCAGGATCATTTAGTGAAATGGGGGATTCTCAGAGCTGCCTCATTTCACAGAGAGGGAGACTAAGGCCAGAGAGGGGAGCCCAGGGGTAAGCAGAACATAAGACAAGGGGCCCAAGGCCATCAGCTGATCTTAAAAGCCCATCCCAAACACCTGGGAGAATGGCCAGAATTCTGTCCTTACCCAAGCCTCCATGCTGCTGGCATTTCCAACACAGTGACTTCTGCCCTATGAGATCTCTGCCACTTGAAAAATTGGGCAGATGCATGTGCCCTAGTCAGGGAAAAATGATCACGTCAAGAGTGCCCTCAGAAGTCATTGGGTTCTCTCTGGGGGATCAGTAATCCCAAACCCAGCCACCTTCCTTGCTATATTGGTTAATGGCGGTGGCTGGGGGGAGGTGAGAGAACATTGTGAAGTTATTATGGTCTGTTATTATTATTGTCACTAATTCTACTGAGAGGGAGTTGATAGTGAGATAGCCTGGAAGACCCAGGTGACCTTGGGTCACTTAACTTAAGTCGCTGCCCCAGAATTGTCCAAGACCATCAGTGGCACAACAGTTGTGACTGGAATTGGTAAAAGGAAGTCACGGCCCCAGTGACATCAGACCCAGACCAAAATGATGGTGATGATACCAGCAATACCAACAAAGCCACCACTCACAACCTGCCTCTCTGTAATGTTTTACAATCTACAAAGTACAACCCTCTCCAGTAGGCTGTGTGAATACAGATGACGGAAGAGGAAAAGCAAACTGAGGCTCAGAGAGCGTTTTAGTCACTTCTCACCACCTCAGAAGGGGTCAACTAGGCCAAGCCAGCTCTCTTCACTCAGCAAACTTGGCAAGGGGTTCTAGCCAGTTTTAGCCTAGACTTCTAGTGATGGGGAGCTCACTACCTCTGTTGGCAGAGACAGCGAGTCCATCCCACTCTGAGACAGTTCTAATTGTTTAGGAAAACGTTCCCCCCTTCAGGTTTAAGTTTGTCTCTGTGTCCAGTCATTTTTAAGTTGTGTCCAACTCTCTGTGACCCCATTTGGGATTTTCTTGGCAAAGATACTAGAGTCGTTTGCCAGTTCCTTTTGCAGTTCATGTACATATACATACATAATATATATATATATATATATATATAATAGAGCTTACCACAGTGCCATATATATGTGTGTGTGCATATATATATATACACACACATATATACACACACACATATATATGTATATATGTACACATATACCCATTCCCCCAAGAGACTGGTTCCCAGGTGCTGAGACCACCTCCCCTGAAGAGGTCGACATATTCTCTCTCCTGCTCCAGTTTCCCAAAGGCCTTTGTTCCCACTTTGGCCACCCCCTCCCCGCTCTGGTGGGCCTTATCCTGGCATCTCCAATCCTCCTCTCCAGCTACTTACAATCTCTTAACCAAAGAGATCAGAAGGGTTTATCCTCCAGAGCGCTGTTGCCTCAATCACATCTAACCTCTTGGGGACACGTGGGCCAAGTTGGTCTGGATAAGCCAAATCCAGCCCTTGCAAGGGTGAGCCCGTGGGATTAAGAGAAGCCTGCCAGTGTCTGAAGGGTGATTTAGTGTGTGTTGGGGGGAAGGGACAGGCATTTCCCTTCTCTTCTATGGCTAGGTACGTAAGAGTCTGAATGATGGCCTCTCGGCATCTAACCTACTCAATGGCATCTCTGTGAGGCATGGGATGCCACAGTCTCTGCTGGTCCCTTTGGCTAAATTAGGCCAGGCCTCCTTTCATCCAGAGAAGGGGGTCACAGCCCCACCTCCTACCCCCCAGCTCTAATTCTTGTCTGAATATATCTGTGCAAAGACGTCCTAAGTTAGACTGGAAGGACGGAAGAAAGGAAGGAAGGAAGGAAGGAAGGAAGGAAGGAAGGAAGGAAGGAAGGAAAGAAGGAGGGAGAGAAGGCAGGAAGGCTAATATGATCATAGATTTAGACCTGAGATGGGATGAGGACAGTAACCAGGACTCAGGGTTGGGAATACCTGGGTACACCTGGGTCCCCCGACACCTCAGGCAGCTCTCTTAGGCCATCACTTGCAGAACAACAGTGCTGACCTGCACAGATAGAGGAGCTTTTTCCCACAGGGACTTCTCTATGGACACCCATGGAATCACAGGTCTGGAGTCCTCTGCCCCCCCCACCCCAAAAGTTTTCTAAAGTTCAAAAGCACCTCACTAGCCAAGCCTCCTTCACTTCATAAGTGAGCAAAGAGAGTCCAAGAAAAATGACCCTAATATCCCACAATAGATAAAAGCACCCTGGGATCCAACCTCAAGCCCCCATTTCCAACCCCAGCACCCTTTCCATAGCTCCAACCATCTCAGCTCATACCACGCCTCAGGATTTACAAAACACTCTCCTCACAACAACCCTGTGAGGGAAGAGGAGCAATTAATATTGCCCCCATTTTACAGATGAAGAAAAGTTACTACTGCTGCCCCCATTTTATGAAGAAGAAACTGAGGCACGGATGAAGCGACTCACTCTTTACCACAGAGCTACGATCGGTCAGTCATTACCTGAATAATCCTGGATCCCAATTCCCTCCATCTTCCGCTGGCCCAGAAAATCAAGAGATGATTCCGCTTTTTGAATTTCTTCTCACATTTGCTCCCGGCTTCCTTCCCTTTGCCCTCTCTGATGGGTCAGGCCAGAGGCCCTGCTCTCCTTAGGGAGTTCCTATAGTTTCTCTACAGAGGGTATGTAAAGGGTACCCTGTAGATTCTAGGACTCATTACCATTTGGTTCAGAAAACATCCCAGGAATCGGGGGTTAGGCTGTTGACTAGAGGCTCCCCAAGGCCTTTCCCAAGACCCCACTCCCCGCCAGCCATCCCAGTCACGGCTCATCAGCAGGGCCAGAACCAGAGATAGCAGCTACCGGGCCAGCACCTGGGGCCTGTGTCTGAGATACTACTCCACAAGATGGAAGGAATAAATCCTAACATCTCAACTAGTGAAATGAGGCGATGGCACCAGCCAGATAAGATGGAGGGGAGCGATTGGAAGAGCCTTAAGCTGCATACAAGCGGCATCTTCACTCTTCACCTTCCTTCACAAAGGGAACCCTCTCCAAAGGGGCTAAGAAGATTACCGAGGCTTTTCTGGGCACTCCCCATAATCAGGGAGGCTTTGGGAACAACAAAGGAAGAAGGAGAGCTTAGCCCAAGTCCAAGGATACCCCTGAGGATGGTGGGAGAGAGACAGCAGGCTGCCGGTTCATGTTGGGGCCTTGCCTCCCACCCAGGCTCCCCAGGGACCTAACCAGACAGAAAGCCTACAGGACAATGAAGAGGAGGAGAAGGAGGAAGAGGAGAAAGAGGAAGACGAGGAGGAGGATGGAAATAGCATCATGATGGCTGACTTCATATCCAATTTTAAATTTGGCCAAGCCTTCCACCTACATGATCCCGTCTAACCCTCACACTCACCCCAGGAGCTAGGGACTTGAGGTATTATCACTCCAGTTTTCAAGATGAGGAAACTGAGGCCCGTAGAGGTTAAAGGCCTTGCATATGTCAGAAAGGACTAGGAAAAGTTCTCCCAGAACATTAATGCTGCAAGGGGCCCAGACTCCCATCTCAGCTAGTACCAACCTCTCCAGCTTCTGACCTCCTTGATCTGCCTCTGTCACCCCTATCCAGGTGTGGCATTCCAGGCAGCTGACAGCAGAGGGCGCTGGGAAGGCAGGTACAGGCAGGTGCCTCCCCAGCCAGATTCCCCAAATCCAGTCCCTCCTCCTGGTCCTCGTCCACAGCCCCTGCAGCTGAGTGCTTGGGCCCCTTTTTACTGCCCACTTTATTAGGATCACAGGATCCAAAGAGGGGTCTTGCAGACCACCTAGGTCAAACCTCTCCTTTTACAGACGACGAAACCAAGGCCCAGAAAGGTTAGGTATTTGTTCAAGGTCACAAAGACAGGATCTGAACCCAGATCCATTCAAGCTTCTCGATCTCCCACCATGGGGATGGAGGGATGAACATGGGTTGGAGGATGCCAAGGTAGGTTATGGCCCTCCCCTCTTTAAGATGTGCTGGGAAGCTAGGTGGTGCAGCAGATAAGAACGCCAGACCGAGAGTCAAGAAGACTCATCTTTCTGAGTTCAAATCCGGCCTCAGACACTTAACTAGCTGGGTGACCCTGGGCAAGTCACTTAACTCTATAAAATGAGCTGGAGAAGGAAATGGCAAACCACTCCAGTATCTCTGCCAAGAAAACCCCAAATGGGGTCATGAAGAGTCAGGCATGACCGAAATGACTTAACAACAAGGTCAAGGCGTGCCAGACCGGCACTGCAGGCAATATTATTCCCATTTTACAGAGGAGAAAACTGAGGCTCAGAGTGGTTAAGGATGGGGGAGGGGAAGAGATATTAAGGTTAAGTTATACAGCTTATAACTTACATAGTATCTGAGGTGGGAATTGGAACACTGTGTCCTTAGACAGTGAGCTCCATGGGGGTAGGGACTATGTATTACCTAAACTTTCCATCTTGACCAGGATCTAGCACCATACTCTGTCCACACTGGGTGCTATATACATCATACATGTTTGCTATACTGAAGTCCGACACAGCTGCTTGGGACCTATGACGTGGAGACATTCTAGGGGGCAAAGGATGGTCTCCTAAGAAGTCAATCAACAAGCATTTACTAAGATCCTACTATGTGTTAGACACTGGGGTATACAAAAGGGAGACAAGACCCTGCCCTCAAGGATGCTCTAATGCTCTCCTTACTGTCCTCTGAACAGAGGCGTGTGTATGTACATACATATGTGTATATACAGATATATATATACACACACATAATAAACAAAATCAATACAAAGTAACTTGGGGAGGGACTTAATTAGCAGCTGAGGGAGAGGAAGGATGGGAAGACCATTGAGGGTTTCATGTAAAACGCAGAGCTTGAGCTCAGATTTGAAAGAAGCCAGAGCTTCCAAGATGTGGAGTGCCCAGTATTGACGACAGCTGGTACAAAAGCATGGAGAGGGGAAATTGATCACCGGGAACATGGAAATAGGCATAGACCAATATGGCTGGATTGCAGTGGGTAGAGGGGAGTGTTATTTGTTGTTCAGTCATTTCAGTCCTTTCTGACTCTTCGTGATCCCATTTATGGTTTTCTTGGCTGAAATACTGCAGCGATTGGCCATTTCCTTCTTCAGTTCATTTAACTGATGAGGAAACTGAGGCAAACAGGGTTAAGGGACTTGCCCAAGGTCACATAGCAATATTAAGATTAAAAAAGTAGGAAGAGGCCAGTTTGTAAAGAAATGCAAATGCCAAATAGAGGGATGGTCAAACACTCGGTTAAGAGCGATCAATCTCTCAACAAGACTTTCTGGAACATTTACTTGGGGGCAGCGGAGAAAGAAATGTGGGGGGTGGGAGGGCAGTAATAAGATGGGAATATCTGTGATAACACCTTCCAATCTCCCTGACCGGGCAGATTAAACTGACATGTTTAAAGCAGTATTATATCATGTGGCACAGCCTTTAAGTGCTGCGGAGGAGGGGAGCTTCATGGTAGAAGCCAGCCTTGAACACGGCCTTGAAGAGGCTTCTATCTGGCAGAGGACAGGGGACGGCATTGCAGTGGGGAACAGAAAACAGGAGGGTTAATGGGCAGTGAGGAGGCCAGTCCCAAGTCTGGCACAGTTTTTGGTACACAGTAGGAGTTTAATAAATGCTTGATGATTGACTAACAGTTAGTGGGGTGGGGAACCTCATGGGAAGCCACATGTGGCCTCAAGGTCACAGGCTCCCCACCCCTAACCCAAAGCAGAGAGGGCATACTGGGGAGTGATGGGAAATGAGGTTAAAGAGGTGAGGGGTGGCCAGATTATGGAGGGCATAAAACCCAAGCTGACCCCTGGGTTCTTTATTTTGTCCTTGACTGAGTGACTGTGGGCAAGTCACTCGCATCTCAGTTAAAATGGCTATTAAATGGGGGTGAACCATCTCTAGTCTCAGCAAGTGGAGCAAAATCATCAGTTTAGAGCTCTTCCAGTCCAACCTCCTTAATTTCCAGGCTCAGAGAGGGCTTTTATAGACTCAAAAGGAAAACCATTTTCCGAAGCTCACAAGTTACAAGCATCAAAATCAGGATTGGAACTCTGGTCCTCCAACTCCTTCCACTTAAGCCCATTGTCTCTAAGAAATCTCACTATATCATAGCTGCTAAGTAAGTTTGGATTCAAAGGGTCACACTTGAGGACCTAGAGGGCCACATGTGGTGTTGAGGTCACAGGCTCCCCACTCCTGCAGACAATTGGAGAGAATTAATGCACAGGCAATTTTGTTAAGTCACATGACACTGAATACGTGAATGCGAGTGTCCTTTGACGGGGCTGCTCTAGGCCATCGTCAGGATAAGTTCCTGGTTCCATTGAAAGTAGGGCACTGGGTGCCCTTTTGACCTGGGTCAAAAGGTGGAATAGAGAAGAAATCTGGGCCCAGTAGGTGAGGTAAGTCAATAAACATGTATTAAATGATGCCAACATCATTTACCATGTGCCAGGCACTGTGCTAAGCATTAGAGAAACAAATAAAAGTTAAAAAAACAAAAAAAGCCTTTGCTTTCTAGGAGCTCCCAGCCCAATGAAGGAGAGGATACATACACCACTAGGAACAAACAAAAAGCTGGCAGTGGAAATGAGAGGGGAGGTAATCAGCGGAGGGAAGGCACTAACATTCAGAGGGACTGGGAAAGGCTTATTTTAGAAGGTGGGGATTTTAGCTGAGTCTTGTTGGAAGTCTTGCCCGATGGTACCATGTGAAAAGCCGGCAGAAGATAATAAGAATTAGGGGGTGCAAAGGCCCTTGGAGATGACCTTATTCTCAAATTTTAATTTTAAGGAACTGGAAACTGAGGCCCAGAGTCGCAGGGAAAAGGGATCATGGAATGTCAGAAGTGAAAGTGATATTAGAGGTAAGAGAATTTCTACCACCACCACCCCATTAAAAAAAAAAAGAAATTTTATTGATGAGTTTTTGTTTTTACACAGGAGTTATTTCTTAACAGGTTTCTCCCTATTGGAAACTCCCTTGTAACAAAGCAAAATTGACTGATGGAGCTATGGTCTCTGAGGTGGCGTACACAGCATTCTACATCCATAGTCCCCCGCCTCTACAGTAAACAGAGAGAAGTGTTTCACCTGCTCTCTGCTGTCCCCACTCATTTTACAGATTGAGGAACCGAGGCCCAGAGCAGGGAAGGCAAGTCATTCTAAAGCTTCCCCTTCTGCCCTTTTTCTCCTCGGCCCCTCCCCCCTTCCCCACCCCTGCCAGCCAGTGGACTTTCTCGGTATCTCTTTGGAATATCACTTGGGATTTATTGATTTTTTGACACAGTACAACAGCAAATCTTTATCATGCTGAACCCTGGCCCTAGTTAATGGAGGAGCTGTTACCTCCTTGGAAATGGCAAGGAGATTGGCCACCTCCTTGGCCCCCCATCAGCCTCCACTCAGGCACAGTCGGGGCCCCAAGCAGGGGCCCGTCTGACATTCCCCGTGGCCTCTGTGCCTATATTATATCTGCTTTAATAGGAGGCACACGATAAGGGGGAAGGAGGCAGCTGGGCTGTAATTTTCTAAAGGTGTAGTCTGCATGGCCAGGAATTCAGATAAGAGTTGGGGGGGCCCGGAGGAGGGCGAGGAGGGAGAATGGGGATTTTCAGAACCAGGAGCGGTAATACCCTCAGCCACCCCCTGCCCCCCATCCAGCTCTCACCAGCCTTGCTATATGTAGGAGAAGTCCCCTTGAGAGGAGAAAAAGAACGCTACAGGTATTTGTACCAGGAAAGGCCTAAAGCATGAGGGACAGCCTGCTGGGTAAGGGGGCCAGCCAGCCAACACTGTGTACTATGAGGGGAAGGTCCCTGGACGAGCCAGGGGAGCTGGGTTCAAATCACAGAGCAGACCATTTATTTACTAGACCTTGGGCAAGTCTCTGAGCCTCAGTTTCTCCATTTGTTAATAAGGGGATAATAGTGTTTGCACTAACAACCTTTTCTGAGCCCTGGCTTCCTCACCTTAACTTATTAATTAACTTATTAATAACTTAGCTTATGAATTAACTTATTGATAAGTAAGTTAAAAAAGACATGGTGAGTATTATCTGTGCGGAGCCCTTGACTATGGCAGGGCATGGATGCCTTAGAAGTTCTGAAATCAGAGGGCATGGATTCAAATTCTGCCCTTTCTGCTTAGTACCTGTGTGACCTTGGGGAAGTCACTTCCTTCTTGGGGCTTCAGTTCCTCATCTGTAGAATGAGGGGGTAGGATTAGATGACTCTGAGATCCCTGTGAACCCTAAATCTACAATCTTCTGATCTGCTTTCCAGCTTGCGCCTTAGGAGAAAGTCTAGGTTCCAGCTTACCTGGCAAAAAACCCAGCTGTCTTCCAGGGGTCATGATAACTCAAGCCCTCTGGAGAGTCTGGGGCAGGAGTGGGGTTTAGGAGGAGCCCTTGGGCACTGAGGCTAGGGGCCTCCAAAGAAATTTCTGGGCTGTTTCTGAATAAGAGGAGGAATTGGGGTAGGGGTGCAGACAGGGGCAAGAAGCACTGCCCCCCGCTTCCGCCCCAGTGCGGCGCAGCCCAACTCAGTGCCCCATCTCCTCCTGGGCAGTGTGGCAACCTGGCAGGTTTCCTTTGGTGAAACCAGGATGTGAGGAGATAAGCTCCCTGCTTGATCCCTCTAATGGATTTATTTGCATTGGAGTTATTTTCTTTACCCAGCTCCTAATGCTTATCTTTCCCACCTATCAAGTAACCACCCTCTCCAGCTGTATGTTTTTCCAGGGGGTTGGCCGGAAGGCCCTTTCCTTCCTGCTTTTGGGGGTGGCTCCTCGGAAGGCCTACCGACCCTGGCCCCCAACCCTCCAACCCTGCAAAGGGCGGGAAGAGGACACCAGAGATAATGGGGACAGCACATTCGGGCCCGAGCTCTGCTCTGGCTGCCCTGTCTCTGGCCGTGGTGGGGGAGGGCTGCATGGGACAGGAGTGGGGATGCCTGGGTAGGTTATTCCCCTCGTCAAGGGGCACCCCACCCGACTGGCACGACCAGGCTGAGCCTGCCTGCCCTAACCAGGGTGTGGGGAAGGAGAGAGCCCCAGAACATGGCACCATGATGGGAGAGCAGACTCCATCCACTGCCTCAATTCTAGCTAATATTCGTAGGAATATGAAGTCTGTATTAGGTAGACAGAGACAGAAGAACAGACACAGCATTTATTAAGTGCTTACTGTGTACCAGGCACTATACTAAGCGCTGGGGGATACTACTAAGAGGAAGCAAGACAATCTCTGCCCTCGGAGAGCTTTTTTAATAGAGAAAAGACAATACGTAAAGGGGGGCTAGAAAGGAGGGAGGGCAGCTCGGTGGAGGTGAAGCGCCCAGCCTGGAGTCATGAAGACCTGAGTTCAAATCCAGCCTCAGGCACTTACTAGCTGTGTGACCTGGGCAAGTCACTTACCCCCGTGTGCCTCAGTTTCCTCATCTATAAAATGACCTGGAGAAAGAAATGGCAAACCACTCCAGTACTTCTGCCAAGAAAACCCCGAATGGGGTCACCAAGGGTCAGAAAAGACTTAAATGACTGAACAACAATGAAAGAAAGGAGGGAAGGGGATGGTGCACTCACAGTGGTCCGGCTAGAGATGTCCTGGAAGTGAGGTGGAAGCTCGGAACCACGCAAGGTAAGGCCAAAGCTGGCCGATCAAAGCCCAGGGTGACTCCAGGGGACTGATGTTTGGTATTAGTTTGACTTTTCAGCTGAGTAGACTGAGGCTGGGGGAAACTGATGAAGGCCAAACAGACCACAGGATCAAAGACCCAGAGCTGGAAGACACCCCGGGCACCATCTTGTGTGATACCCTCCTTTTACAGATGAGTCCACTGAGGACCTGCTCCAAGTCACAAGGCAGAAAGGGTCAGAGCTGCAACTCAAACAGCTGTCCTGACTCCTAGTCCAGGGCTCTTTCCTAAACCACACTAGGCCCCTTATCTAGTCCAACTGCCTCACTGTCGAGATAAGGAGACTGACGGGCAAAGCAGCTCTGAGAATTGCTCAAGGTCACACAACGTGGTGCCAAGGTCAGTACTCAAACCTGTGGCTCTGGACTCTCCATTCCATTCTACTCGGATGAAAGGCAGACTTGTTTCCTCCTCCGTTCTCCTCTGAATTATCCTGGCTGAGGTGGGCCAGGGTTCGTGCTCTCATCTTTCTTTTATGGCAGATACCTCTCCCCATTCCCTGGAGCCACTCTCTTGGTTCAGCCAAGAAGAAAGAGTGGGGTCCCCCCCCCCGTGTAGTTCAGTGGAAACAGCATTGGCTGTCCTACCTTTGAATTAACTCCCTATGTGACTATAGGTAAGTTACTGGGACTCAGTTTACTCATCTGTAAAAATGTGTGCATTGCATGAGATGGTCTCTGAGATCCCTTCGAGGTCTGAATCTATGACCTTAGGGAGGAAGGAAGCAGGGGTCAGAGGAAAATCAGTTTCTGCCGTTCCTCAGTCCCACATTGTCTTGTTCTTTCACACATAATGGCCGGCACCCTACCTGGGCCCATGTCTAGAATTCCTGAGCCCAGGAGGGAAGTCAGGAGAGAGGCTGGAGTAGGGAGACCTTCCTAGAAGGAAGAGCAGTTGAGTGAGGTCTTAAAGGATGGAGCCAGCCTTTGGCACACGTCCGGCAGGTGGGGGAGGGGAGGAAGGAACGCAGACTAGGTCCTCAAGTGAAGAGGTTCCCCACCAAGTGTCCGGCTTCCCACTAAAGTCCCTACAGTTCTGAGACTCTATTGCAGGGTGTCCCCCATCAGCACTTTAGAAACTGGGAGACTACAGGGGAAAGGGGAAGTCGAGTCCAAAAGAGGCTGTTCTGTGCCCATCTATGAGGGACATCGCCGTGCCTGCTGTCAGGGGAAAGAGGCCAGGAGCGACACCTTTCCTCCTTGAAGTCGGGGTGGATTATGCAACCCCCACCCACACTTGCAGAGAGTGAAATGTGGTTTAGCCAAGAACCAGGCTGCAAACCCCAATGAGACCACTGAACGCTGATGTCATCGTGTCCCTCCTTCGCTCCCAGCTGCCTACCCTACCCTACCCTATCAAAGCCAAATCGCCCAGGTTGACGTTCAGAACTTCCAGGACCTGGGCCCTCCCCGCTTCTCTCTCACTTCATTTCCTTGGATCTAAAGTTGAAAGGGTATGAAATGATAATCTGGTCACAACATCAACAACACAACAGAACACAACACCACCACAACAGCTCGAATTGCAAAAGACTCTAAAGACATCTTCTCATTTGATTTTCACAACCACCTCTGGAAGTAGGGACTATTATTATTCCCATTTTACAGATGAGGAAACTGAGACAGAGAGCAACTTGCCCAGAGCCCTACAGTCAGTAACATCTTTGACACTTCTTTTTTTTTGGGCTAGACAATGAGGTTAAGTGACTTGTCCAGTGTTACACAGCTAGTAAATGTCAAGTGTCTGAGGCCGGATTTGAACTCAGGTCCTCCTGATTCCTGGGCCAGTGCTCTATCCACTATGCCACGCAGCTGCCTCTATCTTTGACACTCTTCAGTGAGGTATATGTCTGAGCACAGATTAATGTTTGTGAGTACAGGTATGTGTGTGAGATAGAGTAGGGAAGGAAACTTTAAAAAGTCTATTTTGGGGATAGAGCCAAGGAATGTGCTGCACAGGACTGGCCTATGTGGGGGGGATGGTAGCAGGGTAGAACCCCCCAGAACTGGGAAGGTGCCATATGCCTTGGGTCAGCCGAGAGGCTCGCCTGGGGGGAGTCCCTCCACAGTGCTTTGCTTCTCCTTGACCCAGCTCTGCTCTCTTGAGTGAACACAGAGAGAACGAGGAATCTGGTGAGAACTCTGACAGGGTCACGGGGCCGCCTCCTCCTCCTCCTGCCTCCTTCCACCTTCAGGGAAACCAGGCTCCTCAGGCAAAGAGTCAGTAAGAGTGAGGTCAGGGTCAGAGCCACAGAGATAAATCCAGGGGACTTCAGGAGGGGCATGGGGGGGAGAAAAATTGGGGGAAGGGGCAGGCAGGAGATGGAGGAGAAAAGAAAAAAAGGATGAAGAGAGGGGAAAAAAAAGAGAAGAAAGACCATCCTTTATTAAATACAATAACCATAACCCTGCGGGGAGATAAGATCAGAACTCATTTCAGGCCTGAATATGTGCCCTTCCACTCAGGATATGATCAAACCCTCAAGCAGATCTCTCCCCCTTTGTCCCATCTCCAGTGACATGATCTTATCAGGGCCGACCGGCCACGGCCACCTTAATGGAAAAATTCTTTAGGGGAGAAAAAAAAAAGTTAAACAAACAAACAAATGCCTCAGAGAGAAGCCCCCCGTTGGGGGTGGCAGCCCTTGCTCTCCCTGGGCTGGTAGGTGCCGAGGTGGGGAAGGGGAGCAGTGACTTTGATAGAGCCATTCCTCTGGCCGCTGACACTCGGCTCCGTTGTCGAGTGAATGGCAGGGCTCCTTCCCTTTAAAAACAGACACAAGCATCTCGTACTACATTTGGGGGAACCACGTGATTTAATGGGTACGGTATTGAAATGCGAGTTAGGCCACTTGGATGGCAAACACTGCTGCATGAGGCAAGACCATTATTTCTTAGGATGAAAGGAGATAACACAGGTAAAGCTTTTTTGTAAACCTTCATATGCTACAGAAATGTCAGCTATTTTTATTTGGATCATAGATTTAGAGCTGGAAAAAGCCTTGAATGCTATCTAGTACCACCCTTTCATTTTACAAATAGGGAAACTGAGGCCAATGGAGATCAAGCTATGAAGAGGTCATTTCTCTCCTCTAGGACACAGCCTTGATGTCTGTAAAATGGGTACAAGGACCCTTTCCTGTTGGAGCCTGTTTCCACTTCTATAAAATGGGACTGGACTGGGCGATTGCTAAGGTCTTTTTAAACTCTGGCTTTCTATGACATTCTAACATTTGATCTCTGTGTTGTTCCTGTCCAGCCTGTGGTAGCTGAAATGGGCAAAAGGTGCTGAGAGAAATACTCTGGGAGAAATACCCTGAAGGAGTGTACACTAGGGACATTGCGCCAGGAAGGAAGGAAGGAAAGTAAGAAGGAAAGAAGGAAGGAGGGAAGAAACATAGGAGGGACGGAGGGAGGGAAGGAAGCAGGAAAGTAGGGAAGTAAGGAAGGCGGGAAAGAAAGAAGGAGGGAAGAAACATAGGAGGGAAGGAAGAAAGGAGGAAAGGAGGGAGGGAGGGAAAGAAGGAAGGAAGGAGGAAAGAAGGGAAGGAAGCAGGAAAGCAGGGAAGGCAGGAAGGAAGGAAGGAAAGAAGGAGGGAAGAAACATAGGAGGGAAGGAAGGAAGGAGGAAAGGAGGGAGGAAGGGAAAGAAGGAAGGAAGGAGGAAAGAAGGGAAAGAAGCAGGAAAGTAGAGAAGGAAGAAAGGACAAAAGGAGGGAGGGAGGAAGGAAGGAATGATGTATTCAGTATCTTCTATGTACCAGGCACTATGCTAAGTGCTTTATAAATATTATCTCATTTGGTCCACACAATAACCCTGGAAGATAGGTGCTATTATTATCCTCATTTTATACTTAAGGAACTGAGGTAGACAGAGGCTATGTGCCTTGTTAGTAAGTATCTGAGGACAGATCTGAACTCAGGTCTTCCTCGCACCCAGGTCCAGAACTGTAACCACTATGCTGCCTGTTTGCTTCTGAGCGTGGCAGGAAACAATTTTATCCTTGTCATTTTACAGATAAGGAAACTGAGTCCCTGAGAAGTTAAGCTACCTGCCCAAAATCACATAGCTAGGAAGTGCTGGCACTCAGATTCAAAAAATGAGGGCCTTGTGACCCTAAGACCAAGACTCCGTCCAAGGCTATATATACCAGGATGCACTACTGCTGGTTCGTGACCATCTTTATAGGGTTCCAGATGCATTTCCACATCTATACTCACATCTATTACTCCCCTTGTGAGGGAGAGAGATCAGGTAGCCTTAATCTCCCCCATTCCACCTCCCCTTACTCTTCTAGAGATGAAAACTGAAACCCAAAGAAAGGACCCTGAATCCCAGAAAGGAGAAGTAATTTGCCTATGGGCACACGGCTTTTAAGTGATACGATCAGGATTCACACCCAGGACCCCTCATTTCCAAGCCAGTGGTCTTCCCATCACTCTATACCAGTGGTGTCAAATTCCAGTAGAATCAGGGGTCATAAAGCCAAATATAAGAATCCCTGCAGACTGCAGAACAACTCAGTTTTACAATATAATGTTATCTATATTTTATTGTAGTTTATTTATTCTGTGAAGTATTTCCCAATTGCATTTTAATATGCTTTGTTGTGGGCTGCACACGGCCCCTCTGCTCTACGTGGTCACACAAGAAATCAGCAGCAGAGTCAGAACCATGTTACCGGGCATAGGGTTCCCCTGGAACCCCCCAGGGAAGGGAGGCAGAACATAGGGAAGAGAAAGATGAACATAGGATTTGTAGGATTTAAAGCTGGATGGTGAGCCCTTAAAACAGATAGTTAAGAGTTGGGAGAGCCCTTAGAACATGGAAAGTCAGATGGAAGAGACAGAACATAGAAAATGAAAGGGCCCTTAGAACACAGAACATCAGAACTGGAAGGGATTTTAGAACACAGAATATCACAATTGGAAGAGACTTTAGAACACAATCTCAGAACTGGGAGAGACCCTAGAATATAAAATGTAAGAGATGGGAGGGCCCTTAGAACACAGAATGTCAGAGATGGGAGGGCCATTAGAACAGGGAATGCCAGAGCTGGGAGATGACCTAGAACATAAAATGTCAACACTGGAAGGGCCCTTAAAATTAGAATGCCA
Source organism: Vombatus ursinus (assembly GCF_900497805.2). NCBI lineage: Eukaryota > Metazoa > Chordata > Mammalia > Diprotodontia > Vombatidae > Vombatus > Vombatus ursinus. The sequence continues at coordinate 7,295,153 of NW_020945064.1, forward strand.
GGCCTGGTTACAGACCTATCTTGTCCCTCATTTATTTTCCAGAGACAATGCCTAAGGCAGAACCATGATTCTAAGGATCTAAGAGAAGAAGAAAGGGGGAGACAAGACCTAAGCAATTAAGGGGTACTGACACCTGTCAAGTGCTTTGGGGTAGAAAGGTAAGGTATTCTTGAATGGGCTGAAAGTGTATGGGTGTGCGTGTCCGTCTGTCCATCCATCTTTGGCCTGGGGTGTTGGTACCAAACACGAGCCGCCATACCCAGAGGAGCACTACAGAGGTTGAGAACAGCAGGTGCCCCCACCTCCAGACCAAAGTCCCTGGAGGTCAGTGGGCACAGAAGGGCCATCTTGGTAGGAAGGACCTGTCCCCACGCTTCCTTTGTGGCTACTCCAAAGTTCCTTAAAACCATGGGAGAATCACAGGATTCAGAGCTGGAAAGGATCTTGGAGATCATCTGGGGTCATTCATCTGGGATCCATCAATCAGCTCTTTTATAAAAAAAAAAAAACAAAAAAAAAAAACCTGATCATTGTATTTCACTGTAATTGGCCTCCTTTGTAATCCTTTGTCTTTTATTCATTTAAAAACGTGACTCTGAGCAGGCTCCACAGGTCTCAGCAGCCTTGCCAAAAAGGGTCCAGGACATGAGAAGACGTCATGAGCTTTTGTCCAAGTCCCCCACTTTACAGATAAGAAAACTGAGGCCTGGTGGTCAGGAGTTTAAGAGCGTTGCCGACAGACCTTTCTGTCTTAACTATGAGACACCTCCCATCACGGCCTTTCGGTTCTTTTGCCACGTGGCTGGCTCCGTGTTCCCTTCCCGATGGCCCGGGACCCTGCCCCGTCTGCTGTTTCCCTGATTCAGCTCGCAGGAGGAAGCTGGGCAGACAGCTCCCCCACTAGCCTCGTGGGTGGGGGGGATGGAGGAGGGAGGGTGGGGGGTTAGTGAGAAGAGTAAGGGCCCATTCCCAGGAAGCCGGGGCAGGGGAAGGAGGAGGAGGAGGAAATGGAGCGTGGAATGATTAGCTCCTGCTCAGATACCACTGGTCAGAGCGATATCCTGTCCAGGAAAGACAGGGAACCAAGATGGTGATGTCAGTGGCCCGGCCTAGTGATAGCTGGGGGCCCGTCGGGCTGCCTGGGAGGCAGAAGGCTGGCAAGTAACTGGGGGGATCTGGGGACGGCGACAGCCTTCCCCAGAGCAGGCAGGAAGACACACTTGCCTTGCCCCGGCAGATAGAATCAGCGTTGTTCCCAAGTCATGTTAATAAAAAATGCTTCCCTTCTGGGCAAGATGTGAAAACGACAAAACACTTTCACATATATTATCTCATTCGATTCTTACAATACAACCTCAAGGGAACTGGGGCAGATCCTATTATCCGCACTTCACAGATGATGAGACTGAGGTTCAGAGAGGTTTCACAGCTTAAAAGACACTTAGATCTGTTAAGGACTTCAGAGATCATCTGGTCCAACCCCCTTGTTTTACAGAAGGGAGATGTGAGGCCCAGAGAGGCTGCATGGGTTGCCTCAGGTCACACAGGTCGCCACTGAAAATGCCCAAGGTCACAAGACCAGGGAGTGATGGAACAGAAACCTGATCCCAGCCCAAGACCTGACCCCAAGTCTAGTGCTTTGGGTGGTGAGCAGGCCTTCCTAACATGGGGTATGGAGGGCAGGATATGGCACAGGATTGTGGGAAGGGGGTAAACACTTCTCGACCTTTACTTTAGTCTGTGACATACCTGCGGGACTGCTCATTAATATTAATATTACCACGCAAAAAGAAATACGGTTGCTTCCCGTCCTGTCTGGTCATTTATCTACCCCTATTTCCTGGTCATAAGCACATTACATAGTCAGCAAACATTTATTATATACCTGCTGTGGACAAGACACAGAGTTTAGACAAGACATGGTCTCTGCCCTCATGGAGGTTATACTCAAGAAAGGGGTTAAGAAATCAACAATGATAACATCCAATATTATATGAAAAGTGCATTAGAGAGGAACAGAACAAAATGATAATAATAATATAACATAATAATAATAATAGTTATAACATTAATGATAATAACAACAACCAGCATTTATAAAGCCCCTACTACGTAACAGGTACCTAGGTAGCACAGTGGATAGAGCCCTGGGTCTGGAGTCAAGAAGACCTAGGTTGAAATCCAGCCTCAGACACTTAGTAGCTGTGTGACCCTGGGCAAGTCCCTTAACCCTGTTTGCCTCAGCTTCCTCATCTGTAAAACGTGCTGGAGAAGGAAACAGCAAACCACTCTGGGATCTTTGCCAAATGGGGTCACAGAGAGTGAGACGCAACTGAAAAGACAACTTGTTTCAGGCCCTGTGCTAAGTACTTTACAAATATTATGTCAGGGAAGCCTTCATGGAAGAAGTATATTCGAGCCGGGCTTTAAAGAATAAACAGAAATTAAACAGGTAGGGAGAGGGAGGGAAGACATTCCAGGGTTAGGGCAAGCACTGGCACAGGGAACAGAGAATTAATTGTCCAATCTGCCGGGAATGTCAAATGTATGGAAGGGAGTGATGGGAGATATGGCTAGAAAAGTATGGCGATGTCAGACTGTGGAAAGCCTTGAATTCCTGGCATGCAGCACGTACTTAAATGCTTCTTGATTGACTGATTGATTGATTGATTGACACCAGGAAGGCTCGTGTCATCCCAAGCATCTGGCAGAGTGCCTCACATGTAGTAAGGCACATAAGTACACTGAATAGGTATCTATTGAATAAATGAATATTGCTACTTCCTCCTCCACATTCCTTTGAAATTAGTCAAGCAGAAGAAAGTTGGGGTACTATGATGTTCATGAGTTGGCTTCACAGTGCATCCAACTGCCCTGGTGCCCTGGATGGGGACCAGTGGAGCAGGGCCTGGAGAGTGTGGTGAGGCCACCGGGCTTGGCCCAGTAAACGATGTCACGAGAGGAGCTTTTTCACCTGGTTTGGATTAGACAGAGCCAACACGACTGGAGCGGCCAATGAGCGTCAACAGTCAGTAGGATTGCAGGAGGCAAGTGAGAGCCATTTAGAAACAGCTCAATGATATGACAGCTGGAGTGTTGGGCTGGGAATCAGTACGACTTGAGTTCAAATGCTGCCTCAGGAATTTAGCTTGGGACCCTAGACAAATCACTTAATCTCTCTCATCTGAAAAATGGGGATAATAATATTATCTGTTGTTTGTGAGAATAGAATGATCTTGGGCAAGTCATTCATTCTCTCTTGGAAAATGGGGATAATTTAGACAGTTTCCTCATCAGTAAAATGAGGCTAAGAAGAGACGCTTCTTTACTGGGCTGTTGGGCTAACCAGACAAGGCAACAAATCTGATGTACTTTTAAAACATTAAAGTACAATGTAAGGTCTGGTTATTAATAGCCCACAGGGACATGGGGGCAGGACAAGAGTTGGCGTGAAAAACATTTGGAAGTTTTAGTGGGACTATAAGATCTATGAGTCAAAAGTGGGATGTGGTGACCAAAAAAAAACAAAAACAAAAAACAAAACAAGAGCTAATGCTTCACTGAGGGCAGCACGGTGTTGAGAATGAATTAATCAAGAAGCATTCGCTAATAGTCAGTAATAACAGCTAGCGTTTCTATAATGCTTTAAAGTTTGCTAAGCACTTAACAAATATTGTCTCATTTGATCCTGGGAGGTAGGTGCTATTATCATCTCCTATTATACAGATGAGGACACCGAGGCAGACAGAGGTAAACTGATTTGCCCAGGGTCACTTAATAGCTAAGTAAGTGCCTAAAGTAGGATTTGAATTCAGGTCTTCCGGACTTCAGATCCAGCACGGTACCCACTGGTGCCAACTAGATGCCTGAGGCCCTTTGCCAACCCTGGAGATAAACAGAGGGAATGATAGGGAATCTCACTGTGGTCTAGTTAAGATGTCATCTGACCAGGGCATGGTGTTAAGTTCTGGACACCACATTTTACAAGCAGGATTGGGTTCAGTGATGGGGTGGGTGGGGGTGTGTGTGTGTGTGTGTGTGTGTGTGTGTGTGTGTGTGTGTGTGTGGGATGAAGTCTAGTTCAGATATGAGATGGTTCAGAGATGCTTCCTGAGGCCCATTCCAACTGACAGTCTGTGATTTTACATCCTCATCCATGTTGAGGTGACCAGGGCAGCCGCTGATAAATGACCCCAAGAACGCAGAAGAAGCAGTGGACATCAGAGAGGTCACCTAGGAAGCAGCACAAAAGTCTGGCAAAGCATTGAGGCGAGGAATGAAATGGCTGGGACCTGCTCTGAGGTTTCCTACAGGGGAGGTTGGTGAGAGGGTAGCAATGAGGACCTCACCTGGAGGGTGGAAACTACTGACGAGAGCACACGGTGCTACTGGGAGGCAAGCTGGGCTTGGCACAGTGACCCACACTGTAATCTTTACTACTAGAGGAGATCGAGGCTGGTGGGTTGCTTGAGGTGGACAGTTCTGAGCTGCAGCAGGGTTGGCATTGATGGTGAGCCCCAACAGAACTGGGTCAAAGCTTCCATGCCAATCTCCATTTGGAGGGGCAGCTAGGTGGCACAGTGGATAGAGCACTGGCCCTGGAGGCAGGAGGACCTGAGTTCAAATCGGGCCTCGACACATACCAGCTGGGTGACCCTGGGTGAGACACTTAACCCCCACTGCCTCTCTGCCCCCCCCCCCAAAAATCACCACTAGGGTCAGACCCGTGAGTGGCCACTGACCTAACCTAGGCAAGACAAAGACATTTGGTCTCAAAAAGAAAAGAAGATGGCGTCGACAGTCTCTATGTTTCAGGTAGGCACGTGGGACTCAGGTAGACTATATGAGACTTCACAGGAGTACGCGAGAGAGGGGAACCTCTCCTATCAGAAAGCTCAGAGCGATTCTAAGCAAAAGAGCATAGTGTTTGGCCTTGACCAGGACTCAGAATTTACAGGCACACAGTTCCCGACTGCCCATAAAACCTTGCCCACCTGAGGAAGACAGATTACTCTGTGGCTGGCTGGCTGCCGAGCATCTGTGGTAGGAACCTCAGCTGTGGCCTTTCCCAGGACCAGAGACTTCTGGTTCTGAAGCCAAAGCACAGCCGAATCTTGGGTCCTGCTGGGGGCGGGGGCGCCCTCCTGGCAGCTGCTCGGGGGGCAGTGCCCATCTCCTGAGCGCTTATGGCGGCCAGAAGACAGGAGACGGAAGATGGCAGTGAGGCTAGGCTGGAGAGGTACAGCCACGTCCGGGTGAAGGGGTCAGAGCGGCCGGCCATTTGGCCGCTCTCCGCCAGTAAAGGGTTAGTAGAGAATGGAGGGATTATGTAGGCGCCTGAGTGTTCCACTGAGGTACCAAGGAGACAGCGTAGTTGGCTGGCTGGCTGCAAGGGGGAGAGATATCAGTTTCTAGATAGGTACCCAAGGAAGAGATAAAGTGCAGAGATAGCAATCGCTCAAACCTAGTTCACACACACACAAATCTCATCTGCTCTCTTCCCCACTCCCCCACAGCCTTTAAAAGGGCCATCTGTATTGAAATCGGACAACAAACGGGCCCAAGAGCTACCCAGATGTCCCCCCTCCTCCCACACCTCCAAGCAAGACTGGTTCCTGGCTCTCTCAAAGGCTCATGCCCAATCTAGGGCAATACCAGGAGCAGGAATGGAGGCCTTTTTAAGGCCTTTAGCCTTAAGAGCTGGCCCTGTCTCTGCCTGAGGGTTTGCTGGGAATCTTTGGGACTTCGGGTAGGATAGTTCCCCATCCTAGCTTTCATTTCCTCCCCCATAAAACAAAGGGGTCAGACATTCCAGGCCTAAGTCTGATGATTTTACACTCTGTTCCGAGCTTGTTTCTCTATGGTGAGGTTAAGTGTTCTGTACTGAAGTCAGCACTACAGGTACCTTGTTAAGTAAGGCTCAGAGACAATCATCTCTCCCAGAAAAGCCCATGTCACTAGTGGCAGGCCAAACAGGGGTCTCTGTACCCCGGGCCCCCAGGCCCCAAGCACTGCCAAGGCCCTTTTCTCCAGCTGGAGACACAGAACCTTTCACCAAGGCCAGAGCTGAAGGCCTACACCCTCCAGTGGGCAGGATCAGAAGCATTGGAAAATAACCCATTTATGGAAGGTGGAGAAGGGGGTGGGAAGATAGCAGGGAAAGGGTAGAGCTCAAAGGGACCTCCCAGCTCATCTAGCCCAAACAGCTGAGGAGACTGAGGCTCTGAGGAGGGACTTGCACAAAAAACATTATATATTAACACACAAATTTCTACATTCCACAAGGTGGCACAGCGGAGAGAGTACTGCACTGGGAGTCAGGAAGGCTTGAGTTCAAATCCTACCTCAGACTCTTACTAGGCGAGTGACCCTGGGCAAGTCCCTCAACCTCCCTCGGCCTCAGTTTCCTCATCCGTAAAATGAGGATGATAATCGCACCGACTTCATAGGGTTGTTGTGAGGATCAAAAGTCACAACATGGGAAACACTTTGCCAACATCTAAGTCCTATATAAATATGAGCTATTAATACACACTGTACTGAAAGGCAAAGAAATGCTTATTGAAACGCGACTGCTTCTGCAGAGTTCCGGTCCAGATCCACAGCTTAGGCCAATAAGGGGGAAGGTTCTAAACCCAAGTGAGGCCACCTGGATGGTGCTTAAATGGAGATGCGGCCAAGTTCCCAGGACCAGCTTTTCCCCCCTCCAACCCATTATTCCCAGCTGCTAGTGCCTGGCCTTCTGAGATTACTTTCCATCTACTCTGTAAATGCAATGTTCATATCTCCATGCTGTCCCCGCATTAGAAAAGGAGCTCCCTGAAGGCAGAGATTGTTTTAGCCTTTCTTTGTCTCCCTAGCACTTAGTAAGGGTTTAATAAATGTTTGATGACCGCCACTTAAACTCGGGATATACCACATATAGTCAAGGCTCAGGGAGCTTGAAGAAGACATTCAATCATCCAAGTGTAACAGTTAAAATTAAGGTAAACTGAGTCACAAAGCATTAGCCAGCTCCCTCTTTTGGGAATGGCTCTGGTTCTGCCTGGAGCCAAGAGGATAGACTAGCTAACCTTTCAACTCTTCTTCCTCTCTGCTGTGCCTCCCCAACTCTCCTCCTACCACCTCCTACCATTCCCCGGGTAGGCCTCTCCTCGCTCCACAAAGAGGAGCTGGGTTTGGGTTGGGTCAGTTTGTCCACAAGCATTTATTGAGCACCCACCAAGTGTCAGGAAGTGTGTGAGAATACTAAGAAAGGCAAAAAACAAACCAACAACAACAACAAAGAAAAAACCCATAATGCCTACCCTCGAGAGGCTTACATTCCAAAGAGGAAGATAACCCAGAAAAATCTGCACATCCAAGATATAGACAGTATAAATGGAAAGTGATCTCCAAGGGGAGGAGGGAGAAGAAGGCTACAAAAGGCAGGGATCTAAGCTGAATCCTAAAGGAAGCCAATGGAAGCTAAGAGGCAGAAGTAAGGAGAGAAATGTGCAAGTGACTGTGTGAGATCTAGCCTGGGGAGGGGGCTATTGCTGGAGAGACAGATGGCCAAGTCCCCTTCATATGGCACTCCGAAAGCTGTCTAACTCAGGCATATCAGCTTGGCATCCAGGCTGGCTGACCCAGACCTGACCCCTCCGGTTCACCATCTGTGCCCTCGCCCTGTCCAGCTCCCCTAAACAACCCTCCCCTCCATTCTGCCCCCACCCTTTGCCTCCTGGGCTGGACGACTTCTCTTCTCAAAGTCCGTTAATCTAACACAAATAGGACTATCGGGTTGAAAGGCGAGTTTGAGGCGATAAAGAAAAATAGCTGAAATGATTTTTCCCACCCACACATACCAAAGCAGAGGGAAAGGAAAATACTCATGCCCACACCCCAGGAGGAGTAATCAGCGAGATCTCTCCCAGGCCTGTCCATCAGAACAAGCCGTCCTGCCTCAGACTGCCCTGCTGTCCCCGATAATAAACCTTGAGGTTTTCACAGAAACTTCAGGCTGCCGGAGATTAGTCAGACAGGAGTCACGGCACAGATAAAAAAAATTACACACACACAACTGAGGAAGAAGAAGAAGAAGCTGAGAGAGTTTTCATTCATTCTAATTAAACCCTGGAGGGCCCCTGGACAATATGGGAGGCCATAGGGCCAGGCCTAAAGGAGAAGGAGTTTCCCCCTACTTCTGTCAAGAGGAAAAGGGCCGACCCAAAAGGGGAGTAACAATCCGCTAACTAGGGGTGCAATTTCAGGCCTTGTGGGATGTGATAGGAGAGTGGTTTTGTTACGATTGACCTACGGAAGGGAATGGATTCCCAGGCTCTTAGATTCCATCATTAGCTACCTCAGCCCAGGAAATACAGACTCAGAGACCCTGGGTCCTAGAGCAGGGCTCAGCAGCCGTTTGGCCAAAAGAATAGTTTCTTTATAATTACACTTAACGCTCACCCTTACTTACCACAAGGCTTGAAGGGAAGTGGGGTACGTATTCTTAGCCTGGTGAGAGAGCATGGAGCAGCGGGGACAGTGTGGGACTAGAAACTGGGAGACCTGTCTGTCAGTAGACAAGTTGATAACCTCTTGGGTCCTTGGTTTCCTCATCTGTGAAACGGGAATATCGATATTTGCTCTACCTACCACACAAGGTTCGCTGTGAGGCTGGTGCTTCGCAAAAGTCAAAGTGCTTTAGAAATGAGTTATTATTATTACCATCATTTTCATGTTAGAAATGAGGAAACTGAGGCTGAGGGGGTGACATCACTCACCCAAGACTACAGAGCAATGTTCAGTCTTCTTTCTACCAAGCCTTTGCCACAACAGAAAGCCCCGGTTGTGCCCCAACTCCAGCTGGAGGCCAGGTGGCCCAGTGGCTAGAGTTCGGAAGAGCCGAGTTTAAATCCAACCTCAGACATTTACTAAATAGGTGACACCTAGGCAAGTCATGTCACCTCTGCCTGCCTCAGTGTCCTCAACTGTGAAATGGAAATAATAACAGCACCTATCTCCCAAAAGAGACATTTGTAAAACACTTAGCGCAGGGCCTGGCACACAGTAGGCACTATATACATGCGTATTCTTCCTCTCCTTTCACACAGGTTGTGGATTTTGCCAGGACTACCATTCATCCAGTTACTTTTGCTAGGGCCTGTTGATGGCCACTGGCAAGGAAGGACAGCAAAGCGGAAAGAGCTTTAGATTTGATGCTGGGATACTTTGGCTGAAGTCCCATGAATCAGACACATGACCTTAGGCAGGCCTGGGGACCCCAGGCTTTGTATCATAGCCAGAACCTAGCCCGGGGTGCTGTAATAATAATAATAACAATAATAATGACAATAATAACTAACATTTATACAGTGCTTACTATGTGCCAGGCAGTATGCTGCATGCTTCACAATTATTATCTCATTTCATCCTCACATCAACCCTGGGAAGTAGAGGGCTGTTATTATCAGCCCCATTTTACAGATGAGGAAACTGAGGCAGGCAGGGGTTCAGTTGCTCGCCCCAGGGTCACACAACTGGTGAGGGCCTGAGGCTGGAATGGAACCCACATCCTTCTGACCCCACCGCCTGTACCCTATTATGTCATCATGCTGCCTTGGAGAAGTTCTTGCTATGTTGACGACCGCCCCAATTCTCCTGGTTTCTGAATACACATTAGCTAGTGATTCTCTCTCCTGTCCAAAGTGGGAGGTTAGGATTATTTTGTAGAAAGAGCCCTGGATTTAAAGTCAGAGAATTCTGCATTTATGTAAGCACTTCCTATAAGCCCGGCACTTATTGGGTGATCTTAGGTAAGCCTAGGCCTCAGTTTCCTCATCTATAAAATGGGAATAATACTGACCTCCCCAAAAGGAATTCCCTGGAGCATACAACAGCAATTAGGGGCAGGGGTAGTTCTAATAGTTGAGCAAATCAGGAAAGCTAAGCCTTCTAAGATGTGAGAAAAGAAGGCAGGAAAGCAGTGCATTCCAGGCATGAAAGGCTAGCCTGGGGGAAAGGCACATGCCTGGGATATGGAATACCAAGGTCAGAAAACAGTGAGTTAGTCTGTTTGGCTAGAACAAAGGAGAATAGGATAGAAAGGTAGATGGAAGCCACATGTTGGGGAAAGATGGAGGGGGAGGGCTCAGTGGAGCTTCACATGCCAGGATAAGGACAAGAAATCTGTATTTCACCCTGGAAGCACTGGGGAGTCACAGAAGCCTCTTGAGGAAGGGAGTAAAGTGGTCAGATCTGTAATTTAAGATGATTATTCTGACAACACAAGACAGATCTGAGACTGAAAGCCAGACCAAGCGGACAATTACATCTCTCTTTCATTGGTCCAGATAAGGAAACCATGTCCCTGAATGAGAGCGTGAATTGCTCAATGTCATACTCAAAGCCAGGTGAAGAGGCAGGCCTAGAAGTAAGGATGATCTCCTGACTTCCAAGAAACTATTCTTTTTTTTTTTTTTTTTTTTTTGTAATTGATCAAAAATATTTTTTTAAAAAATTATGAACTTAACAAACAGCCAATAAAATGGGCATTTTCTTATACAAAGTAGAAGAGAAAATGCAGATGGTCCACAAAATGGCCTCTCATTGGGCCATCCATCAAAAGCAGTGAAGATGAATGTTTGTAGAAGCCATGTGGTCAACAACTGAAACTCCCAGTTAGTGGTTTGTGAAGCCCTTGGGGGCTTGTGATGATGGCCCTGTGGGTTGGCGGGAAAAGTCTTTAATGGAGCCTTAAGGAGCAAGTAATTGCCGAATATTACATGTATTAAATTACCCTGGGAGTTAATTAACACCTCTTCACTATTGTTGAAAGGGGTTGCAGAACAAAGAGAGTTGGGAACCACTGGTTTACAACATAGAGTGAGCTTGAGATATCCTCTCCAGCCCAGACCCCAGCTCTTCTCTGTAACTCCTGCCTTGGCTCCCTCAGCCTTCCATACAAACTCACTCTGGCCAAGCCAAGCTGTGCTTGTTAAAGGAGGCCCAGAAATAAAACACCCTCTTCCTCTGAACCGGAGCCTTGAACCAATCTCATCTACAATTTTATCTGTTCTCACCCAGACAGCGGAGGAGGTAGTGAGTTCCCCCTCACTGGAGATCTCCATCAGGGATGGTATAAATGGAATAGATCCAGGCTGTAGATGGAGGCTAGAGGCTCCAAGGTCTCTTCTAGTCTATAGGGAGGTATCGTGGGAAGCGCACAGCAGTAGATGGCAGAGAATATGGGTTCAGATTCGAAATCACTTCCTCTCTCTAGACCTTGGCTTCCTTACCCATAAAATGAAGGGGTTGGTGGAGATGATCTCTAAGGCCTCTTCATGCTCTGAATATTATGATCCTATGAGCTTCTAAACAAGTCATCTCATCTCTGTGAGGTTTGGTTTACTCATCTACAAAATGGAATGAGTAACAATTGCACTATAATAATGATGATAATAATGATGATAATAATTACAGCTAGCATTTACACGGCACTTTAAGATTAGCAATGTGCTGCAGTGAGAAATAGGTATATTTGAAGTCAGTTCAAGTTGCTGTTCAGACTTAGGTACAAATCTCGCCTTGGCCCCATACTGGCTGCATGACCTTGGGTTATGACCCTCTTGGTGCCACAGGCAGCTCTCTTGGACTACAAATTGGGGTAGGATTTGAGGAAGGGAGCTGTCTCCCCATATGCTGATGAAATAACACATCCAATAAAAAGTTATACTTATTTATGTGTGTACCTATATGTTATCTCCCCTCCCCCAGTAAAATGTTAGTTTCTTGAGAGCAAGGACAGTTTTCAGTTTTTCTTCGCATCAATCAACAAGCATTTTTTAATCACCTACTATGTTCCAGGCACTGAGCTGGAGTCTTTGTATCTGGGGATATGGAGACAAAATCAAAGAATTGCATTCATTCACCCAACACAACCTACCACAGGCAAGCAGACAAGCATTTGTTAATTACCATCTATGTGCCAGGCACTGTACTAAGCATTGGGGATATAAAGAAAGGCTAGAGGCTGCCCTCAAGGAGCACACAGTCTAATGGGGGAGACTGTCTATAAATTGGAGACAATCTCAGAGGTGAGGCATAGGGCGTTGAAGGGGGAAGGAAACAGGAGAGTAGGTGCTTAATAAATCCTTGTTGGATTGAATTGAATCTTAGAAAATTGAGGATCAGAAAAGGGAAATTAGATGCAGGAAGCTAAGCAAATATGACACAGCAGAGGAGGGATTCAATCCTAGGTCTT
>NW_020945064.1:7307406-7331135 GCF_900497805.2 Vombatus ursinus
AGTCAATCTGACCTCTGAGAATGCCTTCTACCATAAACCTCCTGAAACAGCTTCTGCCCTGGCCGTTGTTTTCTCCTCTCTGCCTATAATTAACAGTGAGTAATCTTTACTGAGCTCCCAGGAAGTGGTAGAAAACTCAAGGAAAATAGATGGCAGAGCATTAAAGAGACCCAAGGTCTTCTGACATATTTAAATATTTGATGGGGATGAAGCTCAGAGACAAAGCTAATAAAGCAGAAACGAGGCTATAAACAAAATGGAAAATGATGATGACAGGGGAGGCGGCTTTGCTGGTTTTCCAGGATTCTTTTTTGTTTTTAACGGCTCATCTCGATTCGCCTGGGAGAGGGCATGGCGGTAGGACTTTCTAGCTAGAGCTGGGAGGGACTGTTGAGTCAACACATCCAACCCTCTCATTTCACAGATGAGGGAGGTCAAGCAACCCACTTCCTTGGCCTCCCCAGGAGCAGGGATCCCAGGGGAGTGCCACCACGCTCTGCCAAGGGGTCCTTTAGACCCAAGAGGCAACAGAGGGCTTTCCCTCACCCTAGACAGAACGGGGAGGGATATAGGTGCAGCTCCCTACCTCTCCAATGACTCCTTTTCTTCCTCTGTTACTCATTAACTGTGTGACCCTGGGCAAGTCACTTTCACCCCTTACTGGGCCTCAGTTTCCTCATTTGTAAAATGAAGGAGTTAGACTTAGCTCCAGCTTCAAATCCCTTGATCTAAAGAGGAGAGGCACATTAAAGGCAAGGGAGCAGGACACCAACCGTTCATCTCACCTCCTCTCCCACTTGGCTCTGGATTGCAAAGGGTAATAATAATAATAATAATAATAATAGCTAACATTCAAAAAGCATTTTACAAATATTTCATTTTAATCTCAGCATCTCTGGGAGGTAGGTGCTATTATTATCCCAATTTTATAGAGGAGGAAACTGAGGCGGGCAGGTTAAGTGACTTGCCCAGGGCTACCTGTCAAGCATCTGAGGCCAGATTTTAACTCCAGGTCCATTAGGCCTATCCATTGGTTAATAATAGTTAATAGAACACTTTATAATCTACAAAACACATATCCCACAACAACCAAGTGTGCCACATAGCTAAAGGCTTTTTATTCCTATTTTATGGATGGAAAAACAAAGAAAACTGACAAGACAATAGCCAAGTAAGGGTTGGAGGCCAAGACTGGAATTTGGGCCTCCTGACTCCAAATTCATTATTCTTTCTAACACGGAACATGTTTCTGCAGTTACATATTTCGCCAGTGCTAATCAACGTGGCTGCTCCCTTGATGGACTTCACACAAAGTTCCAGCTGGAAGGGACCTTCATCCAGCCTCCTCATTTGACAGGTGGAGGCAGCTGAGGTCAGGAGAGAGGAAGGGATTCAATCATGGTCCTCAAACCCAGCTCCATGAGCTCTTCCTGTTGGGGCATGATTTCCAGGAGCTGAGGAGGGCAGGTGGAGGCCAGTTTGGGGGCAGAGCAAAGTCAAAAACTTGGGCCTTCTAACAATCTGGCCCTTGGGGAAGCTCAAACCCCTGCCCCCAAGGAAACCAACTCTCCCCTTTCTCCACACCCTCTACCTCGTCCCCCCCACCCCACCCCCCAAGCCAGGAAACTAACAGATATATTTTCAAAGCCTCATTCTTTCCATCAGAGGGGAAGTTCAGAAACCAAACAACAGGAAGGGAGAAAATGTTAGAGTGTGATGCTCAACACCAAAGGTCCTGGGGCCATCAGTTCACTGGCCCTTTTTTTTTTTTTTGAGGGTGGGATAGGACAGGGAGAAAGGACATTTTCCTTCCTAACTTTTGGAACACCACCAGTCCTCTGTCTTCCTCTCTCCATCCTTCTCCTCCTTAAACAGGCTAATTATTGAGGATCCCAGAAGCCTCCACCTCGGTTCCCAGTACTAAATTACAATTAGGGACCTGCAGTCTTTAATACGATTGATACAGACACGGTGTTGGCCAGCACCTAATATGGCACCTCTGCTGGTAGATGGGACACTGAAGAGTCAATCAGTGTAGGAACGGAAGGATGCCAGCCAGACCCTGCCTTGATTCTTGGTGCCTGAGGATGCCAGACAGAGGAAAGGGGTGGAGAGGGCTGGAAATTGCAAGGGAGAAAAATACCTATCAACTATGAAATAGAATGTATGCTCCTTCAAGGCAGGAACTGTCATTCCTCCCTCCCCCTTTAGTATCTGGCACATAGTAGGCACTTAATAAGTACTTGCTGAATTCAATTAAGTTGAATTGAAACTTTTCACACTGGGCTCTTCCCCAGCCAGGACTAGCGAAGATGGTTTTAAATCAAAGGATGGGCCACTTAAGAACATGGGACTGAGATAGAAAGTTCTATCCCTCCCTATACTACAGAGAATTACTCTGTGCCCTGGTCACAGATGACACTTTGAACTCTGGATGGCTGGTTTGCAAATCTCCGCCACTGTCGCAGGTAGGATTAAGATGAGGAGAGTGCGGAAGGCTCAGTGCTATCCATGTCCACTGAGGGACCAATTCAACACAGCACCTAACAAATGGATTTATTGATAAATTTTGCTGAACTCGTTTCCCTTTCTCTCCTTTTTTATTCTTCATTATAAAGGATGGTTCTCCAGGAGGGGAAAGGAAGGGTGTGTATTGGAAAGGTTAGGAAAAAAATCAAAGATAGCAATAAAAAATGTTTTTCCAGCCTTCTTTAACTCCTTAGCCTTCATTCAAAGTTCTGCACAATTTGGCTCCATACCTGCCTTTCCAGTCTTCTTCTTCATTCTCTTTATGTTCCAAGCCAAACTGTTCTACTAAACATACCAATACCAATATGGCAGACTCTTTCCTAACTCTAGGTCTTTTCATGGGCTGTCCCTCAGGCCTGGAATATACTCCCTCCTCTTCTTCTGCTTCTGGACATCCCTACCTTCCTTCATAACTCAGCCTGGAAGCCACCTCCTTTCCTGATCCCCTACTCCACTCTCCCTTCAGCTCTAAATATTCTCTTCCCCCAAAAAATATTCTGTACTTATTCACACACACACACGGTAACCCCAAAGTTTTAGGCAGTTTGAAAGCTATTTAAGTGACTGAAGCTTACATAAGACTTTTGGGACACCCTGTATTACATGTCCCTAGGAAACTGTAGGTTCCTTGAGGGTAGGCACATAGTAGGTGCTTCATAAATCTTTCTTGTACTGAATTTTTACATCTGTATCTTCCTCACAATATTCCTATAAGGTAGGCATTATTATTCTTTTTTTCATGCAAAATCTTTATTTGGAACATATGCATTAGGTAGCAGGGTTAATCACCCTTAAATAGTAATATAATATAGCAAAGGCATTATTATTCTTATTTGACATGCAAGGAAACTGAGGCCCAGAGCTAGGAAGCAACTAAGGTCACTGAGCTAGACCAGGACCAGTGCCTGAATGAGACAGAGCCCAGCTCTCCTAAGTGCCAGCCCAGAGCCCTTGATGCCCTATAGGACCATGGCTCACAGAATGGAGAGCTGGCAAGACCACTGAGGATCACCACATAGCAACACCCCTCCATTTTAGCCAGAGAAGGAGGTGCTGGACCAAAGTGAGCCCCCTAACATACAGCAGGGTCAGGGACTGGCACCGAGGTCCTCTGACCGCACACTCAGGCCACTTCTTTTCTCTACCCAGCCCTTCTTGACCTAGAGTAAAGGCCCAGCTTCCCTGCATCTCCTCCGAAGTCCCAGGTCTTCCTTTAATTATGAATGGATGATTTGTTTTACTCTAGTTTTCTTACAGCTCATAAATACAGAGCCAGGCTGGGAAGGAGTCAAAGGGCCCAGCACATTTTGATATGCAGAAAATTTCGCCTCGGAAAGATGAGGTAAATGTGGCAGGCTCCATCTCTAAATGCTCCCAAGTTGAGGATTATAGATTATAGCTATCAGTGATTTGCATATCAGAATTTTAAGCAGCCAGCCCCCTCCAGCGAACAAGGTCATTTCAAAGATAAAAAATACTTTTTCTTCTCCCCTCCCACCCCTTCCTCCCCCTTTCAAATTCAGCTTGCATTTCATGTACCTAGAGCAAGGGACAGCCCCTACCCCTCTGCCTCTATCCTCTGTGACCTAGCCACTAGGGTGCCCAGGCGGGGGCAGAGGAGGTGCATGAGGCTCTGTCAGGAAAATTGAGATTAGAAGACAGGGAGAGAACAGGAAGCGGGAGAGGGGACTTAGTGTAAGGTGAATACAGAGTCAGGGTTACCCGACAAACTGAAGTATGTGGCTTTTAGCCCTATGCCCAGCTCACCCCATGCCCTCTGTCTCTCTTAAGAGGGAATATAGCCACCAGGGGCCATCAAGGCCATTTTAACTCACCCTACAGCCTGTGGGTCAGAAATGGAATGGCGACCAGTGGAACCCTCAGGGTCCAAGAACTCAGAAGGGCCCAGGGGACTGGGAGCAGGTACCCCCATCTCTAAAGGCTGGGCCAAAGAAAGGTATCCACTGATGAATGTGAGGGAGAATGAGAATAAATCCCAGTTAATTATTTCTAGAGAAGGAAAGACAATTTACTAGGGCACAGAAGAATTAAACCTTAGGGATTACCAGGGTTTAAAAAGAGTGTCCTGGTACCTAATGTGGGCAGAGAGGTTTATTGGAATTTGATGTATGTATTGGGGGCGGTGGTGAGGGGAGGAGGGAGGAGTTGAAGGGCAGGAGGAAGGTCAGAGTTAAAGAGACATTCATTCATTCAATAAACACTTATCAAGCACCTACTGTGTACAGGGGAGATACAGATACAGGGGATAAAAAGATGAAACAAGAAATGGCCCCTGCTCCCAGTCAGAGACCTCACAACACAGATCACTGCTCGGCAGCCATGCCATTTGCCCCTTCCTCCATGTACATTTCCCACCCCGATGGCTCCTGGGATACTCCCACTTCTTCCTTCCAGCATGTCCCATCACCGCCCATCTGAAATGAGGATGTGTAGGAACCAGTGCTGAATGTGGAGTCAGAGGCCGTGGGTTGAAATCCTGGCCCTGCCACTTCCCACCTGTGTAGGTACTCAACCCCTCTGGGCCTCATTTACCTTATCTTAAAATGAGGGGGTTGGACTTCTACAGATCCAGGAGGCTCTGCTATGAGCCTACAGCTTGAGATTTCCCTACTACCAAGGCGGGAAGAGAAGCAAAAGTGTCCTTCCTCATACAGTCCTCAGGTCAAATTTCCCAACGGCTGTGGAGGATCCAAATTCTAATTTTTTGGCAGTATTAGAGTTCAGTTATACTGAATTTTGCTAGAAATAAGTGGGCCATCAAGTGAGACCTGGAGAACCACAACTTATGTAGAGATTCCATTTGTTACAATGGGAGTTGACCTGTGTTTCAGAAGATAGGTTCTCCAATGAGCTATCGTCTTCCTCTTCTTCTTCTTCTTTTTTTTTTTTTGCTTTTTTTTAGTGAGGCAATTGGGGTTAAGTGACTTGCCCAGGGTTACACAGTTAGTAAGTGTCATGTGTCTGAGGCCAGATTTGAACTCAGGTCCTCTTGACTCCAAGGCCAGAGCTCTATCTACTGCACCACCTAGCTGCCCGGAGCTATCATCTTTTTGATCAAAGGCTAGGGCTACTGAGAGGACAGGAAACAAGATGGCAGTGAGAGCCCATTGGAGTTGGGTTGGGATGGGAAATGCCAAAAGATAGAGAAGAGTAATTGCTCAACTTTGCATGATGGAGTAGACTAAGCCCTATGGACTTGGGGTCAGTAGAAAGCTGAGTACAAATCCTGGCTCTGACACTAGCTTTGTGTCCCTGGACAGCTTTCTTCATGTTTCTGGGCCTCAGTTTTCTCATCTGTAACATGGGGATTATACTATTTACGTACTACTTCTCCATAGAAGGGTTGTGAGTAATATATATGAATAAGGAAAGGATTTCCTCAGCATAGGGAAGCAAGGAACTCCCCTTCCAGCTTAGTAGATAAGACTTAGGGAGTTGCCTAAGAGAAACAAAGGTTAAGTGTCACATAGCTAAATAAATGTCAGAGGCAGGATCTGAACCAAGACCTTTCTGATTCTGGGCCCAGTACTCTCTCCACCATCCCACACTGCCTCTGCTGTAAGGAAAGCATTTAGAAGAGAGGAGAAGAGAGGGGAGGAGAGGGGAGGAGAGGGGAGGAAGGAAGAAAGAAAGAGAAAAGAAAGTTAAAGAAATTAGAGTTATCATCATTAGTAAAAATACCCTGCCCCTCAACAAACCCCCCAGCACCACCACCATCACAACAGTCCCTGCCCTCAAGAAGCTTACAGTCTAACGAGTAAGACAACATGAAAACAACTATGTACAAATAAGATCTAGGCGGGTAAACTGGTGGTAGTCTTGGAGGAAAGGCACTAAGACCTTTAAAAAAGACAGGAAAAGGCTTCTGGCAGACAGTAGCACTTTAGCTGAGACTTAAAGGAAGCCAGGGAAGCCAAGAGATCTGAACTCATACCTAGCAGGGGAAGAAAAACTCTACCTGCCTGGGCTAGACATAAGAGGTGTGCTGAAGGGAAGAGCCAGCTCTTGGCAATACACAAGTCTCTGCTAGGAAGAATGAAGAACCCTCTACAGCCTCACAGTATTTGAATTCGCATTGCATGCTTGCACTGGACTGGAACCAATGACTGTGTTTTATATAATTATAACTTAGAATTGTGCAGAATTCAAAAATGTGAAACCACTTCAGGGAATTCATTCATTGCACTAATCATTGACCTATCCCTAGGGCAGTGATTTTACTCTTCAAACACCTAGAGCATCTACAATCTGCCCCAAGTAATCTCATTCCTAATCCTCTGCCATTTTGTATTGTCCCCTAATTGTTTCTGTAGGTGGGAAACTAGAAATGTGAGTTCTTCCAGAGCGGAGAATGTTTCAATGGAAAGAAGGCTGGATAGGGAGGTAAAGGAACCCAGTTACAGGATCATAGCTTTTGAGCGGGATAGGACCTTAGAACACATTCGGTCCGATTCTTCATGACCCCATGGACTACGGAACGCCAGTCCGTCCTCCAATGGGGCTCATCTTCTGATGTCCGGGGTCACCCTCATTTAATAGCAGAGAAAACTAAGGCAGGCCAAGAAAGATGAAGAGACTTGCCCAAGGTCACACAGTAAGTAAGTATGACCCAAAGCCTGACTCTGTTGACCTCTCTTTCATCTCTATTCAACTCAGTTTCCTCGTTTGTAAAATAACAGGGTTGGACCAGATGAGTCGGACCTTCCAACTCAGTCTATGATTCTAGTCTGTCTTTTCAGTATCCCATGGTCCCTAGCACAGTGCCCGGCACATGAAAGATATTCAACAAGTATACTTGACAGAACTCTCTTCTTGCCTTGGAGACACCTGAGTGGAAGGCTGGTGGACAGAATAGAGTAATGGGAAGCCCACTCAGTTTGGAGACCAGGAATCTGAGCTCAAATCCTGTGTGCCTCGCTACATAGGTAATGATGAACAAGACATATCCCCTTTATAAACCCGGGTTTCCTCATTTATAAAATGAGGATGTTGGACTCGATTATTTCTAAAGGACTCCAGAGCTGGAGGATAGGATAGGTATGCAAAGGATCAGGTATGAGATTTTGTGGGGCAGACTGAACATGTTCTAGGTCATTGTAAAAGAGGGTTAAGATTCTCATAGGGTCAATAATTTGTCAAAGAGCCTATGACAGAACTGGGTTTTGTAGCCCTTCTGCATCGGGATCCTGCTTTGGCTTTAGGACAGGGCCAGCTGGGAAGACAGCAGGGACATCTGTCTTGTACTCAGCAGCACTCTCGAAAACAACCATACCCCAAACACCGCCACCCCCCCCCTTTAATATGGAGAGGACCTCAGTGTCTTCTGATCTAAGATTCACATTGGACCATTTTAATTAAACATGATATGTGCACAGAATAATTATGGAAGGTCTTTTTTTAAAAATAAAAATTATTAATATATTTGCATCTTACATGCCATCTTTCTTAGAGTACTTCTATATCCATGATTTCATTTGATCCTTACAACATTCCTGTGAGGTAGGGTAGGGTATTATTCTCCCCATTTTACAGATAAGGAAACTAAGTCAAGTCACTTGCCTAAGGTCGTAGGGCAAGATAGTGGCAGAGCTGGGATTGTTAGCCCACTTCCAAGCCCCCAGATTCACTGACCTGGCTCTCACTAGCCCACAGAGCTAAAGAAAGTGAGTCATTAGGGAGGGTGAGAACTGTGTGTACGTGTGCTGAAAATGCCAAAGTGAGTGGTTTGTTACTGTAAGAACGATAGGGATCACCGCCAAAGAGGCTTCAGCCAATAGAGATGGGAAGGGGAAGGGGGGGGCAGGGAGAAAGGGATTCCTCCTCCCCCCACTTTGACTTCCCCCACGTACTTGGATTAACCCTGGCATTTTCTCTGGGACAGAGACCCAGGAGAGGATGTTCCAGGAGTCTTGGCTGGGGCAAAGCATTCTGGAGGCTGTGGCCCTCCCTCTCTTTCTCCCTCCCTGCCTGCCCTCCATATTACATCTTCACAGCTGCCATTGCTGACATACAGCGGATCCTGAGAGATAAAAAGAAAATTCAGGCTGCTCAAAGTTTTTTGCCAGGCCCATTCCTGATAAGTGCAGCGCCTGCAAGAAGGCTGATAGAACGCCTATCACCGCGGTTAGTGTGAGAGGAACAGCCTATCGGACTGGCATCGCGGGGCTGCCATCAACTCCCTACCACACAGAAATTAATATCACTCCAATTACCAGAACAGCGATGGGCTGGGAGCAGCCGATAATAAAAATCTCTTTTCCATAAAGAATGCAAATAACTCCCAAAAAATAAAATAAAATAACCCTCACCGATCTAAAAAAGAAGGGGTGGGGGAAGAAATCACCCTCTAACAGCAAACCAGCCAAGCCCACTGTGATCCTTGCCAATCCTAAAACTCCATGCTGGGCCAAGGGGGTGGGAAACAATGAGCATCTATCTTAAGGCCCAAAGGTGGGGGAAACCTAGAACCCAATAGCATGCCCCGTTTTTTTCCTTACTAACAGTTTAGAAAAAACAAAATTGTTTTCTTTTGGAATTGCTGGAGGAAAAGTTGTTCTAGCCCATTGTCCCCTCTCCTCTTCCAAAGGGCTTCCTTCATCAAGTTTCTATCCCTCCAAGTGAGCAGGGTATAAGAGATAAAACATTGGCCTGAGAGTCAAGATACCTGGGTTCTAGTGCTAGTTCTATCCCTTAGCATCCTAGAATGTTAGCGCTGGAAGAGATCTCGGGTATATCTAGTCCAACCTTCATTTAACAAAGGACCTGAGGCCCAGAGAGGAAAAAAAATGACCACAGGCATACCGTTAGTAAGTAGCAGAGCTGGATTCAGACTCAGGTCTTTTGACTCCAACACTCCATGCTCTTTCCACTCCGCCATGCTGTGTTCTCAGTGCTCGGGAGTTTGCCCCCAGACCTGGTAAGCAATGTGCTGCTAGTTGGAATCCATGGGCAAATCCCTTTACCACCTAGAGCCTCATTTTCCTCATCTGTCAAGTATAGAGGCTAAGCTAGATGAACTCAAAGGTCCCTTCCAAGTTCTGACATTCTATGATTCTAAGTAACTGCTTGAGGTCAAAGACCCTGCCAAGCCTATAAACAGCAGCTCATCACTGTAGCATTTGCCCCTGATAACAAAGAGCACCTCTGGTCCTTGCTGATCTCAACCAACAAAGGCCCTCTGTCCTCCCATTCCCCCCTCTCCCCAGTAGCTGTTTTCCCCCTATTTTTGTGTTTCTCTCACTCCCCCTCGTGACTGCAGCAGAGAAATGGGAATTCCATGGCCAGTCTCCTCCTGCGCCCACGTTTCCAGACTCCCTCTAGAAGACGGACAGGCAGCAGTGAAAAGTGAGACGAGGAGAAGCAGGCTGCGGTCAGAGTAACGAGCAGGTGATCAGTCTTTTGCATGGAGTCATTCTTCCCCAGACAAACCCACCAGTCACGGGGGTGTGGCTACATAGCTGGAGTAAGACCTCAGGGAAGGAAGGGGTCAGGGTCACAGCTCAGAGCAATACCTGGCGTCACCAAGGCTTGGTCTGGATTTAAGGAAAATGTCATTACTATTTATCTCAGTGCCCTGGAAGGGAGTTAAATGGGTCTCTCCCCTACTGGCAACACAGTGACACTTCATCATGCCTTGTGTCATTTACATCTATTTTAAGTAGACTGTACCTTGACATTGGTGACTTTTGAATTATCCCTTTTCCCTCGAATACCCCGTTCTCCATCCTCTCACTGTTTCTTGAAATTCTATTCATCATTCAAGCTCCAGGTCAGCCTACCTCCTCCATGAAGTCTTCCCTGAAGCACTCATCTTTTTCTCTCTCCTCCCATAGCATTTATACAGCTTCTTCTCCCCCCAACCCCCTTTTTTTGGTCCAGATCTGCAATTTCATGGGTATTGGGAACTCCAGAGAGTATCCTTCTATCAATACAGATCATTAAGTGTTCTGAAACTTATACTCCGGGGGAATTGCCCAGACCACTGAAAGGCTGGGTGCCTTGCAATGTGTATCTGATGTGGGACTTGAAATCTAGCCTTCCTGGCTTTGAGGCCTGCTCTCTATCCACCACATATGCCAGCTCTCTAACAATCTAAAACACACAATTAAGCAGGTATTTACATAGAAGATCTATTCCTCAATATTATTTCATGTTAGTCTTGTCTTCCCAACTAAACTGTGTTTTGAGAACAGGGGCAATGTCTTTTTCTGTCTGTGGGAGAATATGGTAGCAGAGGATTGAGCATATGCTAGGAGCATAATATATGCTTGCTGGGGGACTGATTAATTGACAGCAGCATGGGACAGAGGAAAGAGCCCCCTTGATTGGGAGTCAAAGGGCATGAATTCAAGCCCTGCCTCTGATGTTGGCTAGAAAATCCCAGGCAAATCCCATTCCTCTAAGCCTCAGTTTCTCCATATTTAAAAAGGGGAAAGTGTTATACCTATTTCTTAGAGTTGTTAGGAAAGCAGTTAACAAACCCTGTAGGTGCTAGACAAATGGCAGCTATCATGCCTGCCCACCTAAGGGATGACTGGTCACTGGACCAAAAGCAGTGACATCCAGAGCACAAGCAGATATCAGATGGACTTAGTCATATGGTCAACGGAACAGAAATCAATGGGACTGTTCATAAGGTGGGAAGGGTTGAGACCGACTCCTTCCCCCTCAAAGTTATCTAGTACTTACTTTGTATTTATGAACATTTTGTTTCAATGGATAGAATGTAAACTCCCTGAGGACAGGACAGTTTCTTTGGGAAACCTCCAGAACCTAGCATAGCTCCCCTTAATAGTCACTTAATAAATATTTGTTGAATGACTGATTGCCAGATGGACATTGCCTTCTGAGAAAAAGGTAAATGGGGAAGAGGAGGGATTATGCTTCACTCAAAGGGTAAGGTAGACTTGATGAATATTAGCTGGTGGATCTGTTGGCCTTTTGTCCTTAAATGTCCACATCTATGGTTGGAATCTCAGGGACAACCCCAGCCTACCTTGTTCACCAAAAGCAAATTGAAATTGGTTGGCTAAAGGCAGAGAATTGAGACCATGAACAATTGACCCTTGAATAGCAGTTGGGTAGAAGGGCCACTGGACACACTGGCTGTTAGTTAGACTGGCCATTGGATGGCCTGGCAGGTGGGAAGGTTTTGTCGAGTCAGCTTATGTTCCCCTTCCCCCATCTCCCATAGTGGTCATTGGGGTCTAAGAAGCAGGGAAGGAGGGAGCAGAGAGACAGGCAGATTAGACATGGGAGCCCTAAGATATTTCCTGTCAGCCCATCCCGGAAGGGCCAGTGTTATCAGTTATGCCTGGAGCCTGTTTCCTTTCCTGGAGAAGATTGAAGTAAGGGGGGAGGTGCCTTAGGATCACTGAGGAAATGTCTAGGCAAGGGGGCCGAGATGGGAGAAGGGCTAAACACCAATTTACCAGGATGCCTCGTATGCCTATTGGCACTGATGGAATCAGAAAATGGTAATAAGAAGGATACTTCGTTATTCTGGATGCTTTTCTATACCTACACCCAAACTTGGGGTACCCAGCTCCCAAGGGGACCAGAGGATAGTCCGGGTACCTATGTCAGGGGAAGCTGTTCCCCTTTGCAGTGGGCATCTCATCTGATGATCCAAAGTCATGAGAGGGAGGAATATATACTATGGTGTCACTTGGTGGTGGTGGTGATGGGGTATTCTTAAGACCCAACCCGAAAGACAAGATTCTCCATTATCTAGTGAATTCACAGGTCTGACCCTGGAACCCCTGCTCCAAGAGGAGAGAAGGGAGACCAAGAAGAGACAATAACAGGGCCTTTTAGTAAGACCCACAATGCACATACATGTTGGCAAGCACCGTTTATTGGGCCTGGACAATTGCTAGAGATCCCCATGTAGCCATAAATTCAAAAGGAAAAGGAGAAAAGTACGATGTGATTGATTCCTGCTTGTGCTCACAAAGAGAGGGGAAAATGACCAAAACTAAGAGACCATTCTCAAAACTGGCATCTGCCATCTCTTTCCAATCTACCCCACAGGTGTGAATTTTCTGGGGTACACGGTGATCTCCCTTTCCAGCTCTTTCCACACATTGAATAAGATAAGAGATGCAAAGTTATTTGCAAACCTTAAAGTATAATATTAGGCTATGGATTGCTATTATTATTTATTACTACTACTACTACTATTACTATTATTACTACTACTACTACTACAACTACTACTATTAGTATTACTACTGCTATTGCTGCTGCTGCTGCTGCTACTACTACTACTACTACTACTACTACTACTACACACTATTCCTCATCTGTCCACCATGGTTTTAACTCTCTTTCACCCTCTACCTTCCTTGTCAACCATCAGCCAAGAGGGAAGCATAACACAATGCAATGAACATTGATTGACTCAGAAGACAGAGGGCATGGGTCCAAGTCCTGTCTTTGATGCTTATCTGGGTGACCGACCTCAGACAAATCATTTAACCTCTAGGCCCATTTCCTTATCTGAAAAAATGAGGGACAGGACTAAATGTCCTCTCTCTTACAGCTGTGTGATCTGATGAATAAGAGAACCCAGGAATGCAAACTATACCAAGGCCCTTTTGGGGGCTACTGTCCTAAGTTATCAGGAGCCCCCCAAAGTATTTCTAGCCACACTTGGGTTTCTCCAAGGAACCTAAACCACTTATCTTTTTCTAGACCCCTCTACAAGGTTACCTCATGCCCTCTTTGTTCTGACTTTGAGTATCTCTCCATTGGGGCTGGGTATTTTGGATACAGATTTACTATCCTATAATGGGTACATTTTCTCCACTACAGTCTTACTCTGTC
Organism: Vombatus ursinus; assembly: GCF_900497805.2. Taxonomy (NCBI): domain Eukaryota; kingdom Metazoa; phylum Chordata; class Mammalia; order Diprotodontia; family Vombatidae; genus Vombatus; species Vombatus ursinus. Next base: position 7,320,784 of record NW_020945064.1, read on the forward strand.
ATGGTATGGTGGTAACCTTGGGTCCTCAAGATTATGCCAGAGAAATGAGCATTCCATGAGGTCCTACCTGAGCTCAGTAGTACACTGGGTTCTGTGTCCACCATCTTGGGACCACCCTAGCTAAATCTGGAAAACTTCATCCCTGAGTTGGTCACTGGGGAAATGATTTTTCATCCTTCATTCACAACAACCATCATGCTAATCAATCAATCACTTAATAATAACAGCAATTATGTATATAATGCTTTAAGGTTTACAAAACTCCCTTGAGAGAAAATATAAGCACCCTGAGGACAGGGGCTGGTTCATTTTTGTCTTAGTTCACTGGGCCCAGCACCTGGCACAAAGCAGACATTTAATAAATGTTTGTTGATTGACTAACACATATGGATGCAATCATGCATTCCTGAAGTACTAACACAATATAGACAGAAGCGTGTTTCCCCCCCATACAATAGGACCCAGAACAAAGGTTGCCCCAGGCCTAATCCAGCCAACTGCATGGACACAGTGTGTCATCAGAGCGAGCCAGGCATCTAGCTGTGGGAGGCACGACCGGGTTCCTTCCGATTATCTTCCTCTGGGCTTCCCCAGTGCCCCAAAGCTACTATGGTCCTCAAGAACCAGCCCTGATCAAAGCCACAGAGCTCCAGCTCTTTCTCAGAGGAAAGAGATGCCATCAACCATGACAGAGTAGAAGCATTTGGCCTTAGTCTCTGCCCCAGGCAATGTGAAATAACCCATCTCATTTCCTCCAACCAATGCCTCTTTCAAAAAGACCCTTGCTCAAATCCCTCCAACTGATGAAATATCTCTACAGATCTAAGCCCCTTCCAGACATAGACACGAAGAAAAAATGGGTTCAGAAATCTAAGTGTAGCCCAAACTTACTCAGCCCATGTTCTGTCACCCATTCTTCGAAGGCGTTTCCTTTTATTTTCTTTACATTTAAATTAATTGAGGATGATACCATTGATATCTGTAGCACCCAGCACTGTATCTCTTAATCTCTTCAGAACACCCCTACCCTGGGCTCTCAATTTTTGAAAAAGAAGGAACTTAGAGGTCATCTAATCTGACCCCTTTATTTTATATAGGAGTAAACTGAGGCCCACATTTAAGTGATTTGCCCAAAATTTTCTAAGTAATGAGTGCCAGAGTCAGGATTTAAATCAGTGTCCTTTTACTCAAAAATCTAGCATTCTTTCCACTATACCAATATTCATTTGCTATTTGTGTGTAGGTCTTCTTACTTTTTTTTTTTTAATGTGTAGGTCTTATTTCACCCCCTTATCTTACTACCCTCCTCCATCAGATGACAAATTCCTGGAGTGGAAGGACCATGCCTTGTCCATCTCTGTATCTTCCACAGCACCCGATGCCAGGCTTTGTCCACAGGAAAAATTCACTAAATGAACAAATAAACTTCTATATGTCTAATCTTCTATCCATCCATCCACCCCTTCATCTCAGACTACGTTATATATACATAGCCACCTTTTCTTCTCTCTTCAATCATGCCTACCCTCTCCTATCCTTCTGGCTCCAAATTTGTAAAAAAGGAAGGAAAGTGCCCAAAACACAACAAAATGAAGACAGACCTCTCTGTACTCTGCCAAGGAGTCCCATTAGAGTGGGATGAGTGTTGATACCATAGCCAGCCTGGTCTGACCATCCTACCATTGGGAGCATCTGAGTGAGGGCTTGGCTTTTCTCCTTCCTAATTAGAATTAACTGTACTTCAGGATACAACTCAGACAGATTTTCCTTCTCCCATTTGGAGAGACAGGACTGTTTTTGCTTCATGGTATCTTCCTTGGAATCCTAGGTCTTAAGAGAGAGACAGACTCCAAGGGCTTCATTTCCAAGACCCTTCGTGTCATGGTACCTGGTTCTGGACCTCCCTGAAGTTATAGAAGATATACTGGTGTGTTTCAGATAGTGAAATCTAACTCTTGCTGTGGTACAAAGACTAACTCCCAACCCTATCTAGGAAGAGAGACAGAGGGACACTGAATAATAAGAAGAGAGAATAAGAGAAAGAAGGATCCTGACTGAAGGAGACAGGAACAAGGGTAGAAGTATCAGTTATGAGAGAGAGGAAGAGACAGACAGACAGAGAAAGACAAAGATGGTGGGGGTGGGGGGGAGAGAAAAGAGAGGAAGGGAGATACTAGACAGAGATTCTTTACCTGGGGTCTGTACCAAGGTCCATGACTAGTTTTCAGGGGGGTTGTGAACTTGGATTGGGGAAAATTGCATCTTTATTTCATTTTAATTGGTTTTCTTTATAATCTAAGTATTTTATTTTATGCATTTCAAAACATCATTCTGAGCAGGGGGCCCTGGGTTTCATCAAATTGCCAAGGGGGTCCATGTCACAACAAAAAGGCTAAAAACCCCTGAACTAAGAGAAAGGAAGGAGAGGGAGAGGAAAACCGGGCAAAGAAGAAGGCCAAAAGCAAGGGTGGGATGGGAAGAGGAAAGAGGAAGAGAAAACACCGTGGAGAATGAGTTCCACAAGGACCAGACTAAGAATAGGGGGGGTCTCAAATCCCGCAATGCTTGGAGGAGACAAAGGTCTTCTCAGCCCGTCCCACCATCAGATATCAGACTCTTGCTGGGCACTGCCCTGTACCAACACAGGCTCTCGCTAGATGGAGGGATGATGGGGAGGGGATGGGAGAGGGAGACATGAAGGTCACAGGTCTGGTTACCTGGCCCATTCCACGGGCTCGCCTCTTCCGGACCTCGGTCAAACTCTTGCTCCTCCAGCTCCTTGAGGCCTTCTGGGCCTTCCTGAGTCTCTGTTTCTGTTGAGGTAAAAGCACAGTCACTTTTCTTGCTCCTGAAATGAGGGGTGAGGTGGGCGCAGGGCCTTTCAGCAACATTCCCTCATCATCTTCAAGAATCTCCCCCCACCACTTACCCTGGACCTCCCCGCTCCCGCCCCCCCATAGGATGTCATCACCATGCCCTTTTGCAAACGGGGGATTCCAACTCCAGATTTATGATCCTTCAGGCCTCAATTCAACGGCCAGCTCCTACGTGCCACCAGGAAAGAAGGGAGAAGACTGGTCAGGCTGAGTCTTTGGAAGAAGCCCAAGGGGGAAGGAGGGAGGAGGGGATGAACACAGCAGTCACAAGACTACCTCCATTTTTTGCCTGGTGCTTGAAAACTTTGCGGCCTCTTTGATTCACAGCAGTAATAATAATAATTATGACGGTTGCTGTTAATAATTATAACAAGCAGAGGAATCGCCCCTCCCGCCTCACCCAGGGACCTGGCGGACGCCTCTCTAAACACAGCTCCTGGGCCTTGCTCTGTATGTGGTGTATGCCTAGCAACTTGATAACAATTATTTTTCTCTTATTAACTGCTGTTGGAGATGCTGCCGATAAGCCTATGTGCATATGACAGTGGGACAGATTAGTGCGCAAAGTACATGTTTGCCTTTACATCGTGGGGTTGATAACCACAGTGGCCCCAATCGATGGGCACCCAGAAAGTACGCCCAGAGGTGACGTCATGAGCATTTCTGATTATTAATACCAGCGATAAGCCTGATGATTAACATCAAATAAATCAATCATGCCATATAAAAGTCCTATTATTTTTGGCTATAAATCAAAGTGGATGGCATATTGATTTTTATCCATCTCAGTGAAAGCTTTCCTATGTGCCCACAAGAGCAGTGGTTACTGCAGCCGCTCAACGTTATCGACCCTATCAACTTTTTATCAAAACAGGCTAGTACCAGGTGCAACTCAGACTGCCTTTCCCAGCTCCCTAAGCAGCTGTCCCCACCCCCATCACTCACTCCCCCCTTTCCCTATCTGCCTCTGCTCTACATCAGCTCTGAAATCAGATAAAGAGCCTCCTGCTTCCCTTTTAAACCAGCCAGGGTCAAAGTCTACCAGCAATGAACCACTTGCCCTTTGACAAGCTGTTAGCTCCCACCACCAAATTCCAACCCCTTTCTTTCCCCGATTCTTTGCCTCTCCAAAGTCCCCTCTGAGGTGAGGGCATGGCTTGAGATGTGGAAGGGAGTCAATCCTTTGAGATGGTCCATAGACAGGCATTATTGGAAGGGCTGGAAAGAAGACCGGTTCCAAAAGCTGGCTCGGTCACTTGATCCCTAGGTGACCTTGGACAAGTCTCTTTCCCTCCCCAGGCTTTAGTTTTCTCATCTGTAAAATGAGGTTCAGATGACCATTTTAGGTCTCTTCCAACTCTTAAGATCCTAGATTGGAGAAGAATGTTGAGAAAATCAAGGTTGGAAGTTCCATTCTCGTTGGGGCTGATATGATTCCATTTGTTTCCCAGCCACGGGAGATATTCCTAGCCCTGACAAGTCATCTGAAAACTGTGTGTCCTTGGTCACAATGGAGAGGAGACTAGTCAAGAGAATGGGGATGGCTTGGTAGAAATCTATCCCCACTGCTTGGGAAAGAAAGGAAAACAGAAAACATATTGCTGGCAGATCCACTGTACACCTATGTCACCCCCATACACACCAGGCGGCCCGAGAGCTGTGTGTATTAAGTCCCTCCCCCATTTGGTGAGTACAGAGGGCAGGAGGGTTAGAATTGGCACGGTCAGTTCAAGGGCTCTTAGCAGCCTGGACTGTCTCTGTCTAGCAGCCTCTTATCAGCTCAGATTATCAAAAGATTGGGATCCAGCTGCCTTTGCACCAAGGGGCTGATGGGACTTTTTTTTTCTTTTAAAACCCGCTTTCCTGTTATCTGGGGCTAAGTTCCCATAAAAGGCTCGGCTATTGATTTCTGGGTGAAAGACCAGGATCCAGGTGTCAGACTGATTTCCCCCAACCTTGGGTGGGAATGAGAACTCTCTGACAGGCACAAATAGGAGAAGGATGTGGTCAGGGTTGGGGGTGGGGAGAGATAGGCAGAAGGGGCCAAACCACACAACTAAATTTCTTATCGCCTTTAAGGGTCAGACTTCCACTGCTGGCCTCCACTTGGGGTTGGGGGAAGGGAGGGAAAGAAAAGGAAGACTTGCTTGGGAACACCTAGGCCTTTCAAACTCACACCACGTCAAATAATGAAGTTCCCTTCACTCAGCACGAGTTGATGGACAGAAGGCTGGGCTTAGTTCAAATCCCAGCTAGGACACTTCCTGCTTGCAGGACCTTGGGAAAAATGTCGATTCAACTCTCTACCTTCAGTGTGCTAATCTATAAAATGAAGGGCCTGTCCTACAGGGCCTCCCAAGCCCCTTCCTGCTCAAAATCCAATGCTCCTATGGTTCTCCTCTCTGGGTTTAATCATAAGCTACCAGACCTCAAAGGAACAAGCCTTAAAAGACCATCTAGCCCAATTAAAAGAACTGAAACCCAAGAAAGATGAAGGAATTTAAGACCATAAAGTGTATTTGAGGAAGAGTCAGGACTAAAATGTATATCTCCTAATATTAAGTCCAACCATTGGCAATTCATATTTCCAAAGAGCTCAAAGATTTACAAAGTCCATGGCTCCCGGGAGACATGATACAAACATTACTCCCCAGCTTTTAGAAATCAGGAAGCAAGCTCAGAGAAATGAACTATTTGGCCTAAGATCCAACCTCCAGGCTTTTGCTTAGGCTGTCCCATGCCTGACATGCCCTCCCTCCTCACTTCTCGAAATCTCTACCTCCACTCAAGGTTCAACTCCAACATCAGCCCACATTAAACTTTTCTGGATCCTGCCATGTTGATAGCAATTCCTTACTGGTAGTTAGTTCGCATATATTTTATATATTCCTGATCTGTGGACATGTCATTGTCCTGCCATAGAAGGTAAGCTCCTTGAGGGCAGAAGAGCACTAAATAAATGCCCCTTCAATTGAGCTGAAGGGCCCACAGCTACCGAGTGTTCCAGGTGAGGCTGGACACCAAGTCTCCTAATTCCCAGCCCAGAGTTCTTTCCATCTGGTTTCTCAAACAAAGGACAGACATTTGTTAAGAGCCCAGGGCTATCCAGAGCCAGTGTTCCTCAAATTAATCTGACTGTGGATCATCTTTAGGATTGACTTACATTGAGAGAACCCCAAAATGCTGATCTGGGGAGGTGGGCTGGTAGTGGCCCTGGAGACACCCCACTACCTCCACCCTGTCAATGGCTGCTGGGAAATTACTGGAACAGTAGACCTGCCTTAAGTTCTATATTGTTGTTATTGTTCAGTCATTTTCGGTCCTGTCTGATTCTTCATGACTCCATTTGAGATTTTCTTGGCAAAGATACTGGAGTGGTTTGCCATTTCCTTCTCTAGCTCATTTTAGAGATGAGGAAACTGAGGCAAACAGGGCTAAGTGACTTGCCCAGGGTCACATAGCTACTAAGTGTCTGAGGCCAGATTTGAACCAGGAACTCAGTCTTCCTGATTCCAAGCCCAGCACTCTATCTATGCTACCCACTTTGACAGATGAGGAAAGCACCTGCTTACTTACTATTTGCCAGGCTCGGCACTAAACAGAGGAGATACAAAGACAGAATTTAAACATTCCCTACCCTCAAGAAGTTTTTTATCAGGAGAGAGAGAGCGAGAGTCAACATTCTAAACTCTGATGTGGCATTTGTCATTGGAGATAAATGGCCTGTGAAGAGAAATATTGGTCAAGAAAAGTCTCCTTCCTATAATATCTCATTCTACTTCCTCTGTTCCCCCTCCACCCCTCTCCAATTCCATAGTCAGAGACCCTTTAAGAAGTCACAATCCACTGGGATTGGAAACCTTTAAACTCTCCTCTGGCCCTCAGAAGAAATTGTGGCAATTCTCTGAAGAGGTCACATTTCTAAGGCTCTTAATGGTTCCCTTGAAGTAGAGAAGGTTCCTAACCCTAGATGGTGAGATAAGCCCCAACCTGAAAACGTCCCCTTTACTGAGGTCTCTCCTCAGTGGGGCCCTTGGGGTCCCTGCTATTGACCTTTAACTTCCTCAGGAGAAGAGTCTCTTGAGGAAGAGGACGGTTTTCTCTCTGAGTAAGGGACTCCATTTCTTGGATTCTGGGGGCATAATATAGGGCTACTTCTTCAAGACTCCAAAAGAGTCTTGGATCCAAGGTGGAGGTAGCCCAGGAGAGAAAGTAGAAGCTACGGCCTGGGCACACCTCCCAAATCCACGGCTTCACCCAGAGTACAGTGTCTAGGCTGTGAGCCCCTCCATCCCTGGTCTCAGTCCTGGCTGACCCCAATAAAATCCTCCAAGCTTTCTTCCTCTATTTGTCCCAAGTCCACTTCAGCTCCTCGGGACAGGAACCATAGGTGTAGCTTGAAATCACCAGTCCGAGGCTTAGGGACCTAGCTGGGATCCCCCTGCCCTGGAGAGAGGCTGCTTCCCACCCCCAGGCAGGCAATCCAGTGACTTTTGACTGTGGTTGCAAGAACCTTATCCACTTGTCTCTCCCCCACATCACAAAGATAAGCTGAACTTCCTGTGAGCTTTGCATTATGTCACTAGGCTCAAGGCGGTAGCTTCCTCTCTGAGAATGATTTTGTGACTTACTTGCCTTCCAAGGCTGTCTTCTACTCTTCTAAGAGGGGGCAGCAAAGTGAATGGAGTCAGACCTGGTTGTGAATCCCTTCTCTGGCACTTGAACATACAAAGCTGTGTGACCAGAGGCAAATCAGAAAACCTCTCTGGATCTCAATTTCTTTATTTTTAAATTATAGGAAAGATTTTCCCTATTTCCTTTATATGGTTGTCTCAAGGAAAGTGATTTGTAAACCTTATAGCGCTACATAAATATGTTATTAGTATTAGGCAACCACATACTGCTCTGTAGACCTTTATAAGACTTCTGCTTAAATAATACGGGCCCAGTAGATAAACAGTTGAAGAATATGAGCAAACAGTTCTCAAAAGAATTGCAAACTAGTAGCAACCGTATGAAAGAATACTCCAAACCACACACAAAAAAAGGAAAATGCAAATCAAAACAACTCTGAACTTTCACCTCACACTCAGAAAACTGGCAAATATGACAAAAGGTGAGAAGAGTTAGTGTCTTGGGGGGATGGAAAGGCAGACACACTAATACCTTGTTAGTGGAGCTGTGCGCTTGTCCAACAGTTCTGGAGAGCAATTTGGAATTATGGAAGAAAAGTCACCATAATGTTCATGTTCTTTGACCCACAGATTCCACTGTTAAGCACACATGCCAAAGAGGTCAGAGACAGAAAGACCTCATCTACACCAAAATATTAATAGCAATGCTGTTTGTAGTAGCCAAGAATTGGAAAGGAGATGTGCATTAACTGGGGGAATGGCTAAGTAAATGATGCCATATGAACATAATGGAACAGTATTGCACCATGGAAACAATGTATATGAAGAACAGAAGACACATGGGAAGACCCAAAGCAAAATAAACCACGCCAAGAAAACAGTACAGATTCTGTGAGTTCAACACTGTAAAGGGAAAGCATGTCAACGACAACCACAAAATCAATATGGAGTGCTGGGAAATTATGAACACTGACTCTGGTACTAAAGAGATGAGATAAGATGGTGAGGATAGGTAGCATTTCTATAGCCCTATATGCTTTTAAAAAGCACTTTACCAGTATTATCTCATCTGATCCTCACAACAACAAGGGGATTATTATTATTATAATAATCTATTATATTATTATTATCTGTTATGCTATTATTATCCCCATTTTTACAGAGGAGGAAACCGAGGCAGAGGATTACGCAACTTTCCCAGGGTCACATAACTAGAAAGTATCTGAGAATCTACCTCTTAATTGTGGAACACCCTGTATCATACTAGTTAGTTAGTTTTATTAAGTTAGTGGGTTTGTTTTGTTAAAACTATTCTCCTCCTCCCTTCCCCCTCCTTTTTTTTTATTCTTTGATTTAGTGATGGCTCTCTGGGAGGGAGAGGGAGAATATATTGGGAAATGAAGGTGATGCAACGTAAAAGCAAACCATTTCAACGATTATTTAAATTAAAAAGAACAAAAATTTAAAAAAAAATCAGAGGCCACTGGAGAAAAATTGAGAAAATATGCCTCTCTCCCTTCTTTGGAGAGATGCGGGACTATGGGTGTGGAGTGACGCATACATTGTCACTCAGCTGATACTGTGCTGAATTGTTTTTTCCTCTTTCTTTTTTCCTCTTTGTTACAAGGGAAGACTCACTAGGGAAGGAAGAGGGCTGGAATACGTTCAAAATGAAGGTGATGTAAATACCAAAGACATCAGTGGATGTTTTTTAAAGCAGGGGCCAACAATATTCCCAGTGCCTACAACAATATAAACAAAAAAATCACTAAAAGGAAGCTAGATTCTTGATCAACAAAAGTCATACAGAATAGATAATGAAACATATCTCTGAAGTGGGGGACCACTTGGACAAAACACTGTATACATTATTGGCTGGGGTCCCCATATCAGATATTTTGCTTAATTGCTTTTTTTTTTTTTTTTTGGTCACAAAAAGGATTTGTTCAGTTTGGAGGGGAGAGGAAAATAAATATTTGTAAAGGCATCAATAAAATGCTAAGAAAAGTGGATAGAATGTTGGACATGGAGTCAAGAAGACCCAAGTTCAAATCTTGCCTCAGAACTTACTATCTATGTGATCCTGAATAGGTTACTTAACCTCTGTCTGCCTCAGTTTCTTCATCAGTAAAATAAGGATAATAACAGCACCAACCTCGTAAGAGTTGTTTGGAGGATAACATGATATGATGTTTGTCCAAATGCTCTGCAAACTGTAGAGTGTTCTATAAATGCTATCTTCATAACCTGTATTAGCCTCATTATTTTAGAAAGCCAGGGGCCAAGGGAGCTATGAGTGTTCCTCTGGGGTACAGACAAAGCCAGAACTACTTTCCCTGGTCTCTAGGACTCTCCCCTTTCTTGGTGCAAATGAGTCCACCTGGAAATCCCCAATTCTCCACATGCATCACTCTGCCTCTGGAGCTCCCACACCCTCACACCCTCCTGGGACAGTAGGCCACATCTAATAGATTAGGCATGTCCCTCATGATCTGGTACAATTAAATGTAGAATGGGGGAAAAAGGGAATGAAATAAGCATTTATGAACTCCTACTATACACCAAGAACTTTTTACAAATATCTCATTTGTTCTTCAATACAACTCTGGGAGGTAGGTGCTGTTATCAAACCCATTTCACAGTTGAGAAAACTGAGGCAAACCAGTTAAATAACTTGCCCAGATTCACACAGCTAGTTAGAGTCTGAGGATTGTCTTTTAATTCAAAATAATAATAATAATGATAGCTAACATTTATATAACTCTTACTATGTGCCAGGCATAATGCTAAGTGCTTTACAATTATTATCTCATTTGATTCTCACAAAAACCCTGGGAGGTAG
>NW_020945064.1:7331145-7358105 GCF_900497805.2 Vombatus ursinus
TTACAATTATTATCTCATTTGATTCTCACAAAAACCCTGGGAGGTAGGTGCTGCTTCTATTTCCATTTTACAGTTAAGGAAACTGAGGCAGACAGAGGTTAAGTGACTTGCCCAGGGTCACACAGCGAGTGAGTGTCTGAGCCCGGATTTGAATTTAGGTCTTCCTCAGTATAAGTCCAGAGCTCTCTCCACGGCTCCACCTGGCTGCCCCTAATGAATGGCCTAATGGAGGAAAGTTAGACCATGGGCCCTAGTCCTGGCTCTGCTATTAACCTCCTACATGATCTTGGACAAGTCTGGGCTTTGGTTGCCCTGTCGGTGAAATGAGATGATCCCTAAGATCTCTTGAAATACTCACATGTTATGATTTTAAGGCAAGAGAGAAGAGGCCGCATAAGCAGCCAGGGCTGGTATTTGCTACAACGCCCTCGACCTTGGTAGTGAACTCTCAACGAGTTCCTCAAAAGATCTCTAATATTCTTTGCCAATCTAAAACCTTATGAACATCCCCATTTTACAGATCAGGAAACTGAGACCCAGAAAGGGAAAAGTGACTTCCCCCCAAGGCTTCCAATGCTTAGCACAGTACTTGCTGCAAAGTAGGAGTTTAATAAATGTATATTGAATTGAACTGTATTGAATTAAGGTCACAGAGTGAATTAGTAGAAAGACTGTAATACTTAAACATTTTCAGTGGCTCTCTAATGCTTCCAAGACAGTCCTTCCTGACTCCAAGGCCAGCCAGGCCTGCACCTACCATATCTCCATATCTCTCAGCAAATCCTCTCACTGGACGAAAGAAGTGTCCTGAGGTCTGAAGCAATGAGGAGGACTGTGCTTCTCTTCCTGCCATACACCTGCTGCCCACCCCTCACCCCGATCTGGAGCTTCAGTATCAGAAAGACCAATCCCCAGAGCGGTTTAGACTGCCGTGCCTGGAGGTTCTGGATTCTAATGACAATTTGTCCTCAAAGAGGAGCTGAAGAATTTCTTGGAAAGGGACTCAAAGGCAAATGGTACCAGGTTTGGAAAGGGCTCTTTGTCCTTGAATCACCTTGAATGAAGGAGAGGGCTCTTATGGGTAGGAAATGGTTGAGGTCTGAGGGAGGTAGGCCCAGGGACACAGGCATAGAGCCACCTATCCCTACTGTTGGGGGTTGCCAGTGGCCCTAAACTAGAGGGAAGGTGAAGGACTGATGGGCCCACCTGGCGATTTGGGCTTCCTCTTTTCTCAGCCACCAAAGCTCTCCAAACTAGACTGCCATAGCAGGTGGTTGTAAGAAGGAGAAAAGTCCCTTATGGGTAATTAATGAAGAGCTTGTGGGCAGGGCACAGGGGGATAAATTCCAATTAACCTCCAAAGTGCCAGCAACTTGGCCCCATGCCTAATGGCCAATGTGGACAGGAGGGACTCAAAGGTCCTTTATGTGGCAGAAAAGAAGGAAGAAACCCCAGATAATTACCACCTCCTGCTATACTAGGCTGGAATTCAGAGGTAACTAACCAGGGCCCATAATGCCTCCAGTCAGCATCCCTGCCTTCCTCTCAGACAAGTCATGGTCCAAGGGAAGAATACATGATTGGGGTCACTGCTTCCAGTGTAGACCTCCCTAATTGTGGGGTTTAAACGAGGCCTCCCTCTCCCCCAGTCCTCAACATCCTTGCAGCCTCAAGAAAACCTGGGTTCAAATTCCAACTCTGACACATATTGGCTCTGTGACCCTGGGCAAGTCACTTAACTTCTGCATGCCCCAGTCCCAAGTGTAAATTACAGAGAAGGCCATTGTCTGTGTGGGTGAGGAAGGTTCCTCTACGGGAGCTCCCCATGCTGATGAAAGCACAGAGAAAAATGGGCAAGATGGCATCTAAAAGATTCTTCCAGCTCAAACAATTAACGATCCTCAAAGCCAGAGGTTCCCTCTGCCTTCTGGGGCCTCCAGACACCTGCACACTTTTAAAAATTATGGAGAACCTCAATGAGCCTTTATTTCTGTGGGTTATATCCAGGGCTGTGTTGGAGTCAACTCATCCCAGCTCCTGAGAGGAACAAATCCAACCTCAGTTTATTATTTTGTTGATTGTCTAGCTAGGGGTGTGAAATAGTGAAAGAGAAAACAGGGATAATGCCAATTCGACTGAAAAGTAGTGTACACATTGTTTTTTGGAAAGCTATTTACCAGTACATCCCTGGTTATATTTATCAATATTTACTATAGTAGAAATTAAAATGGATAATTTTTTTTAAAAAATTATTTAAAATAATGGTAAGTCAATTACATATTAGCATAAATACCATTTTTGTGAAAAAATTCCTATATTTTCCAAAACAATAAAAAAATTTGGTGAGAATAGCATCATTTCACATATGTTTGCAAATCTCTTTAATGTCTATCTTAATAGAAGACAGCTGAATTCTCATATCTGCTTCTGCATTCATCCAATCTATTACAATAGGTAGTTTTAGCTGAAGTATATGGAGAAAACCTGGTCTTACACAGATATGTAGCTGGAAAAAGGTGTAGCTTAATAGGCAAGTAACATCTTCATATTATGGTGAAAATGGTTTTGACCCCTAGGTAGCCCTGAAAGGTTCTTGGGGACTCCCAGGGATCCTTGGAGCATGCTTTGAGATCTGCCGTTTTAAGCCCTTTTGGACCCACTTTGATTTCCTGGGGATATACTGGACAAGGACTAGCCCTGTCTTAGATGGGGAGAGAAAGGGGTTGTAACTTACCGCTGCAGGGAGGGCTGAAGGGCTCACACTCTCCTGATGCCTCAGGATCTGAAGCTCCCCCCTCTTTCTCTGATTGGCTGGCATCCTCGGCCTGATTGTCTTCTCCTTCCTCCATGTCACCAAGAGAACCTTTAAAAAGAAAACCAAGATGACGCTCATGCAGCTGTGGTGTTCCAAAGGATCCATACCCAATGCAGACCCAATGTTGTTCACTCTCACACCTGGCATCACTGGGGGAGCCTCTATTCCAACATGAAAACCGGGCATGGGAATAGATCACAAAGATCAAGCCCTTTTGGTCTGGAAAGAACAGTGCTGGCACAGGATGTAGTTAAAACTCATAGGAAGGAGAAGACATCCTAACTGACTGACTCCTGAATCCTAGAATGCCTGATGCTTTCCCAGCTAAAACCCAATCAAAGCAACCACTCAGCACAAATAACAGGAAGTGCTTCCTTATCGGACAGTATAGTACAGTGGGGAGAGCACTGGATTGAGAGGCAGGGGATCTGGATTCAAATTCTAGCTCTGCTATTAACTACATGTGTGACTTCGGACAAGTCACTGCTTCTCTGATGACCTCAGTTTCCTTATCTGTAAAATGAAGAGGATGGACCAGATAGATGGCTTCTAAGAGCCTACTGTGCGCCAGGCACTGTATCAGGTGACGGAGATACAAGGACAGAAATTGAAGGAAACAGGGATAGACTAGACAAAAGTTTAGATCAGTCTGTAGATGGTCAAGCTGTCATCATAAGTTACCAAAGAGAGCTAGAAGGCCTCAGGTCCTTTGTTGAATTTGTCAAAGGCTAAGAAGGTTGGGATGGGGAAAGTGACAGCAACAGCAGACATACATCATTTCCTTTGGCCCTTAAAACCACGAGGCGAGGTTGTAGGTGAGGTGACATCATTCCCATTTTTCAGATGAGGCAATTGAGGCCCAAAGAATTTAAGTGACTTGTCTAAGTGTTTGAAAGACGATTCAAACCTGATTCTGCCTGATACCAAGTGTAAAATTCTATCAAATGCACCACAGAGAAGGGGCCTGGCTGGTTAGTAACCATTCTGCTGCTGTCTAAACTTATCTATCTACTCCCCAAGGCAATCCTGGCCTCTGGGACTGAGTAGGAATGGAGGCAGGCTTCCAGCATGCAAAAAGGTCAGGAGAAGGGGAGGGGGAGTAAACTCTAAACCCTTGGGGAGATCTAAGCTACTTAGAAGGGCCCCAGAGCAGGCCCAGGCTAGGGATATGTACAAGAACTCACAGGTCTTAGCCTTAAAAACACACACACACACACACACACACACACACACACACACCTTTCTTTCTTTCTTTTTTTTTTTCAATTAACAAGCATGCATTTTTTCTTCTTCTCATCTCCCCTCCCTCAGTGAAAAAGAAAGAAAAGAAAAACAGAACCATTGTTAACAAACATGCAAGACAAATTCCCACACTGGTCACATCCAAAAATGTGTATTCCAAATACATATAGTCCTAGACTGCAAACACAAGGCATTTGCTGACTTGTATGTAGGCCAGCTGTTTCTGTGAGGAGGTGAAGACGATCATAGGCTTTAGAGCTGAAAAGGACCTCAGAGGTCAGCTGATTCAACCTGGGTGACTTGCCAAGGGTCCCCTGGGAAGCGGTGGCAGAGGCTGAATTAGCACCCTGGCCTTTCCATGTTGTACTTAATGCACATTTATGAAGGGCCTATGAAGGCTAAAGGGCTGTGCTGGGCACTAAGATGATACAGAGAAGAGTGATGTGCTCCCTGGCTTCACGGCACTTACAGTCTAGTAGAGAGATTAGATACGTGAGCAAATCGTGGTACAAATGAGAGAAACCACTGAAACAAGAGTCCCGGGTCTTGGGTTCTACTCCTAATTTCTTCCTAATCTCTTCCACTAACTAGATGTAGAATGAGAACAAGATGATCCCTAAAATCTCATGCTCCATAATCTTAAATAAGTGCAATTCAAGGCTGGATATAAATATCCCCCAAGAAACATTTAAATAATAAGACCTAGCATCTATATAGGGCTTTAGGGTTTACAAAGTGCTTTATAAATATTGCCTCATTTGAGCCTCACAACAACTCTGGTAAGGAGGTAGATGCTGTTATAATCTCCATTTTACAGTTGAGGAAACTGAGGTAGAGGTTAAGTGACTCGCCCAGGGTAACACAGTTAGGACGAGTCTGAGACTGGATCTGAACTCAGGTCTTCCTGGCTCTAGGCCCAGATTTTCACTG
Organism: Vombatus ursinus; assembly: GCF_900497805.2. NCBI lineage: Eukaryota > Metazoa > Chordata > Mammalia > Diprotodontia > Vombatidae > Vombatus > Vombatus ursinus. The sequence continues at coordinate 7,336,133 of NW_020945064.1, forward strand.
AGCTACCTAGATGCTATGGGAAGTCACAGAGTCTCAGCAGGCAGAGACCCCAAGGGTCATCTAACAGAATCTGTATAATGTCCCTCATATCATGAATCAGTCAGCCTGATGAGAGACACCAAAACCCCCATGGGATTTGGGTTCTGGTGCCTACGGAAGCACTCCCCAGCCTTAATGTCTCCAGTTATCTGATGGAGACAAACGAAACCTTTCGAACATTTACCAAAGAAATTAAAATCCCCACTTTGCTTTTTTAGAACACAGAAAAGAGAATTGGGGAGTGTCCGCAGAGTATATCCCAACTCTACAAAGGATGAACTGTGTCCGAGCATCCCAAGAGTTCCCATTTCTGACTGTTGCTTCTCCATTGGGCTAGGGAGTGGAACCGGTGGTAGCTTTGGTAGAGAGAGGACAATGAATGAATGAATAGCTCAGGACCATGTTATGTTATGTATAAAAAGGAGAATGATTCAGGTTAAATCTGACGTCATTTCACATCCTTCCCAGAGCTAAAGTTTAATGATTTTATGACACTATGTGCCCAATTTAATAATTAATATTAGGCTAATCTCCAACATTAGTCCAAAGCATTATCTAGTGTTCAACACGCATATAAACCTTTGCTTAAGGGGTGATTGAGTTATCAATTTCATGAATGTCTTTTTCATGATTTACCTGGTAAATTCAACGGCTTACGACTTAAGAAAAGAGTGGTTTTTTCTTGTGTGTGTTTGAACATATCATTCTTACACTGCGTAATGTTGGACATTTGTTGGTTAATGTTGGATATTAATCATTTTGAATACTAGTTGCAACTATATATGTGTGAGACTATAATGGGGTGAGAGCTATGTAGTACGGAAGGAGCATTGGTGATTTAACGAGTAGGTGAATGGTGAGTGTACCCGGTGTACTTCAACAAATATGGAAGTGTGTCAGAGTTGAAAAGATTGGGGAACACCAGTTTGTAAGCATGAACTGTACAGTACCAATAGAATGAAAAGCCAGTCATTAGTTAAGGATGTTAAATTATCTGGGGTATAGAATTTTCCTTGGGTTGAAACTGGGTTATTCCTCAGCGTGGACCAAGGCAACATGTATAGCCCCCTGGGGCGAATCACTTCCTTCCTAAGCATCTTTCTCCCCTCCCTTTCTTTTTTCCACCTTAATTTGCGGCAAGACAGGAATAATAATACTTCTCTGAGAAGTGCCCGCAGCTCCTTGGAGCAAAGAGCAAAGCAGGAATTATTAACAGTAACAAGTGGCAACAATACCGAGTTCTGCAGAGAATAATAATTATCTGCTTTGTTGAAGGCAGTCTCAGAGGGAATCTCCGCTCCCCTGATGGCCCAGGAAAGGTAGGAAGGGAGCTCATGGGAAAGACAGCACCTTCCCAGCTCTATTCCAGGAAGAGAGGACAATGCCTATGCCATTTGCCCCAACGAGAAAACCAAGGAAACCGGAGATAAATGCAGTTCACATACAAGCATTCCAGGCTGTGTCACACTAGGGTCCCTCATTGGTTTTCCATATCACTTCCTTGATTGGTCAAGACTTCCTCCCCTACTGACAAACATGTCTAATGGTTTCATTCCTTCCTTCAAAAAGATTCCTCTGTAACAACAGAAGAAAGAAGGAAAGCAGTGAGGACTCCAAAGAAAATGGCATACCTGTGTGATGGAGGCATTTGCAAGGCCACCCTGAAAGGTGTTGATTACAGTTTCCTCTTGCGATGCCTTCGATCCCACAACTGCCAATCCATGTGATGTTTACCATGACTTAACAGGTCTGAGTTTGCCTACAGTGACTGGTTATAGACAACCACCATTCACCTGCTGGCCTCTACCCAAATTACAGGCGTGGGGCTGAGGAGGAATTAATTAGCTGATGGTAAACATGACAAGTTGAGTTGTGCTCATTTGCAGGTTACTTTCCCAGAAGGCTTTGCCATTTCCCCATCCCCCAACTCATCAACCATGAATGACAAAAGGGAGAGGGATCCATGATGGAGAAAGTCTTGAAGAGAAGGTTTGGAAACCAGACGAATTCTGCTGGAAATTTAACCCACAAGTCAGAAAAGCCCAGGCCTCAAAGACAAAATATTTGGTAAACTTTAGAGTGCTATATAAATATAGGCTGTATTCCAAGGAAGAATGTCCATGCTGCCATTGTGAAAGGTAGGAACAGGGGCTGCTAGGTAGAGCATCTTGTCGAGCCATTCTGAAAGGCTCAAACCTGTGGGGACTCCTGGTGTTAATTCCACAATGGAGAGGATTTGCCAGCTAGAGCTCTAGTCCAGCTTTGCCCCTCACTGGGGGGGGGCGGGGGGTGTTGAGAGGATCATTTTGGGAAGCTGCCCAATTCTCTGAGCCTCAGTTTCCTCATCTGTAAAAATTAGGGAGTTAGGCTGGAAGATCCCTAATTATAGCAGCCCTATCCATAGCTATGTTCTTAGGAATGCAGCTGGAGAAAGAACAGCAGGGGTGGGTAGGAGGCTGGCCAGGGAGGAGAGAGCGAAAAAGCCACACAGTAAAAATGTCTCCGGACCTCAGCTGCTCTCTGACTCCAGGCATGGATATTTACGGGGGAGAACAAAGAGCCCTATAATCTACACAAAGCAGACAACAATAACCGTGAATAAAGAGGCTGCCCGAGAAGGAAAGGCAATTTATTCTAATTCTGCTAATTTCAGTTCCAGCACAATTAAAAAGACTCTGATAATGCCCAGAAACAATCGCCACCTAACAAATCGTTTCTCTCTCCGCAAATGAAACATCGTTAGGCTAATTTCTTCTTTCACGCCTTCTCGGCTCTTGGCTGCCTGATAAAATTAACTGGCTTTCTTCTCTCAGGCCTTCTCCCCAACCCCTAGCAAAGAGGGGTGGGGTCCCTGCTCCTGGATCTCCCTGCTCCCCGCCCCATCTCACAAGACTGGCCTCCATCCCCACCCAGATCGCACCTGGGCACCTGCCTGGCCTCTCAGTCCCCAGCTCCTGCTCGTGCTGACAGCTACTGGCATGTTCTTCCCCCTTACCCCCACCCCCTAGCTCTTTACTCACTCCTAATCCTTGGGGATTCCTAAGGAGGGTGGGAGTTTTGCTACCAGATCCTATCTTGTACCTTTTCCTCTGGTCCCAAGGATGCTGAGCAAGGCTAGGGGCATTTCAGAACGTAGCCCCTGCCTTCTCCCCACAGTCCCAACTACATCCCACCAGCTGGCGGCTCAATTCCCTACCCCCAAATCCTTTTGGAGACACTTTGTGAGAGTTTTCACTTCAGGAATTTTCCCCCATTTTGTGCCAGCTTGGGTAGACTTCAGCTCCCCAATCCAGTTTTTTTTTTCTGTTTCTCTGTCTCTCTGTCTGTCTCTGCCACATTCATGAGCGTGCGCGTGTGCACACACGCGCGCGCACACACACACACACAATAAAGCTGTCTCACTATCTACCTCATTTTTTTCTCCACATGGGAAGGTTTATTACTGAAACTCATAAACCACTCTACCACCCACTCCCCCTACCCCAGCCCCTTGCCAAAAGTTCTGCATGCACATCCTACAAGCCCTTTACTCAGTATTCCATGTTTTTCCTAAGTGTGTTAGCCCCACCTTCTCTTCAGCCTGGTCATTCTCAGCAATGGATGCACCATTTGGGGGAGGAAGGTACTTAATAACTTCTCATGATGCCCTAATAGGCAAGGGTCACCTTAAGTTATGAATGAACTCCTTCCTACCAACAGCACAGAGGAGATTCTCTCTGGTTCACCCTTCAGACTCAAAGAGCTGGATGGGAACTCAGAGTTCACCTAGTCCAATACTTACCTGAGCACTAACAAATTCCCTCTTTGGCATCCAAGACCCCTGGTCATTCAAGCTTTTCTTGAATACTTCCAGAGACAGGAAGTTCATTTCCCACTCAACAGAGAAACTAAGGCCAACATCACTCAACTATGGACTTAAGCATGATCAAGACAGCATAAGAGAGAGCAGAAAAGCCATCAAAACACAGCCTGAATCAGATTAAAGTGTGTCTAACAAAATAATAAAAGACACAATGCAGTAGATAGAATGCTGAGCCTGAGTCAAATCCAGCCTCAGACACTTACTAGCTGTGTGACCCTGGACAAGTCACTTAACCCTGTTTACCTCAGTTTCTCCATCTGTTAAATGAGTTGGAGAAGGAAATGGCAAACTACTTCAGCATCTTTGCCAAGAAAACCCCAAATAGGGTCACAAAGTCTTGAACATGACTGAAACGACTCAACCACCACCACCTAATGTGAATGTTTGGTTTTCTAAGTCAACATATAGCCTGTTTGAAGCTCTGTTTCTATTTGAGTTTGACACCACTGATGAGGCAGGCAGAAAGGACATTGGATCTGGAATCCAGAGCCCTGAGTTCAAGTTCTGAATCTCTTATTTACTAACTTGACTTTGGACAAGTCATTTCCCCTCTGAGCCCCTGCTTCCTCATCTGTAAATTGAAGACAGTTCCTACTTCACAGGAGTGTTATGAGGAAAGCATTTTGTCAGACTTGAATTAGTATGAGTTAGCATCACTGTTCTGGGCCTTGGGCCATCGTGACTACCAGAGAATCCTGACTATCCCTCATCTTTAGGCTTCTTTAGGGCTAAGCTCTGGCTTTCTCTGAGAGGATCGCTTCTACTGGGAGCATTAGCTCCTGATCTTCCTGCTCTAGGACACTTCAGGGAAACTGAGGAAGTGACACAGCAAATGCAGAGGTTAAGTCATAGGTTCACAAGATCACAGAAAGGGTCTTTAATGAGTAATGCATAGTGCCGTCTCTACCTCCTCCACAGCATGATGGACAGAACTCCCCAGGATCTGAGAACAGCGATTCTGGGCCAGGCTCACGCACCTTTAAACCAAGGGTTCTGTCTCTAGGAGGACCTCCAAGGTCAGGTCTTCTGGAGAAGTGTCTATACCCTGATGCCAATCTCGAGCATTAAAGACATGAACATCCTAAATATCCCCAGACCCCTTTTAGGGTCTGTCATTTAGAAATGTATCTAAACCTTTCTTGAAGATAAGACTCTAGTCTTTAGCATCTCTTAGGACAACGATTCTCCCAATGACAAGCAAGAGCTTAAAGGCTAAAAGTCACCCCAGAGATCATCTCAACTAATGGTGTCGAAGTCAAATAGAAACTAGGCCCCATGTTGACTTAGAAAACCACAAACTAACATTATCTATGTTGTATTGTATTTTTATTTATTTTTGTTAAACATTTTCCAGTGACATTTTCATCGGGTTTGGGCAGCCCTCCCAAGTTCTGCAGCAGTCAGTTTGATACCTCTGATCTAGACCAAGCCCTACCCTAAACATGAGTCTCTTCTGCAATTTTTTTTTTTTTGGAAGCAGTGAGTAAAAAGGTTATAAAGAGGATAGTTCAGGCTTGATATAAGGGGGGGAAACCCTTACAAAATTCGTAACAATTGGAGCTCTCCAACAGTAGAATCGTGGGGCATCAGAATATCTCAGTGAAGGTCTCTAATCCTGAAGACTGAAAAAGGTTTTCCTCTACAATCACGTATGGTATTGGACTAGATGGCAAATGGGGCCCTGAAATCCTGTGCTTCTTTGGTCTTTTAGCCCCTGGTTAAATACCTCCACCGATGGGAAAATTACTACCACTCAAGGCAACATACTGCTCTTGAAGAGGAATGCTCATGTTAGGAAATTCTTACCTAAACTGAACCAAAATTTACCTCCCTATAATCTACAGCTAGGGGGCACAATGGGTGGAACACTGGGCTTGGAACCAGGAAGACTCATCTTCATGAGTTCAAATCCAGCCTCAGACACTTACTAGCTGTGTGACCCTGGGCAAGTCACTTAACCCTGTTTGCCTTAGTTTCCTCATCTATCGAATGAATTGTAGAAGGAAATGGCAAACCACTCCAGGATCTTTGCCAAGAAAACCTCAAATATGGTCACAAAAAATCAGACACGACTGAAAAACAACAATTTACACCCATTGCCCCTTGTTCCGCCCTTTAGAGGCAAGCAAAATAAGTCTAAAATCTTCTTCCATAAGATAGCCCTGAACATGGCGCTTCATATGTGTGCTTTCTTTTTGACTATCACCTTTCCTATCCCCTTTCTCCCTCCCCAATTCCCTTCAATCTATAGGACACATGGGAAGATCATAAGATCATAGCAACCAACAGCCAACAATTCCATTGTTGCAGCAATTCCTATTTCTGCATTTTAAGGCTTACAAAACTCTTTCCCCATAATAACCAAAGTGAAGTAGGTAGTGAAAGTATTATCTTCCCATTTTGGAGATGAGGAAACTGAGGCTCAGAGAGGTTTCTTGACTTGCCCAAGCTCATACATAAGTCTCAGAGCCAGTACTTGAATCTAACAGAAGTGGTGTTAGAGCAAAGGCAGTCAAATTTGAAGTCCAAATGTCTTGGGTTCTAATTCTTGCTTTGCCATTTAATAGCTACATGACCTTGGGCAAGTAATGAAATCTCTGAATGTTGTTTTCTTCATCTATAAGACAAAAAGGTTGGATTCAATGTCCCCTAATGTCCCTTCCCAGCTCTAAATCTGGATTTCCCAGTTCAGCACTCTTTCTACTATGCTGTAAGATGGGCCAGGAAGGGGCTGGACCAATGATTTCATTGGCCCAGGGAAATCCTTCTGAAGAAACTCCTTCCACTGATGCAGAGGCAGCATAGCACAATGGGTATTGAGCTGTCTTGGATTCAAGTCCTGACTCGGGCATTTGACCCCAGGTAACTCTAAGACTCTGAGGTGTATACTCTGAAGTCCCCAAATCACAGGATTTGGAGATGGAGGGATGCTTAGAGATCTCTAAGGGTGGGTGGAGTCCAAAGTATTTCACTGAGGAGGAAACTGAGACCAGAGGTCACTCTTTGTGCTTAATAAATGAATGTTGACTGAAAGAATGGCCACAGGTACTTTCAAGCTGAGCTCCCACAGGCACAAGAATCCCTGTTCTTCTCCCTTACCACCTCTGCTCTGCCAAGAAGGAGACAGCTCAGCCTCCTCGGTCACCGGCGCTGGGTCTCCAGGCCAGTGGTGGGTGGGACAGAGAACGGTGCTGGACAGCAGCAGCAGCCAGTGGGCTGCTGGCTGTGGCCGCAGTGACGAGAGCGTCATTTCTCTGGGATTGCTGGAAGCCTGGCTCAGTTATCACCCCATGCAGGCTCCCTCTGCCAACCTGATCTGTCTATTCTTCATTAAGCAAATACGCTGAAATGGAAATGAAAACATAATAGCTATTTGATTTTGGGAGAGATATTTTGCATATTGGTTCAGTGCTGATAGTAGAATTTCATCAACTCCCTTTTTTCATGCTTTAAAACTGAATTACTAAGACAGCCTCTACAGAGGGGGATGAGCCAAAAAGCTCAGTTCCAAGACACTCTGCTTGGACGATTAACTATTCTCTCTCTCCCTCTCCCTCTCCTTTCTTGATAACAAGGCTGGCTTTTTTTTTTTTTTCAAATTACTGCGATTGTTAAAAACTCACATTGATCTCAGATGGTGGTGACAAAATTAACCCTGCTGGTCTGAGGAGCCTCGCCTGTACTGTTCCCCAGCTCCCCAAATCTCGCCCACCTCTCCCTGGGTGAGCTCACAAGCTCATGCTGCACGGGGCTGGGGCAAGACAATGCAGTGGGAGAGAAATGAGAAGGAGAATCAGGGTGGTTCCCAGGAGTGGATGAGAAATCAAGGGCTTTGTATCATCCGACATGGGCACTGGGGGAGTCATGGTGGGGAAGGGAGATGACGATCAGGTACTCAAAAGGGTATCCCAGGAAATATTTTGTTATTACCACCCAACTCAGCCCAACTCACCTCTTGCTCGGTCTCCCCATTTATGAAACAAGGGAGGTAAGGCTAGGTCCCTAGTGTCCTTCCTTGGTGGAGGAAGGGACAGGCTGGAGAGAATCCCATACACAGCCACACACACTAAAGCACTTCCCCATCGTTGTGTTATTTGATGCTCAAAACCACTGCCGGAGGTGGACAGGGCAAGGATTTTTGTTATTGATGTCTCTTCTGGTCCCCTCAATCCTCAAACTGCTCCTTTCTCTCCCCAGCTGCCTGGCATTCAACAACTCTGTATTTATTCTGAAGGCATTTATTCTGTAATTACTTTTTTATATATGTGCCATCTCCCCTTGGAGGTAGTACTCTATCCACTGAGCATCTCAAGCTGCAATCAGGAAGATCTGAGTTCAAATCCAGTCTCAGACATGTCCTTGCTGTGAGATCACGGGCAAGTCACTTCGCCTCTGTCTGCCTCTGTTTCTTCAGTTGTAAAATGAGGATAATAATAGTACCTACCTTGAGGGTAATCATATGGTTGTGAGGCTCAAATGAGATATTTATAACACACTTAGTATAGTGCCTGGCACATAGTAGGTGCTTAACAAATGCCTGTTCAACCTTACAAGTAGGGATTGTTTCATTCTTTATATCTGTATTCTCAGTGCTTAGCACAGTGCCTAGTATGCAATAGTCACTTAATAAATGCTTCTCTTCCTCCTCTCCCCTTCACGGCACCCCTGTAAGATGAGCTGTGCAAGTATCATCACCCCCATTTCACTGAGAAGGAAACTGAGGCTCAAAAGCAGCCCAACTCACTCACACACTCAGTTGTTGACTGGTGGAGGAAGGATTGGAACCCAGGTCTTCCGACTCCCAAGTCAGGGCTTTTCATGCCATACTGACACTGATGACATTTCCACCAAATTATGCAAAGCACTGGGATTGGGGTCGGGGGCAGGAGTACCAGCATGGATGGAACCATGAAATCATTGAGCATTGCCGCTATCATCTTCATTATTGGCGCCAGTAGCAGTGGCTGCATCGGCAGTTACGGCCCAAAGGGATTATTAGCTAGGGGGGCACAGTGCCAGCTCCTGCCCTGCTACTAAATTGCTATGGAAGGTCAGGCAAGTCATTCAGTCTCTGTCGGCCTCAGTTTCCCCAAGTGAGCGCGTTTGACTACACCGTATCCTCACTGTTTCCAAACTCCAGGGTGAGGTGTGTGTCCTCAAAACAGCCTGGTTACCTAAACCTTTGTTGAATCGATTTCTATTTCCAGCCTGTGCTGGAATCTCAATTTGCTCATTTGGAAAAGCAGAGGATGAGAGGCAACCCAGTGATGTAGTTAGAGAGCTGACCTCTGAGTCGAAAAACCTGGATTCAAATCCTGCCCCTGATACATACTGGCTGTGGGTCCCTGGGCAAGCCATTCTTCTTTTTTTTTTTTTTAAAAGGCAGTTGGGGTTAAGTGACTTGTCCAAGGTCACACAGCTAGTAAGTGTCAAGTGTTTGGTCTGAGGCCGGATTTGAACTCAGGTCCTCTTGACTTCAGGGCCAGTGCTCCATCCACTGTGCCACCTAGCTGCCCCTGGGCAAGCCATTTAAACACTGAGCACTCTAGGATACTCTCAATCTCAAAGTTCCAGAGAAGATGATGGGGGAACATAATAAGAGGGCATTTCTTCCCAGGGAGTTTTTTACACTGTTAATAGCCCTGATATAACACAATGCCTGGCACACAGTAGGCACTTAATACATGTTGATTGACTTGATTTGACTTGATTTCATAAATCTACAGATCTAGTTTTTAAAAATGGGGATAGTAATAAAATCATTCTTCAGAGTAATGAGTTCCAATCAACCCACCCACCAACTCTAAGTTATGTATACCACCCAATGGATGGGTTAAGTGGGACTTCCTTTAATGTTCTAAAATTTGCACAGAAGTCATAGTATTAAGGATTATTATCACAGGGAAGAGCCTTAAGAGAACATCTCATCTGGCTCTACCCCAATTCACAGATGAAGAAACGTGGACCAGAAAGATGAAATAACTCTCTCCAGCTTGGTGAAGGGAGGGAAAAGTTTAGTTCTACTACCAAACTATGAGTTTATAGGCATCAGCCTTCTTCCCTCTCAGCCTCCAACTTAAAAGACATCAGAGTCCTGGTTTTTTCAGCCTAGACAGAGAAGCATACATCTCCTTTGATTGCTCATTGATCAGAATTATAAGATCTGATAGCAAAAAGGGGACCTTAGGTCGTGGTCATCTTGTCCAACCCCCTCATTTTACAGACAGGGAAACTGAGGCCCCAAAAGAAGAGACTAAGCAGCAGGGCCAAGATTTGAACCCAGGTTCTTGGACTCCAGACTCAGTGGTCTTTTCCTTCACACCATGATGCCTATCAGGAAGAAATAGGCCTAAGAATTAAGTTCCTCCAAATCACATGGTAATCATTGGCAGAGCCAGGCTCCACAGTCAATTTTTCTTATTCTATACCTTACTTTCTTTCTCTGAGCCTCCTCTAGTTTGATTTTTGGAGAAAACCTTCACACACTGAATGAGAACTGAATTGGAAGCCAAGGGACCCAAGTTTTGCTCCTACTGCTGCTGCTGTTTGGTCATGGGGCAAAAGCCAATGTCCTTCTCTGGGCTTCAAGAGGCTTCTGTTGCAAAATAAGGATACAAAAAAATAGCTGATCTCTAAGGGCTCCTGGGGCTCTAATATTCTGTGACCCTAAGAGGGCCACAAGGTTGCCTTAAGTTGACCAATAAAAAGGAAAATGACAAATGCTAGAAAGGCTTTGGAAAAACAGGCATGCTAATGCATTGTTGGTGAAGCTGTAAGTTGGTTCAGCCCTTCTGGAAAGCAATAAGCCCCAAAAGTAACCAAACTGTGAGTGCTTTTTGACTCAGAGACCTCTTTTGATCCATTACAAGACCTGTACCCCAAAGAGATCAAGGAAAGAGGAAAAGGACCCATAGGTATAAACTTATTTATAGCAGCTCTTTTTTTTGTAGTAGCAAAGGAAACTAGGAAGGATACTGATCAGATGGGGAATAATTGAACAAATCATGGTATATGAATGTAATAGAATGCTATTGTCATAAGAAATGATGAAAGGGATGGCATTAGTGAAACCTGGGAAAATCTAAATGGACTGATGTAGTAAAGAGAACAGAACCAGAAGAATGATTTATATTCAACAATAATACTGTAAGAAAAAACAACATTGACAGGCTACAGAACTCTGATCAACGCAGTAACCAAACACGATTCTAGAGGATCAGGGAGTTAGCATGTTAGCCCAGCTCTTGACAGAGAAGTGATAGACTCAGGATACAAAGGCCATATATTTTTGGACATGGCCAATGATGGAATTTGCTTTGCATGACTATTCAAAACAATGTATTTGCTACAAATAATTCCTTCTTTTCTCTTTTAAAATGGGCAGGCAGACTTCAGAAAAACCTGGAAAGACTTGTATGGACTGATGCTGAGTGAAGTGAGCAGAGCCAAGAGAACATTGTACACAGTAACAGCCATGTTGTGCGATGACTGACCTTGATAGACTTAGCTCTTCTCAGCAAAGCAAGGATCTAAGACAACTCCAAAAGTCTCATGATGGAAAATGCTATCCACATCCAGAGAAAGAACTATGGAGTTTGAATGCAGATCGAAGCATACTATTTGCTCTTTTTTTTCTTCTATTTTGTTTTGTTTCCTGTTTCTTGTGGTTCCTCCTATTGTTTCTAATTCTTCCTTACAACATGACTAATGTGTAAATATGTTTAATAGGAATGTATATGTAAATCCTGTATCAGATTGTGTGCCATCTTGGGGAGGGAAGCTCGGAGGGAAGGAGAGAAAAATTTAAAACTCAAAAGCTTATGGAAGTAATTGTTGAAAACTAAAATTAAATTAATAAAAAAAAGAAAAAGAAAAAAAAAGAAAAAGGGCAGGGTAAAAGGGAGAGAAAATAGATTTTTATTCATTTTTTTTTGGAGGCAATGGGGGTTAAGTGGCTTGCCCAGGGTCACACAGCTAGATTTTTACTCATTTTAAAAGCATTGTCCTAGAAGGAATACGGAAGCTTAGAGTTTCCCCACCTCTGGAACTCTGGGAGCATAGTTCTCTTTACTATAAAACAGCCTCCCCTCTCCCCCAGTCACCTCCTTCTCCTCATTACATAAGTCTGAAGGTTTACAAAGTATCTTTCTCACAGCAATCCCACAAGGTAGAAAGGATAAGGGTTACTATCTCCATTTTACTGATAAGGAAGATGAGGCTCTGAGAAATGATGAATGACTTGCCCAGGGTCACACAAACCCAGGATTCAAACCCAGGTCGTCCTGACTCAGGCCAGTGCTCACTCCACTACCCAGTGTTCAACTCAAACAGAAACAGGCCCTACCCAAATCATATTGATTTAGAAAACCAGAAATTAACATGATCAATGTTGTATTATATTTTTATCTATTTTGTTAAACATATCCCAATTATATTTTACCCTGGTGGGTGGGTTTCCCTCCTGAGGGGCACCCCTGCCCTATATCACACCCTGCCTTGTTCAGCTAAGAATTCTCCTCCTGGACACAGCTGGACAAATCTGGTTTTCCACTGTCCTCTAACATTGTTAGTGATGCGCCCTCTCGGACTTTTTGGGTCCCTACCCCACACTGACTGGAGCTAGGGATTCCTCCCCTTTCCCGCCTGGTTCTGCTGAGCCACAGATTCAGGTTTGGTGTATCTCTACCTTTCCTCCCTCTTCCCTCCCCCCCTTTTTCTTAAAGAGACACTTTAAGGGAAGAACCAGAAAATAAAATTGGCGGGCTGACATCATTGCTTTCAGGCTGGGGAGAGTGGACAGTGATCCCTGGTACATCATGGAAACACCCACTCGGAGAATGACAGGCTCCTCTTTAGCAATCTACATTTCCCCAGGAACCTAATTAGGACCTTGGAAGCCCATTCATTCATTCTGAGCTCTGGGGATTAGGGCTAGGAGGAAGGAGGGAGAGAAGGGAAAGAAAGATGGGGAGTGAAGAGGGGGTAGGGGCACAAAGGCCCGGGGAAGACAGCAGGTGCTGTTCTTTAGTGGGTCCCCACAGCCCACAGCTGCCCAGGAGATACCCCCTTCTCAGGGAAGCTAAGCCTTGAGGAGGGTGAGGATGAGAGAGAGGGAGCTTGGGGATGGGCCTACCCAACAGGAGGCCAGGAGAGGGAAGGAGGAGGAAAGGGAGGGAGGAGGAAAGGGCCAGGGTAATTCTCTCCACCCCAGGGTCAGCAAAAGGATTATTTCTGTAGGTAATGATTTGATCATTTCACTCAAATTAAACTTCTATCAGCATCTGAACAATAACCCTTTTCTTACGCTGTCTGGCCTGGCCACTGAAGTGAAAAGGGGTGGGGAGGAGGCCTTTTTTTCCTCCAGTCTGCCAAGACAGAGACCCTGGGCTCTCCAAAGCAGGCCTGCAGACGAGAGCTAAGAGATAAGGGGCCTCGATAACAGCCGAAAAATAGCAACAGATTCGAACTTTCCCACCAGTTCAGAGATCAGAGGCAGAAGCCATTGGGATATAGCAAACGGCCACCTGGTTCCCTACCTTTGCTGACAGGGACATGGGGCACGAAAGAAAATGGGGTGGGGGGGGAAGGAGAGAAAGAAGAAAGGGAAAGATGGGGAAGCAGGGAAGCAGAAAGAAAAGGAGGGAGGTGGGAAGAGAGAAAAGAAGGGAAGGGGGAGAGAGGGAGGAGGGAACAAGAGGGAAGGAGAGAAGAAAGGAAGAGAGGGAGATGGGGATGAGGAGAGAAAGGAGGGGAATGATGGGGAGAAGCCTTCTCCACCCAAGGAAGAGCATTGCTAATTTCAGACACCAGAAGAAGTAGGAAGGAGGTAAGACATTGAGGAGGAACGGAAAGAGAAGGGTGGGGAGGACAGGGCATCAAAACCTCGATTTTGGGGTTAGGGCTCGGCTGTGTGTGTGGGAGGGGGGTCATTGAGTCCCGATCCCTCTTTTTAACAGATGAGAAAAATGAGGCCAACAGAAAGCGGCCGGCTGGCCTAGGGTCATGAAGAGTGCCCCGTTCCTGCAGGGCTTTCCTCTCTGGCCCACTCCCTGTCCTTGGGGGAAGACTCCTGTAAATTCTCCAGGAGATCTGAGCTGGTGGCTTAGGGCGTGACCCTTTCCAGGGGTCCTTGCATTTTCTTAAGCTGGAAGAGCCCTTCCTCCTCCAAGTGGAAGGAAGGTCTAACTTCACACCTGGGGGAAAGGCAAGTCGAGGTACTACTCCAAGGTGTTCCTGCTGTTATAATCAGATAGGGGAGTTTATAAACATGAGCTGCTGCTCCAGACTCCCACCCTGCTAAACCGAAGGAGTGGCAAAGGCCAGACCATCGCATGGTCATGTCACAAACCCAGGCCTTCAAGTTCTGGTTTCCCAGAAATAAGCAGTTCACTGGCCTTAGGGTCAAAGGACCTGGGTTCAAATCCTGCCTCTATCACTGACAACCTATGTGACCTCAGGCAAATCATTTAATTGAATTTTTCTCATTTATAAAATGAAGTATTTGGACTAAAAGACCTCAAAGGTCCCTTCCACATCTAAGTATATGGTCCTTGTGTTTTGTCCTAAACAAGAGGCCCTAGGTAATCCTTTTCCTTTCCACCTTTCAGAGGATTGCTATACCTTCTTGTGAAATTCCATTGGAAAACAAAGCCAGTAAGATGCTTTGGGTCGGCAGTGTGCCCTTGGGCAAGTCATTTGCCCTTGACCAGCCTTGTTTCCTCATCTGTCAAATGAGGGATATGGGCCAGATGATCCCTAGGGTCCCTTCCAGGCTCTGAAAAATCTATGGCCCCATCCTAGAGGATTCAGAAATGCTGTTTGTCCAGGGTAGATTCTGAGGCGGGTGGTCTGGGAGTCCAGCCTTCCACACTTAGAAATAATAACACTGTTATACTCAAAACAGGAGAGAAATTCTCCACCTGAAACCCCTCTGTCCTCAAAGGCCAGGTAATCCAGACTTTAAGGTGAGCGGCAGGAAACCCACCAGATTCTGGGCCCATCAAGCCGGGGCCCTTGATCTAGCCATCAAACCCAGACTATCAGAGCCAGAAGAGCTCCTGGAGGGCCCAGCCCCCTCGTTTTACAGAAGGAGAAACTGGGGCCAAAAGGTCGAGATTTGATACAAGCACCATCAGGCCTGAGCCTCTTTTCTACCAACTCTGCTGGGCTGGATAAGTACCCTGCCAGATTCATTAGCTGAGAAATAGTATCAGTGAATGTCCTTGAAACATTAGCAAAGGAACTAGGAGGAGGAAAAAGAAGTGCAGAAGCTCTAGTCAGTCACCCCTCCAGTCTCTTGGGGGCCCAGCTTTGACCTGGTGGAGAGGAATGGGGCACAATCACTTCCTCCCCCCACCCAGAGCCAATCTTCCCCGGTGAATGAGCTTCCTGATGAAGGAGGATGCTTGATTCCCAGGCAGGTAGTTGTGGTGACAGATGAAGTCCACTGGGGGCCCTGGATGTAGGACACAGCATGGAAGCTGCTTCTTGGAAATATATCAAGCCAGAGCTGAATGGAGAGAAAACTCTCATCTTCTTGTTCCCTGAGCTTGGAAGCAATAATTCCTCAGGGGTCCTGCTTGAAGAGTGAGCAATCAGAATCAGAGAGAATTAGAGCCAGAAGGTCCCCCATCTCACAGATAAGGAAACTGAGCCTCTGACATGGGAATTGACTTGTCCAGGGTCACATGGCATGGGAGTGGAAGAGCCAGGGCTAGCACCCAGGTCTAAGAATGGCCTTTCCACTCAGCAGCCCTCAGTATTACAATCAATCAAGTATCTGTGGAACACTTATAATTAAGTTTGTAATATCAAAGAAGATCCGAGGGATAACAGATGGCCAGCTGGAGAACCAGGATGGTATTCATGAAAGATGGAAAGAACCCAGAGGAAGATGTCCAGTGCAGTGGGTAGCTATGGAGAGAGGGCTGGACCTGCAGGCAGAAAAGCCCTAGGTTCACATCCAAGCTTAGGCATTTACTAGTTGTGTGATCCTAGGCAACTCAACCTCTATCTGCCTCAGTTTCCTCATCTATAAAATGAGGATACCAATAGTACCTACCCCTCAAGATTGCTGTAAGGATCAAATGAGATATTTATTAAAAATGCTTAGTGTAGTGCATGGCACATAGTAGGTACTAAATAAACGCTTATTTCATTTCTTCTTCCTCCTCCTCATCATCATCATAATCATCATCATCATCAATCTCCATAATTAATGGAAAGACCAAGACAAGAATCAGGATTTCCACTGATGGAAATGAGATCATGTATGGAAAGCCGTTAGCAAAAGTTATGATGCTATATAAATGTGAGCTAGCTTCATCATTATTGTTATTATTGTTGTTACTATTTTCCACTATATGGGACCAGCTTGGGTCATTCTTCCCTTTACTCACCTGCTGCTTTTCTGAGGCTCGAGCACCCTCCGCTCCTTCACCTTTCCTTACTCCCCCCACCCCTTCTCACTCCCCTCCCCACCTTCCTCGGATGGATTTCCAGTTCTGAAACCACAATTAAATCAAAGCCTCCATTGCTAATAGAATGGATGTAACCATCTACTCCCTTATTGCTCTACTCCCCATTCCTGTGACTTTCTAAATCAAAATGCTCCTTCCTAGCCACCCCTCTCCTACATGTGCTCTCTGCCCCTTCTAGAATGTAAGCCCCTTGAGGGCAGGGACTGATTTTGGGTTTGGCACAAATAAATGCCTTTTCGTTCTTTCATTATTACTATTAGCCACACTGATGAAATCAGGGATCCACTGAAATCTTGTGGCATAGCTAAATCTGAGATTTGGTTATTATCTGAAGCTATAACTAAGTGAATTGAAAATTTATTCATGTTTATAAATGCCACACATGATCGATAGCATATGAACAATGAATAATAACACCTAACATATATACAGTAAGTGCTTAAGAAATGCTTGGTGACTGATAAGCAGCACTTTAAGATCTGCTATTTTATCTAAATCTAAATTAGATAAATTACATAAAATTTGATCCTTACAACAACTCTGAGATAGATGCTATTATTATCCATACTTTACAAGTAAGGAAACTGAGGCTAGCAGACATTAAGTAACTTGCCCAGGGCCACGTAGATAATAAGTATCAGAGGCAAGATTTGAACTCTGGGCTTAGTATGACCAGGTACAGTCCTTTATCCACAATATTTCCTAATCAAGAGGTAAGTTCAAGGCAGGGTGAGAAAGAACATGGTGGAATGGAAAGATTGCCTAGGAGAAGGGAGACTTGGGTTTGGGCGTAGGGTGGCCCAGGAGAAAGGCAGGGTTGTTGAGGCAAGACTGGCCAGAGCAGGTAAGGAGGCTGGCTGGAGGGCAGGGTTGTGTTGGGGACTAGTAGGATATCTCTCTGGAAAACTAACCCAAGATTCACTCGGGGTGCTCCCCTCAGCCTTAGAGAGAGACCATCATTTCTTAGGAAGGGTCAACCCCACAGAATATCCAGGTGGGGACAAGTCCCCAGCCTGAACCTGGTCCAGAGGCAATAGGAGGGAGGGCCCAAGGTACCATGAGGGAGTTAACAAAGCCAGAGTCCCCAGATACATCCAGCTGGGGAGAAAGTGATAACGCCTTTCTTCTTCAGTCTCTCTGGTTTCCTTCAGACTCTTATCCAGCCTCTGACCCTGAATTCATCTTGAAAGCTTGTAAAGAAGGGGCAGAAGAAGGGGGCTGGAGGGGAGCTACTGAGGGGCCCTAGGCAGGGGGGAGACCTTTCTGGTTCTAGGGCATTAGCCCATCATTCACGTTATCTCGTTGGCTGCAACTGGAAGTGGGGAGGGAGGGCTCCTGCCCCTGATCAGGGTTTAAAGTCTCTTCCAGGGGCTTGGTGAAAAGCTGGCTGAAATATCCCCCTCCTAATCATGAGGTACAAACCCCATTTCTCCTCCCTTAGTTACCCCAGTAACTCCAGTGCAGATGCCTCAGGAATGACACAAGCAAGTTACCTGATAATTTCTTCATCATTCAATGTGTAAACCCAGGGTTGGGGGCCCAGGGCTAAGAAGTGGGGAAAATCCACCTGTAGAAACAACTGGATGAGTTGTTAGCCTCCAGTCACTCTGCTAAACATCTACCCTCTAATAGCTGCCTATACCACAAAAGAGGATGTTGGGGAGATAGTCTGCTGTTATGAGTGATGGTGTCCTACCCAATAGACTAGAAGCAGGAAGAAGGGGAAGGGGAAGAGAAAGAGGGAGGGAAGGAGGAAGGAAGGAAGAAAGGAGGAAGGAAGGAAGGAAGAAAGAAAGAAGGAAGAAAGGAAGGAAGGAAGGAAGGAAGGAAGGAAGGAAAGAAATGATTGCTCACATTCACGAGGCCTTGCGACCTCAACCAGGAAGAAGACCTGGGTTCAGTTCTCACTACTGACACACACTGACCAAGTCACTTCCCCTCTCCATGTTCTAGGCCACCCTTTAAGACTAGAAATTTCAGGGAAGGTGTTGACCTGTGGTTGGTCATTGGTTCTAGAAGTTCCATTCACACCTGTCCTCCAAGCCTGGAATTTTCTCCCTCCACATCTTGGCTTCCATCAAATCAAGAAGCCTTTCCCAATCCCCTTAAGGCTGGGGCTTTCTCTCCAATTGCTTATCTCCAATCCAGCCCTTTGCATATTATCTCCCCAACTAGCCCATGAGCTCCTCCAGGGCAATGACACAGGGCCTGACACCTGGTAGGTGCTTAATAAATGCTTGTTCCCTGATTGATGGACAAATCCCAGGCCTAATCTCTATCACAGTTGTTTAGAGTTTTGAAATGTAGCAAGCCTATGAGGCAGGCATTACAGTGGCTGGTAAGTGACTGAAACAGGTCTTGGGGGATGAGCCCCAGCTCAGGACAGGAGGTCTCCTTGTCCTTCTCACTCCCCTTTCAGATCTCTCCGTATTTTTGGCATTCCTACTGATCTCCATGTCTTCTCCGCCATTGAAATAGAAGCCCCTTTAGGGCAGGAACCTTCTTCACTTTTTTCTTTGTATTTCTAGGGCTTAACACAGTGCCTGACACATAGTAGGCCCTTAACAAAATGATTGATTAATTGGACTGTTGTAAGAGGTCTCCACCCTTCTTGTATCTCCCATCTCCCTTCACAGTTACCAAATAGATTCCCAAAGCAGATACAGCTGTCACCCCCTCCTCAAAAGTTGCCCTGGTAACCACTGGGGATGCTTCAGCTGGTGGATGCCGGCCTTTCCACAGTCCCTAACCATTAGGCAACACCCTTCTGCCCCATTCTGTTGTCCCTTAAAGATACAAGTTTCCTCATGTAAAGTTTGAAATTCCTTTGAAAATAGATAAGGGTTCATAGAATTTAAATGTTTGTGGAAAGTAGGCCAGGTTGGGACTGTAATCTTGTTGCAGGCCTATGTAGACTGTGGAAGGGCATGACCAGGGATGTGCTGTGTAGGGTAATATCACTCCTACAGCATGAACGGGGGTAGCTGGGATACAAGTGATGAGGGCACTGCAGCAACCCAGGCAAGAGCTATGCTACCTCACTTTTCTCCGCTATAAAATGGGGATAACAGCACCTACCTCCCAGGGTGGTTGTTAGGATCAAACGAGATATGTTGAAAGCACATTGCAAATCTTGAAGCACCATGTAAGTGTGATGATTATTCTCACTTTTATATAATTCAATTCAATTCCAGAAGCATTCATTAAGCATCTACCATGTTCGAGGCGTCATGGTAAGTTCGGAAGAAACAGGCAAAAATGAAACAGACCCTGCCCTCAGGGGGCTTACAGTCTGGTAAGGAAGGTAAAACCTGGACAAATAGCTCTAATCCGAGGTAGGCTTCAAAAGTGTTAGAAGGTGCAGCCAAAGTGACTGGGGAGTTCAGAGGAGGGAGTGACCCCCGAAGCTAGAGGTAGCAGGAAGCCTTCATGGATGAGATGCCAAGCTGGGACAAATGTTAGACCACGTAGAAGTAGCTTAGGGGGACTGGGGTAAGAGACAGCTGGATATTCCTTTTTATAAGTGGATATATTTTTTAATGCTCCCAAATCCCACTTTCCCTACCTTGGGCTGATTTATTTTGTGATAAGTCAAGTTGCCTGAGTCACGATGGAAGATGAAAGCCCTCACTGGAAAATGTCAAGGTGTACAGAAGCCAGCTCCTATCTGCTAAAGAGCTGATTATTAAATTTTCAGTGTGACTATTTACACCTTGGCTACTATTGCAAATCAAGACGTGATTTATTTATTTTTGATTGTCTAGACTTAATAAAGTGATGGAGAAAATGTTTCTAAAGCAGATTAAACTTAAAAGTATATCATGCATTTTTCTCCCTGGAGAACTGATTGTTAAAAATACTTATCTGCACTTAGTAGCTATGTGACCCTGGGCAAGTCACTTAATCCTGGCTGCCTCACCAAAAAGAAAAAAAAAATATTATTTACCTGCACACCCCTAACAGTAATGCACACAGGTGGTAATTTTCAAACCTTTCCCAGGATGCAGATGTATCCCTCGTCCCAGGTTAAAGGAGAGGGTCACTGCGACCTAGGCGTTGAAGGAAAGGTAGGAATGGCCATACTAAGCCAGTGGGCTGAGGCATTGCAAGCAGAGGGAATGGCCCGACAAAGGGATAGAAGTGAGAAAGTGTGGGGGTGTGTAGGGAATGGGCTGGAGTGCCAGCTTAGAGGAATACTGGTACATAAAGCAGGAAAGACAGACTCGAGATACGTTATGGGGGCAAGGCAGAATAAAAGAAAGGGCATTGGGCTTGGGGTCAGGAGACAGAAGTTCGAATCCTGACCCTGATATTTAATAGTTCTGAGACTTGGTTTCTTCTTCCACAAGATGGGGATAATAATAAGTATACTATGCAGAAATGCCTTGTGCGATAGGTGCTTAATATTTGATATTTTTTAAAAAATTAATCCTTGTTGATTGGTGATTACATATTTCATAGAGTGGTTTTGAGGAGGGTGCTTTGTAAACCTTTAAGCACTATCCAATAGAACATAAGAACGTGTTCCAGCTCCATAATTTCCATGGTGTCTAGCACAAGGTAGGAAGGAAGGAAATAAAACTGGAGGGAGGAGAAAGAAGGGAAAATGGAAAGAAGGAAAGAAAGGAAATAAGAAATGAGAGGAAGGAAAGAAAGAAGGGGAAACTGCAGGAGGAAAAGGAAGAAGGAAAGAAGGAACTAAGGGAGGGAAGGAGGGAGAAAGGAAAGAAAGTAGGAAAGGAGGGAGGAAAGGAGGAACTTTTTAAGTACCTACTATGAACCAGATTCAAGATTCTTGGGAGCTTGGGAAAGGTAAGGTCCAGAAGCCTCTAGTCTGCCCCTTCCAGTTTTCCCCCTTCTCTAGGGATCTATCTCATTCCCAAAGCTGAGGAGGAGCTGGGCTGGCCCTGGCTAGGCGAAATAGACAAAAATGGCCCCTAACAGAGTCTACAGCAAGAAGAGAAGGCAGAGAAGGAAACAGGGGAGGAAGGAGACTGGAATTTTAGACCAGAGCTCTTCACCTGCTCTGCACTGAAAGGGGGCCCAAGCAAAGAGCTCCCCAGTTTAGGAGGTCACGATGAAAATACAAAGACAACAAAGCAATGGAAAAATACTGAAACCTTTACGATGAAAGGGAAAGTGAGCCAGGTTCAAGGTCTAAAAAAGGAGGAAGGTTTTCGATCTTCCCAGCCCAAAGCTCAGGTCCTCCAGGATCAGACAAGGCCTCTCTGGGCTCCTGGCTTCTGTCTCCTCTTCTTCCTCACCTACCAACACAGGCAGCATGGGACCCAAAGGCAGCTACTGTCCTGCGGTCCCTGGAGGGAAGGGTGGGAAAGAGTTCTATCTGGGTTGCCTGAGAACCTGGGCTTCCTCAAGGGACTAAGGAAAGAGATCAGTGTGTGTTTCCAGGACTGAGACTCATCAGGAAGCATAGGGAGGTCAGGAAATAAGGCAAGATGGAGTATGGGGAGGAGGGTACTGGCCTAAGAGTCTGGAGATGGGCTTGGGTTCCAGTGCCAACTCTTAGGCTGCTTACCCTCTCCAGGGCCTCAGTTTCCCAATCAATAATAGTAATACCCTAGTGTTCATAGAC
>NW_020945064.1:7358115-7375128 GCF_900497805.2 Vombatus ursinus
AGAATTCATTAGCAATTTAACCCACTATCTCCAGATTCTAAGACCAGTGATCTTTCTACTATGTGCCACATTACTTTCCTTTAAAATGATGGGGCTGGTCTAAATGATCTCAAAGGTTTCTGAAACACTACCATGTTATGGTTCTATGGGTCCTATGAGAGAGAGGCAGAGAAAACATTGAGCAGAAGAATCATAGAGCCAGAGATTAAGAACCTAGCCCACTCCCCTCATTTTATACATGAGGAAACTGAGGCCCACAGAGAAGTGACTACATAGATAAGGAATAAGAGAAGAATTTGAAATTAATTCTTCTGCTTCCAGGGCCAGAACTCAGTCCAGGGTAGACATGATACCTCCCATGAGTGATGGGATAGAGGTAGAATCAGGACAGGGGAGCAGGACTATCTATACTGAAATTCTACTTCTATCCCCCAGCCCCAGACACCTTCCTAACCAAAGAACGCCCAAGGGGCAGTAAGGAGCCTTCTGAAAGCACAAGCTTCTTTTGCCAATGTCCTACCCAGCTGCCCAATGGTCCCTACTGCTTGGAGAGGCCGTTCTCTGTTGCAGAGGCCCAGAAAGGTCACGCCTATCTATCATATCAGCCCAGAGATGGGGTGAAGCACCCTATGGGGTTAGGGAAGGGGGAAGGATAAGGGCCGTCTTTCTAGATAGTCTTAATATCAGTCTGGTGTGAATAGCTGATAATGTCTAGGCCAGCCCAAGCCCGTAGAAGAGGGTACCTATCTCTAATTAGTAACCCTCCTCTATCAGAATAAGATAAACCGAGCTTGACCTCTCCCGTTGGTCTCCATGGCAATGGGGATACCCTCCCCCTCAGCAGTACTGGGGTGTTTAGCTCATTCCTCCCACCCTTCCCACCCCTCAATTAAAACCAGTAAAGGGTGGGTGGGAGGCAGTCCAAGGGGGAGAAGAATGGGGAAAAGATGAAAGCCCCAGATAAATGCTAATCAGTCTGCTGGAAGGAGGATTCGGTGCCCATATCCTGCCATCCAGCAAAACCCACTTCCTGCTGCGGCCAACCCCGTTTACCCATGGACGGAACTTGGTTGGGCTTAACTGCCCTGGACACCCTGTCCTCACCCAGCCCCTCCTAGCCCACCATCGGCCCCGGGAACTCAAAGTGCTGAGACCTTTCCATCTTGCTACATGGGAGCCAGCCCTTTCCTCTCCCTACAGGAGGACACCCTGGACAGTAGGGTGGGCCCCAAGCTTTTCTGGGGGAGGAATGAACAGAGCTTTCTGGTCAGGAGCAAGGAGTGGAAGATTTGCAATTCCCTGAAGGTGGCTTTCTACACACACACACACACACACACACACACACACCCCACACTTTTTCCAAGTGAGCTTAGATGAAAGCAATGTTATATAATGAAAAGAACACTGGCTTGGAAGTCAGAAGACCTGGGTTTTAGTCCTGGCCGAGCCACAAAACTGGCTGTATGACCCTGGACAAGTGACTTCTTTTCCTTAGTTTCTTCCAATGGAAAACAGTAGGAATGATCTCCAAGGCTTCTCCCAGACCTAGAGCTCCAGGAGTTGATTCAGGACAGTTGCTAGGTAACCAAAGCCAACCCCTACCCACTGGCTATCTTTTCAAGGACCAAGACAGGCAAGAGGTCAGGGGAGATGACAAACCCCAGGGCTGTCCTCTAAGGTTACCTCCCTCTCTTCCACTCTGAGCCTCGGGCCTTGCTTCTCACTCCCCCTGGTCAGAATAAACTGGTTGTGAAGAAAGAGAAACACAGAATGCCTGGGTTCAAATCCCAGCCTGTATTATCAGCGCTGTGCCTGGCATACAGTAAGCCCTTACTAAATGCTTTATTATAATTCATTCTTTTATCAGTCACTATCTGTGTTTGGTGGGACCAGCCATGAGCCCACTCTGGTCCTCAGTTTCCTAAAAGTAGTTAGACTAAATTATCTCTGAAGTCCCTTCCATTTTTAAATCCTATGGTCCTATGAACCCAGGTCAGATAATCCAGCTCCCAAGTGAATAGAAATCCCCTTTATAACCAACCTCCTCTCCTCTAAGACTTTCAGTGGTCCATGTATAATAATCAATATCTTATTGCTTGCTTTCTCAAGGAATGGGGAAGCAGCAGGAAGGAGGGAGAAAATTTGGAACTAAAATCTTTTTTAAATGAATGTAAAAAAAAGTTAACGTAATTGGAAAATATTTAACAAAATAAAGAAAAATACAGTTTAAAAAAGACTGTCTGTGATAGACAATCTTTCAAAGCTGTCCTTTCTCCTTTTAGCCAGCTCTAATTGTTCAAGACTTTTCCTAAAACTTCCAACCAAAAAAAGGTCTAATCTAAGGGTCTACAGATTAGCTGTGGATAGAGAAGTGCCTAAAGAGGTGGGGTGGGGGGGAAACCCAAGCTTCGTAGGCTAGCTGGACCGTGGATTTGAAGACAACGGACGCCCTTGTCTCTTGGTTGCCCCTGTCAATGAACAGACCCATGCGGTTTAGGAACCCAGCCCCTACTGAAACGGATGTACCAAATAGCAGAAGGTCCCACGCCTACAGCCGCCCTTCCAAGCCGGGAAGACTTTGCGTTGAAGTCTCACCCGCTGCACCACGGGGCAGTCCTTCTACCTTGAGTGCAGGGTGGGGGTCCCCCCAAACCAGAAGATAGCAGACTGTGATGGGGAAGGGGATTTAGGGAAAACTGAACTCCCCAGCCACCTCCCTCCCCGAAGCACCCCTCCACCACCAGGGACCCCAGGGGCCAGGTCCCCCTGTCCCCTTTCCTAAGTGATCTCGGGCCAGTCAGGTAAGGGTTGGGATGGGGGTGGAGCAGGTGAGGGCAAGACAGACGGGGAGAAAAAGGAGGAGGAGGGAAGAGCGAGCTGGGGCCTGAGAAAAAACAGCTCGGCTGATATCTGAGAGATTGGTTTCAGCCGGAGTCGCTCCTCCTGCCAAGTCCATATCCTATCTAACTGGGGTGTAGTTACTTAACATTCATCACGGGCTGAACTCGGTAACTTTATCAGTAGCAAAGCACGGCGCCATCTCTTGGGCCGGGCCATTCTCAGCTCTCCGATGGACCAGATAAACCGCTGATAGATTACGCGAGATTGTTTAACTCCGCGGACCCGATTACTAATACTAATAGCAAGAGAGCCCACATCATATCAAGGGAGGGAGAGGGGAGGAAGACAGGGAGCGGAGGGGGAGGGGAGGACAGGGGAGGACAGGGGGAGGTTGGGAGATCCTAAAGAAAGAAGGAAAATAATGAGAAAGAAAATACAGACACAATGGCGATGGAGTGACTTTACGTTTCAGATCGGGCGGATAAAGCCCTGATAGATTTTAAGAGAGGAAAGATTCTAATAGACCCGTCCTCACTCCTCAGACACATCAGATGGATAGGAGCAGATTGCTTCACAAAAGGGGATGCGACTTCTAATGCAGTGCCGGCTTTTCATCTGATAGCTGAGGTGGGAGAAGAGAGAAGAAAGAGCCGGCGAGGTACTATATGAGCGAAAGGGGATTAAAAAAAAAAAACTGCTCAGGCACAAATTGAAGTTTTCAAATGACACCCCAAATATGGAAACTGTGATTGCTTGAAAGAAAGGAAGAATTAATCATTCCCGGCCCTGCCCTCCTGGTTTTCTCTGGGGATAAGTCTGTATCTCCTGGCCCGGTGGGGCCTGCTGTCAGGGAGAGCCCTGACGTGTGTCACCCAGGGTGACACGGACACACACAGGCACGGGGTCACTGTCCATTCGGGCACATGGCAGGTGGCCTTCTAGAGGAACAAGTCCCTTCCTGTGGACCCCAAGTTGGGCTTTAGCTATGTAATCCTGCACAGGCGGCATGTCAAACAAATTTCTGTCAATCAAAGCCCATAGTTTTTAATTGCCTATGAAGAGTTCAGCACTTAAAGGAATCCTGTAGCACATCTTCTTGTAAAGTCTTTAATTTGTCCTTAATTTATCTGTTTGGCACATGTACACTTCCACATACTAGGTTTGCTGAAAGTGGGGCTCATCTGTAGCTACAGCAGGTGAAGGGACTTGAAAGGGACCAAAAGGGGGTTCTAAGACAGCGATCTTTTCAGGGTACCAGTATACAGTACATAAGGTGAGAAACTGGAAGGAGTGGGCAGGGAGGACAGAACTCTCCAGCCTCACTTGGCAGTCACGTTATCTGGACAAGGGCCCCATCCATGAGCCATGAACAGTCCAGGAAAGAGGGCAGGGCTGGGGCAGTGGGAGGTGCCACAGTGCCAAGGCCTGCCCCCTGGCAGCCAGAAAGGCCTTTCTCTGGCAGTCACCATCACTCTTTGCCTCTTACAATAAGGGCCTTGCCTCACCACCGAGGTTTGGTCTTAAAGTGGGTTGGCTCTTTTGCCTACTATGAAGGGAATCTGACAAATGAAGGGCCAGGGTGGGAGAGGGGCATTCTGTGTCTTTCTTTCTAGACTGAACAGCCTTGCTAGAGGCTTTGAGGTGGGGTATGGAGTCCCAGATACCTCACACACCTTGTAACTTCTCTCAGTAAAATAAGTTAGCATGACATTAAAAAGCAGAGCAAATAGAATCACAAGTGATATTTAAATCCACTAATAAGCACCTATTAGGCACTTATTGTATGCCAGGGACAATGTTATGCCCTGGGGACACAAAGAAAACCAGTCTCACATTGGAACTTCCAAAATCAAATGAAGAACACTTTCCTGTCTTGGTCTTTGCCCACTGTCCAGTGAGCTCCTAAGCAGTCATGAATCTCCTTTCTAGCAGTGGGAGCTCTCTGACTATCCTTGTAGACCTAGCCCGGAAACCAAAGAGCAGGAAGGGACAAAGAGGACTCTGTACTCAGCCCCCCAAGCCCATCCACCTTCATCCATCCATCTTGCCATCTTAGACTCCAAGCCCTGAATGAACCAGCCAGGAAAAAGAGGCCCCAAGAGGCTCTGATTTTTTGGAAAAGTGATAGCATGCTAGTTATTAAGCACCTACTATGTGCAGAGAGAATGGCATGGCCAGCCAGCAGTGGGGAGAGACAAAGATAAATGATACATAGGTTAAAAACAAAACTATTTACAGTAGCTCTTTTGGGAGTGGCAGAGAATTAGAAATTCTGCCCATGCCTGTCAATTAAGGAATGGCTGAATAAATTATGCTATATGAATACAATGGAATACAGTTGTGCCAAGGGAAATGATGAAAGGTTTCTGAGAAACCTAGAAGACTTGCATAAACTGATGCCAAGTGAAGTGAGCAGAACCAGGAGAACAATTTATACAGTAACAACAGCATGGTAAATACTACTTGGAAAACTGAAAGATTTAGGCACTTTGATCAACACAGTGACCATTCACAATTCCAGAGGACTGAGGATGAAACATGCTACCTGCCTCCTGACAGAGAGGAGATGGACCCAGGACACAGGATGAGAACAATATCTCTAAGACATAGGCCAATGTGGGAATTTGTTTTGATTGACTATGCATATTTGTTATAAGGGTTTTGCTTGTTTTCAATTGGGAGGAGAGAAAATAAATGTTAACCAAAAAAAAAAAGTGGGGCCTAGAATATGGCACATACATAAATATGCGGTCAGTATCATGCAGACTACACTGCTGATGGCATGGGAGAGGCATAAAACTCAACTTCCTTCTTTGGGACTCAGTTTCTTCAGAAGTACAATTAGAAAAGTAAAAAACTAGATGGTCTAGGAGATCTCTTTCAAGCTCAAAAACTGTCCAGTTCTGAACTCCAATCCTTACTGATCTCCCTGTGCCTGAACTCCAATGGCATTTTTAAGAGTCTGGGCCATAGACACCAGCCACAGGATGAATCGTTTCTGGTCTACAAATCCTTCTGTAACCTGCCCGAGGACAGGGAAGGCATCATAGACTTCTCTTTGGGGCTCTCTCACACCGGCCTAGCTCAGGCCTAGACACACTCTTGGCCTCCTCCTATACTTGTCAATTTAATAATCAAAGGCAAGATACTGGTTTGTTTCCCATTGGGAAACCCATAGGTTTGGTGATATCAAACTTAAATAGAAACAAGAATCCCTAAACCTTACATAGGGCAGCTAGGTGGTGTAGTGGACACAACGCTGGCCCTGGAGTCAGGAAGACCTGAGTTCAAATACATCCTCAGCTATTTAGTAACTGTGTGACCCTGGGCAAGTCGCTTCACCCTGTTTACCTCAGTTTCCTCATCTGTCAAATGAACTGGAAAAGAAAATGGTAAATCACTCCAGTACCTCTGCCAAGAAAACTCCAAATGGGGTCACAAAGAATAAGACATGACTGAAACTGAACATTAAAAAACACATATTAACATTATACATGTCCTATTTTATTTTTATGTATTTTGTTAAGTATTTCCCAATTATATTTTAATCTGGCTTGGCAGCGAAAGTGTTGTGAACGTTTACTGGCCGCCTTTGATCTAGTGCTACCTTTTTATTTTAAAGAAGAGGAACCTTGGCCAAAGTCAACCAAATGCTAAGGCGGCATTCAAACTCAAATCCTCTGACCTCAAACTCCACTCCATCTTTGGAACCAGCTCCATCTTTCCTTCATCAGGTGGGAAGGGTCACCTTTCAGGGTCAGGATGATGTCTGGCATTTAATAAGTGCTCAGGAAATATTTTAGTGATGGGATTTGTTCACCAGATGACTCCTGGGGGCAGATCTACAGCTAATGTGCTCCTAGAGGAGGGAGGAGAAGAAAGTAGAAGAAGAAAGAAGAAAGAAGAAGAAGAGAGGTTGGGAAAGGTGGGGGCACAGATGGCCCTCCAGGGACAAGCAGAAGAACCCTGAAAAATCAGCTGCTCCACAGGGAGTCCAGTTTCCTGGTTTCCTCAGGTGGTAGGGCAGGGGATCTGATGTAGCCAGTCGCACACATTACGTAAGTGGCACTGGGGAGATTTCAAACCTCTTCCTGCGATTACGGGGAGAAAAATTCCCTGCACAGGCAGCTGAGATTTCACTGACCAGAGATTGTGAGAAGAGCTTTATTGTGACACCTAGCCCCCTCCCCATTCAACAGACATTTATCATGCCCTATGCTGGGCTCTGGGGAGTCACAGATTAATATGGCTTGTGCTTAAAGAGCTCGCAATCTCACAAAAGGAAGGCCTCATGATTGGGGTACGAGGGACAGTAAGATAAGAACTAGGGAAAAGTCATGGCAAAGTACTAGGAGAAACTGGAGGAAGAAGAGATTCCCTTTGTGTGTGTGGGGAGAAGCTGTATGTGTCACAAAAGGCCCCAAGGTGGAGGAAGTGAGATGACACCTGAGTTGAACCTTGAAGGAAGGGAGGGTCACCAACAGAAAGAAATCTGAGCTGCAGAGTGGGAAAGGAGCTCTTTCCAAACACTGCTGCTGGGTTCAAATCCTGATTGCTGCTAAAACAAATTTTACTTAACCCTTTTTGTGCCTCAATTTCCCCAACCGTCAAATGAGGGGCCTGGGATGGACCTCTAAGATTCTTCCTGGCTCTAAAACTATGATCCTAGGAGCAAAGGAGGAAGGAGGAAGGTGGGACACAAACCAGGTGGGGAGAGTCGCCTAGTTTTGCATGCATGGAGGCAATCTGAAAGGTACTAATAGTATCAGATAAGGCTGGGTAGGTTGGTTGGCACCATGGAGGGCTCTGAATGTCAGAAGCAGCAATTTCTTCTGGATTGGGTAGGCAATGAAGAGGCTTCTGAGCAGGGGGAAAATAAGACCAAAGCATAATGTTAGGAAGATTATTCACATACAGCTTAGGAAGATGGATTAGAAAGGACAAAATCTGGAGGCGAGAAGATCAGTTAGGACAGGATGAATGGTCTAGCTAAGAAAGAGATGTATGTTATCTCCTCTGACCCTCATGATAACCCTATGAAGCAACTGCCACACCCATTTTACAGATGGGAAAACTGAGGCTCAGGAGGTGAAACACCTTGTTCATGGTTATACAGCTAGGAGATGGAAGGAGGATTTGAATCCTGATTTTTCTGAATCCAGGTCCAGCAGCCTCCCCATCACTAAAAGCAGATAGGAGAAGGCAGAGGTGATGGCTGTTTTTGAGGTAGAAACAATATCACCTGATCGGAGAGGGGTAGGGGTAAAGGAAAGGAATGAAGTCTAAGGTAACTCTAAGGTTCCCCATGTTCTTCTCCCTTCCGCTGTCAGCAACGGTGAGTAATTCTTCTAAAAATCCAAGCTGCTAACAGGCCCAACATCTCATCTCAAAAATCATCCCGCTAAAAGGACCAGCCCTTCTTGGCCCTAGCTGGACACCATTAAGGTTGGGTTTCCAAGTATGTGGGTTTCTATGCCCCTTTCATCCAAGCTACATTCCAGCCACACTGGCCCACCTGCTGTTCCTGAGCACCGCATTCTGTCCTCCACATCTGGAATAATCTCCCCCTTTGCTTCTATCTCTTGGGATACCTTTCAGGGCTCAGCTCCAGTGCTACGGGCTACAAGTGGCCTTTTCCCCCACTGGTTAGTCAATCAATCAATCCATAAACATTTATTAAGCTCCTACTATGTGCCAGGCACTGTGCCAAGTGATGGGGATACAAAAAGAGTCAAAAAAACAGTCCCTGCCCTCGAGGAGCTTACAATCTACTGGGGAAGACGACAAGCAAACAATTATGGACAAACAAGCTACAGACAGAATGAATAGGAAGTGAAGTTAACAGAGTGAAAGCACTGGAATTAAGAGGGGTAGAAGAGTTACCTATCAGTACATCACCTTGTATTTACTTATATGACTACATGTATTCTACATCCGGAATGGACTAGAACAGGGGTGGGGAACTTGCGGTACTGCACTTAAGGATCTAGAAGGCCGCAAGTTCCCCACCCCTGGACTAGAAGCTTCTTGAGGTCAGGAGCTGTTCAGTTTTTGCCTTTCTAGCCCAAGCACCTGACAGTGCCCAACAGATACAGAATGCTTAATAGTGCTTGTTGAATTGAGTTCTATGGGTAGTCTGCTAGAATACAACCAATTTTGTGTGTGTGTTTGTGTGTGTGTGTGTGTGTGTGTGTGTGTGTGTGGTATGTGGGAGAGATTCATTCACTCATTCAACAAATATTTCCTGAGCCTACCATGTGTACAGTTCAGTGCCAGGCTGTGAGAGGAAGTCCATGAAGGAGGGCACACCCCACCAGCCCCAAACGAGCTTAGGTCAGGGGAGATACACACAGGAAAGGTTAAATGAGAGCCCAAGAGATAAACAGTAAGCCAGGTGGGCAAAATTCTAAACTAGAGGAAGAGCCGCTGGCCTGGGAAGAGCCCCAAGGTTCTTGTTCAAGCACAGCTCATTCAATAAGCAAATGTGATTTCACAAACATTGATGAAGGACCTACTGTGTGCAAAGCACCATGCTGGGGAAAAGGGGAGAGGTGGTTTCCACGTGGTGTGAATGGCTCTGCCCTGGTGGAGTTTACAGCAGCTGGGAGGCGCCATAGTGCACTGAGTGCTGGGCCTGGAGTCAGGAACACTCATCTTCATGAGTTCAAATCCAGCCTCAGATACTTACTAGCTGTGTGACCCTGGGCTAGTCACTTCACTCTGTTTGCCTCAGTTTCCTCATCTGTAAAATAAGCTGGAGAAGGAAACGGCAAACCGCTCCAGTATCCTTGCCAAGAAAACCCCAGATGGGGTCACAAAGGGTTGGACATGACTAAAATGGCCAAAAACAAAAATAACAAGTCCTCTTCTGTTTCCTGCTGACCTCAGGCAAGCTGCACCCCAGTTTTCCTATCTCCGGAGACACAAATAATAATACCAACCACTGAGGTAGTGTGGGATAGCAGAAGGGGCACCCTATTTGGACTCAGGTAACCTGGATTCAAATCCCAGTTCTGCTTTTTACTGCCTCTCTAACCTGAGGTCCTTCTCTGGGCCTCAGTTTCTTCCACAATGTAGGGTTTAAGAGTAAATGATGTCTCATGGTGCCTTAGAGAGTTATTGTGAGGACTGAGCAAGATAATGAATGTGAAAGAGCTTTGGAAACCATAACTCGTCATGGAAAATGAAGCCATGGAGAGGTGCCAACAAAGGATTCGGGAGGGCAAGTTCCATGCAAGAAGAAGAGTTCATGCTGTTGGGTGTAGCTTGTAAGCTCTTGGAGGGCAGGGACTAGCTTTTACCTCTTTCTGCATCCCCAGAGCTTAGCACAGTATCTGGCACATAGCAGGTATTTAATAAATGTTTACTGAGTTGAATTGAAGAGGTTATGGAATTGGGCATGGAATGATGGGTAGAAATTGGGTAGGCTAGCCATATAGATTACATCATGAACACACACACACACACACACACACAACCAGGAGGATGGAAAGACACCTCAGCAGTCCCCATCCCCCTCACACTTCCAATGGCTCACCCGAACCTTCACGGAAAAACCTTCAATATCCAGGCAGTGGCAGTTGTGCTCCCATTTTTCAGCTCTCATTAGATCTTATCTGAAAATCTTGTACCATCACTAGTTTTCTGTTTACATATTAAAAGGAAACTAAACAAAGCAAACATCACTGCTGTAGCTATTTTTATTCTGAAAAGGCCAGGGGAGGAGATAAAATGACATCTGGAGATGTCAAGTGTCATATAGATACTCTCAGTTGTGGCTTGGGGTTTGACTTGGTTTTATTGGGTTAGATTTTTTTTTTTTAATTTGGGTGTTTTTTTTTTATAAGTACAATTCTTGAAACCTACAAAATGCCTAATGATCAGTAACTAACAAATGTCCCAAAAGGTCCCTTGCCCATTTCAAAGACAGAGACATTGTGGCCTAGAGATGAAGGGCCCTGCCCTCAGGATGCTGGGCAAAGAGTCAGTTAGGAGGCCTAGCTTTGCCTCTCTGGGGATCAGTTACCTCATCCATTAAATGGAGATAAGACGTGAAGAAACTGAAAAGGGCTTCAGAGCTCTGAGCCATTCAGGCATTAGACAACTCAAATTCCTAGAAAAAGGAATTACAACTTCAGTTCTAGGACAAAGGGCTCCCTGGTCTTCCTAATCCTGAGGTACAATCCAGGTTCCAGCCAAACTGAACTTTTAGCTATCCCCCAATTTCGTCCTTGGCCTATCCTTGTTCCTAGAGTGGATTTCCACCTAGGCTCCTGCTGAAATCTTTGGGGGTCCTTTAAGGTTCAGCTCAAATATCAGCTCTGCCACATAGCCAGAAATAAAATGATAAAAATAACGACGACGGCGATGATGATGAGGGCTAGCACTAAGGGCTCTAAGATTTACAGTGTTTTCCCACATTACCTCATTTGGTGCTGTTGCTTCTCAAATTTCATTAGAACACTCTGGGTCTGTCTTTCTCCTCACCACACTCCACTTAACACTGATTATTTGGAAGTTTAATATTATTTGCCCAGGTCTCCCTAAAAACAAAAAAAAACCCTTCACTAAACCCTCCCTTTCTCTCAAGCAATCCTCCTATATCTCTCCTCCCTTTCTCAGCCAAACTCCTAGAAGAAAGTTGTCTACACTGGAGGCTTCCACTTCCTCTCCTCTCCCTCCCTCCTCCACCGTCTGCAATCTGGCTTCTGACACCACCACGCAATTGAAATGCTCTCTCCAAAGTTACCAGCGATCATTTAATTGCCAGATATAATGGTTCTTTTTTCCGACGTTATCCTTTCTGAACTGTTTGCTACATCTGACGCTATTGACCACTCTCTGTTCCTGCTGCATTCTACCGGGGATTTTGTGATTTTGTGATACTCGTCTCTCCTGACCCATCATCCATATCATGTCCTCTAACTGTGGGTATTCCCCAGGCTCTATCCTAGGCTCCCAACTCTTTAACGATGTTATACTGATTCTCTTTATATTTAGTCTGCATGTCATTATACATGTGCTTGATGTCTTCCTTGTTAGATGATGTAGAGAAACTGTCTCATTATCGCCAGTGTCTAGTACGGCACCATGGTCAGTACACGGTAGGCACTTAATAAACGCTTGTTGACTAATTGGCATATTACCTCCTAATAAAGTCCCTGAGGTCAGGGATTATATCATTTTTCACCTATATAGCTAGTGAATAAGCAGCACAGTTCCTCGAATTTTGGTGCAGAGCTGTGATTCCCCTGGTCCACAGAAATCCTTGGGCAATGCAGATTTTGGCAAACTGGTCTTGGAAAACTGCCTGGGGCATGGAGAGATGAGGTGCCCCAGGCTGGTCACAGGTGGACCTGAACCCCAATCTCTTGACTCTCAGGTCAGCTTTTTCTCCATTTCTTCATATTGCCCCTCACATGCCTAGGAACAGTAGGTATTTAATGTTTGTTGAACTATACTGAATTAGGAGGGAGAAAACACTTTCATCCAGGAATAAGAGTAGAGGAAGGGGTGGCGGGGGCAGCAGTGCCTGAGTTACATCTGGAAAAAAGGAAAGGGAGAAGCACAGTGACTAGAGCACTGGTCCTGGAGTCAGGAGGACGAGTTCAAATCCAGTCTTAGACACTTACTAGCTGTAAGATCCAGGGCAAGTCACTTAACCATGATTGGAA
The DNA here is from genome assembly GCF_900497805.2 of Vombatus ursinus. Lineage (NCBI taxonomy): Eukaryota > Metazoa > Chordata > Mammalia > Diprotodontia > Vombatidae > Vombatus > Vombatus ursinus. Next base: position 7,370,631 of record NW_020945064.1, read on the forward strand.
AGGGAAAGAAAGACAGAAAGACAGAAAGACAGACAGAAAGGAAGGAAGGAAGAAAGGAAGGAGAGTGAATAGATGGACTAGGGGGAGGTAGGAGAGCCTCTTCTAGCCATGGGATGGCAGTATGAGCAAAGATGGCTATTTAGGAATTAGATTAGTGTAGTCACTAGCTTCATACTTATGGAGCGCCCCTAAACTCACATCTTTTGGTCCTCCCACAGTGGTGAGGCTTTGTTTGGATGCTGGTAGTGTCCAAGAGATTACCCCAACTTGATAGATGGGGAAATTGAGGCTGAGGAGTAGAGATCAGAAAACAGAGAGGGCCTACAGAAAACAAATGCAGTGGTCTTCAGACTTAAATGTCCAACTCAAACTCTAATCCAGACCCAGGTGGGAGGTTAACTAAAGTTGGTCAAGCAATCACCAAGTTAAGGTCTGCCTGCAAAACATTCTTTTGTAGGCCTACCTCACCACTCTTCCAGGCCCAATCCCTCAGGCATAATGACCTTTCAGCAATGTTAGACTGAGGGGTAGGGCCCTACTGGCTCCAGAGGGGCTCTGGCACCCCAAGTTTAAACTCTTCCATCCTCCTGCCCCTCCAGACCAAAGATCGAAAGGAAAAGATCATGCATCATTGGCTGAGCAGAGCCCAGAATAAGATAACAAAGGCAATGTCCACTGAGAGGGAAAAACAAAAGCAAGATCTTTTTAAGACCTCTCATTCGGAGTAATCTCAGAGATCACAAAGACATGGGAAGTTTAGTTTTGTTGTTGTTTTTCCAAGGGCTGGCTCCTGGAGACAGGAAGGAAAACACAAGCCACCTTCAAGGGGTTTTTTTTCTTTGGACATTAAGGGTTTTTGGCAGCCCAGTCCCCGGCCTGTCCCCTGATTCACTGAGGCCAAGGAAAGGAGCCCAAACAGCGGAGAACCAGGGCAAACAAACCGAGCCCTTATCTAAGGATGCTGGCCTTGTGACATTACAGGAGCTCAGCCAATCCACAACAGGGTCCACTTTCCTTCATTTCCCTCATTTGCATGCTGTAATCCTACTGGTCAAAGAAAAAAAACTCCTTTTTTTTTCCAGGTGGAATCTGTGGCCCACTCACAATTTAAAGCAGTTGCACCCCCAGGGTGTATATTTGTGTGTCGTGGGGTGAGAAGGGAAGTATGATTCCATAAATATTAGACCACTAAGTGTCCTGTCCTACCATAGCCTAAAACAGATCCAGTGATGCCAAGGCCCAGGCTGTCTATATAAATAACACGCCTTCAGCCAGCCAGCTATGACACTGTCTTCCTAGCTCGGGCTGCTGCCTGGTGTTGAGAGCAGGAAGATTTGGGCTGCCCCCAGTGTGCTAATCAATCATCCAATTGTATGTGTGTATGTGTGTGTATGTGTATGTGTGTGTGTGTGTGTGTGTGTGTGTGTGTGTGTGTGTGCATGCACGTGCACACAGAGGCAAAATGAACTAGGAGCTTAGAGGGGACTCCTTTATTCTCAATGAAAGATTCCCAAAGAAGAGGGGCTAGGTAACTTTCCCCCTCTTTTCCCTGTGCATAATGGAACTAATTTGGGGATTCTTCCCAGTGGTTCAATTTGTCCCCTTCAGTCCTTCAGAGAGGCAGGGAAGAGTGACAACATGCAAGCTTTGCAACCTAACCAGCTATCCCAGCTGGGATTTTCTTTTTAGAGGAAGAAAATGTGTGTGTGTGTGTGTGTGTGTGTGTGTGTGTGTGTGTGTGTGTTTTGCGCTTGAGGATAAACAGGGGCTTTTTTGGGGGGGAGGAGGGGAGTTAGAGGGGATAGGAGATTCATCTGTTTTTTTGCCCCAAATATGTTTTAAACAGCCCTAACTCATTCTCAGTGGACGGTTTTTGTTTTGACTTCATTTGCAAAAGTAATTTCTTTAAAAAAAACTTTTCATTTTTAATTTACTGGTTACAGTTTATCACTCGCTTCATGAATTATCAAGGCACCCGGGTTTGTATGTGTGTGTGTGTTTGTTCTTGGCATTTTGGTGGAAGGAGATAAGAGTAAAAAACAACAGAGCTGCTCAGAAAGTGAAAAAAAGAGATAGATAACGTTGATACCAACTCCTACACACAACAGGCCTGCCTTTATCTCAGCTTTTTATCATAGTTCCCTTTTTTTTAGGGGGGGAGGTAGAAAACACACACACACACACACACACACACACAGAGACACCAACTGGAATGGGGCACTGCATTCAAAATGAACTTTACACTGTTTGCATAGTATTCTTCTATTTCGATGTCATAGCCTCCTTCACATCGCCAACAGATCTCTGCCACTTAAAGAAGCCAAAACTTGGTTGGGTTCCTGGTGGAAATCTGGGAACTGTTTGTTTCTCTCCCCGCCCCCTTTTTTCCCATATCCTGATCCTCTCTAAACCTGATCTCACCTCATCCAGCCAGGGGACAGCCAGCACAGGGAACTATCATTCAGGTGAAAAAGAAAAGAAAAGAGGAGGAAGGGGAAGGGAAAGGAGGAGAAAAAATAATTATTGGACTTGGAGTCAAGAAGACCTGAGTTATAATCCTACCTCAAACACTTACTAGCTGTGTGACCCTGTGCACCTTTCTCATACTCTGTTTCCTCATCTGTAAAATGGAGATAACAAGAATACCTACTTCACAGGGTTGTTGGAAGGAACAAGTGAATTACCACACATAAAGCCCTATATAAATGAGATGACATCATTATTCCCTGATTAGCCACCAGGCCTAATCACTGTCTTCCAAAGATATCTGGGTGGAATAAGCCAGGTCAATCTGAAGGGGAATTTGTGCAGAGAATCAGGCAAATCCTTCCTCTCTCTGGGTCTGAAGTTTCCTCCAGGGTACAATGGAGGGATTTTGATTCAAGAAACACATATGGCACACCTACTGTGTGCAAAGCACTAGACTCCACATTAGGGTTGCTACAAATGTCCTCCTCTTCTCCACCTCCCACAAGCTCCCCAGCCTCCTGAAAATCCAGCTTCCTATCCCATCAGCCCCACAGTGAAGCTGCTTTCTCCAGGCCTGCCAAGGAGCAGGGTCTTGTCCTAGGTCCTCATCTGGTCCTTGATGTTTCTGTAGTCTGGGACTTTGTTACTGCTTTCCCCCAGCTATTCAGTATTAACCTCTGTTGTTGTTATTATTACTCTTCTTCTTCTTCTTCTTCTCTCCTCTCTCTCTCTCTCTCCTCTCTCTCTCTCTCTCTCTCTCTCTCTCTCTCTCCCCTCCTTCCCATCTCTTCACTCATCCATCTGGAGATGATTCTCAAATCTACACACACACAACTCTTATCTCTTTCCTCAGCTCCTGCAGGACACTTCCTCCTGTGGACGTTTATAGGTATCTCAAACTCAACATGTCCAAAAGAGAATTTGTCATTCACCCCTCCCCACCTTCAACTCCCTCTCCCCCACCAAAGTTCCCTAATTTCTGCTGAGGACACCACTAGCCTTCTAGAAATCTATGACCCACATCGCCCAAGATCCAATTAGTTGCCAAGTCTCGTTGATTGCACATCTATAACACCTCTGGCATAGATGAGCTTCATCCAATAACATGGGCCCTACCCTAGTTCAGGGCCATCTCACACTTATTGCCTAGGCCTCCTAATTTAGTCTCCCTACTTTTCATCTAGCTAATGGATCTCCAATCCAACCTCCTCCCAGCTGCCAAAACCATCTTCCTAACTCATAAATCTGACCACATCACTCCCCTACTCAAAAATCTTCAGTGGCCCCTGAGATAAAAAGGAAAAATACCAACATTGAGCCTGGCATTGAAGCCCATCACAGTCTGGATCCCAGCGTCTTCCAGCTCTAAATCTCTGATCCCATAAATTTTGCCAAACTAACTCTCCTGGAGGTCCTCTCCATTCCAGCCCCATTGGCCTCCTTGTGTTCCCGGAACTTGGCATTTTATTTCCAATCTCTGCTTTCTCATCAGCGGTCCCATGTAACACAGCAGACCACTGCATAAAAGTGAGTCTCAAACTTCAGCACGTTTACCTCTAAATCCCATTTGCAGAAAAAAACTTGTTTATCCTAAGTTATTAGTGCTTAAAAACTGCAAAGCTTTTTGTGAAGACCCTTGTAATATGAGGCCCTGCCTTCAGGAAAGGGACAGGAGAAAAGGGAATATCATTTATATAATGCTCTGCTAAGTACTCTCTAAACAATATCTTATTTGGTGCTCACAACAACTCTTCAAGGGAAACGCTGTTATTATCCCCATTTTACAGTTGGGGAAACTGAAGCAAAGAGCACTTAAGTGATCATATACATAGTAAGTATCTGAGGCCACATTTGAGGTCTTCTTGACGCTAGGCCCAGGGCCCCTAGCTACCTCTGAGAAATTTTACAAAAGAAAATTATACTGTAAACCAGGAGTTCTTCACCCCTTGTGTGTGTGTGTGTGTGTGTGTGTGTGTGTGTGTGGTGTGTGTGTGTGTGTGTGTGTGTGTGTGTGTGTGTGTGTGTGTGT
>NW_020945064.1:7375138-7554698 GCF_900497805.2 Vombatus ursinus
GTGTGTGTGTGTGTGTGTGTGTGTGTGTGTGTGTGTGTGTGTGTGTCCTGGACCTCTTTGGCAATCCGGTGAAATCTATGGAACCCTTCTCAGAAAAAATGTTTCTAAGTGAATAAAACAAAATACATAGGATTATGAAAAAGCTAATTAATTCAAAATATAATTAGCCCATTTTGGGGAAGAAGTTCACTGACCCCATGTTAAGAACCAGTGCCTAGAGTCAAAACTAACACAGGTGAAACAATTATCAAGGGTTCAAAAGAGATTCTGAAGAAAAGGTTCTATTGTGTGGCGTGGCTCTAAACGCTACTGGCATGCAGGTACAGGGCAGTGGGCTGGGGGTGGTGATGACAGTGACGATGAGGATAGACACTGATACAGTGACTTGAGGTTTGCAAAATGTCTGACTTGCATTATCTCGTTTGTTCTTCCAACAGTCCTTCGGGGTAAGAGCTACAGGTATTTTCGCTGCCATTTTACAGATGAGGAAATTGAGCCTTAGCGAGTTGCTAAAGGTCAAAGGACTATCAAGAGTCCTAGGAGGATTCCAAACCCAGTCCAGAATTCTATCTACAATACACACTGCTTCAATAAGTCAATTCAACAAATAGATGTGGCCTTCTCACCCTGGAAGATCCCTGAACTCAGTGAGATCATTCCAGGACCTCCATTTTGAGGAAGTATCCAAGCGGGCCATGCTCTCTCCTTCCTCTCTTCCTCCTCTGGGGGTTCCCAGCTCTAAGCTTTGTTCTCCCCCACCCCCACCTCTCCAGCCTTTTCCACTATAGCCCCACAAAGTATTTTCTCTCCACCCCCTTTTATCTTCAGTCTTCCTCTACTAGAATGTAAGCATCTTGGGAGCAGGACTGTATTTTTGTTTGTTATTGTATTCCCTGAACTTAGTACAGTGCCTGGCTCATAGCAAGTAAGGCCTTAATAAATGCTGGTTGACTTGTTTATTAAAAGCTCTGGCAATATACAGGGCACTGCCACACTATCTCCCTAGGTCATGATAAGATGGAAAAACGGCTGGCTGTGCCCCTCAGGGAGCTTACAGTCTAATAGAGGGGTATTCTACATACACAGTTAAGTGTAATGCGAAGTTGGAGGTGCTGGGGGAAATAGGAAAGTCCCAAAGTACTCTAGGAAAATAGAAGGGAGGGAGCAAGAAGGGCAGATACAGTAGCCAAGGAAGGCTTCACAGAGGAAGACCGCTTCCTTGGATTACCCTTCCCTTCAAAGTCCCCATTAAGGCACATAGCCTATCTCCCTGGGAATGAACTGCCCACTTCCTGTAGGTGTATACACACACACACACACACACACACACACACACACACACACACATCCACACATACATACAAATACAGGGTGTTGTCTAGCATGCAATATAAAAACTACACCAAGACTTCTGGAATAGCTAGCATTTGAAGGTGTCATCTTCAAACGGGGGTCTTTTCTATCAATTCAATAAACATTTACTAAGCACCTATGTGCCAGGCATTGTGCTAAGCAGTGGGGATACAAAAGGAAGCAAAAGACAATCCCTGTCTTCTAGGAGCTTACAATCTAACCAGGAAGACAACAAGCAAACAAGCATATACAAAATGAGCTATAAATGAGAAATAATTAAAAGAGACAAAGCCCTGGAATTAAGAGGGGTTAGGGAAGGCTTCCTTCTAGCAACAGATCAATCAATCAACAGAGAGATAGATTTTTCCTTAGATATTAGATAGAGTTTATATTTATAGGTGTTCTAGATATTTATAGATAGTAATATTGTATACCTATAGATATTCTAGACATTTATAGATATTAATAGTGTATACTTATAGATACTTAAAGATATTAACATTGTATATTTAAAGATATTCAGAGATTAATATTATATACTTATAAATTTATAGATATTAATATTATATAGTGATATATTCTAGATATTAATATTATGTGCTTACAGACATTGTAGATATTTGTAGATATTAATTGTGTATACTTATAGATATTCTAGATATTCATAATTATATTAGATACTTATAGATAGGTATAGATATTCTAGATATTTATAGATAGTAATATTGTATATCTATAGATATTCTAGACATTTATAGATATTAATAATGTCTACTTATAGATACTTAAAGATATTAATATTGTATACTTAAGATATTCATAAATTAATATTATATACGTATATATATTCTAGACATTTATAGATATTAATATTGTATACTGATATATTCTAGATATTAATGTGGCATGCTTATAGATATTCTAGATATTTGTAGATATTAATCATGTATACTTATAGATATTCTAGATATTCATAGATAATTATATTATATACTTATAGATAGGTATAAATATTCTACATATTTATAGATAGTAATATATACTTATAGATATTCTAGATATTTATAGATATTACCATTGTATACTTACATATTCTAGATATGTATAGATACTAGTATATATTTATAGATATTAGTATTATATCTTATAGATGTTCTAGATGTTTATAGATATTAGCATTGTATGTTTATAGATATTAATTTTATATACTTATAGATATTTCTATTTATAGATATTAGATAATAACTTATCTAAGTAAGTAAATAAATAAATAAATAAAAACCATGACACAAATAGAAGACAACTGAGCTTAGCTGAAGCCTGGGAGCCCAAATTACCCTGCCCTGTGCTGTGCAGCCTCAAACAAATCTATCAGATCGTCTGTGTCTCAGTGCCTCAGTATATTCAAATCGACATCTCAAAACAGCCCCATGAAGAACACAAAACAGAGAGCATTACAAAGAGCCATGTTCTAGGGATAATAATGGGTCTATAAAAGTGATAGTGATGACTAAAATAAAAGGATGAATGCTCTGGCAGATGGAAGCCTGTTGTGCATGTGTGTGTTATGTGTGCGTGTGTCGTGTGTGTTGGGTGTGCATGTGTATACTCCCACGCTTGCAACCATCAGGCCCCTCAGGCAGTCATGTAACCACGGGGTCCAATCCAAAACCAAAGACAATGGGTTCCCCCCTTTCTCTGATGCACACCAGGAGAGCCCCAAGTGTATCACTCAAGGTGGGAGTTTCAGTGCCACTGTTTCCTGGCTATAGGGCATTAAACAAGCCTGTTTAATCTGTATAATGGGTGTAATAAACAGTACATATAAATATATGAACTAAAAAGAGCTGGCTTTATCAAAATGTGAGTTGTAATTGTTGTTATTATTACACGGATTGGTGAAGTCACTTTTGGCTCCCAGCTCTGGGCCCAGGATCAGAACTATAGCTAGCATCTCATAGAAATTCCATTATCTCCTGCCCTCAGGGCAAGGCTCCCAGTCCCTAGTAGGGTAACAATTAGCTCATTTAGATAACCAAGCCCAGGCTGATAAAACTCCAGGGAAGGGAAGAGGTGGGCCCTGAGGGAGGGTCTCCTACCCTAGAAGGCAAAGGCAGGGCTATTTTCAAGTCAGCCCTAAATTTGAGTAAGTATCCATGGGCCACCTGGTTTGGCAAATGGAGAAGACTCCAGCAAGTACACCTGGCTGTCCATTTCCTTCCAAGTCCCTGGGGCAACCTAGAGCCAAAGGAGGACATCCGCCACTCCAGAATGTCTCTCCTCTCCTCCCTCTACTTCAGTGGGTGAACTGCTGTCTCACTCGTCACTCATGGGCTTTCGTAATGCTTCACATTTCTTATTTGCATTATATTTACCTGTGTATACAAAGATCAGGACCAGACCTGAGATTTCACTGACATGGAGAACTCCCCTGGGAGGAAAATCCCTTCTACTGATGCAGATTGGCACCTTCTCTGCAACATACAGTCTTAGGTCAGGAGTTCTTAAACTTTTTGATAGCATAAACCCCTTGCGGGGTGGTGGTGGTGGTAAAGTCTTATTGACCCCTTCTCAGAATCACGATTTTAAATGCAGAAAATAAAATACATGATATTAAAAAGTATCCAAATAAAGTTACCAAAGATATTATTTTCTTAAAAACCCACAAAACCGAAGTCATTAGCCCCAAGTTAAGATCCCCAGCCCTAGAGCTTCCTAGGGCATTGAGAGATGTAGCTTGCCACCAGCAGGCTTCCACTCTAATGCTTCAACGGTGAGATGAACATAACCAGGAGCCTTGGAAAGCTAAGCTGCAGGGCTACCGATTCAATTCCATTTCACTCCATTCAACAAGCATTTAGGCACTACCTGCCTCATCAGAAGTATCCTGCTAGGTATTGGAGCTACAGTGCCTCACTTACATGCTATGAACAAGATACAAAGGCTTGGAGTACCAAGTGACAGTAGACTGCAGAATATCTCTTGTCCTAGGATCTGCCTTGGCTCCCAGAGGTTCATTATTAGAACCTAGGTCACCAGTGGATGAATTGCCTTGGTCAAAACCAACCCTAAGAACCATCTACTAAGGCATGCAGAGGTTACAGTCTGCGTTGGCAGGAGGGACAGCCTTGATGAATTCACAGAGCTTTGACGTCTGTCTCGTATTCATCCACTAGATTGTAAATTCCTTGAGTGAAGGGACCCCATCCAAATCACTTTATATCTCCTCCAGGGCCTAGTACAGAGTTTTATACATGGTTGGATCATCTACGGGCTATTCATTTATATAGATGGAGTAACTGAGTGATGGAAAAATTAAGAAATTAACCCAGGGTCTCTGATTCCAAAATCTAGGGCTCTTTCTACTGTAACATACTGTCTCCCTAGCAAACACCCAAAGAGTGCTTGTGGAAGGAAAAAGAGATGGAGAAAAGGAAGGAAAGAAGAAGGAAGGCAGAGAAGGAATTTGTTGTTCAATTGTGTCCAACTCTTCATGATCCCATGAACTATAAAACACTAAAACTGTCCATGGGGTTTTCTTGGCAAGAAACTTGGCAAATTTCTTGGCAAGGATACTGGAGTGGTTTCCCATTTCCTTCTCTAGTGGATTAAGGCAAACAGAGATTAAGCGACTTGCCCAGGGTCACACTGTTTGTAACTGAGACTGGATTTGAAATCAGATCTTCCTGACTCCAGGGCTAGTGCTCTATCCACTGAGCCACCAAGCTGACTCCTACAGAAGGAAGAGAGAGAAGGAAAAAAGAGAAGGAAGGATGGGAAAAAGAGAGGGAAGAAGGCACAAAGAAAGGAAAAAGGGAAGGAAAAGGGAAGGAAGAAAGGAGGACCGCTTGTTAGGGAGCCCAGTTAAGAACACTTCAGGGAAGGAAAACCTCCTCTAGCAAATATTTATCAGTATTACTAAGCAATGGTCATCAAGCACCTACTTTATGTATGTAGGGCATTGTGCTAGCTAGCACCTTCATCAAAGAGGCACAAGACTGGTGCCTGCCCTGCAGGGCCTCACAATCCGGTTGGCAGAAACCTATCACTCTCATTCATATTGCACTGTTTGTAGGAGTTCGAAGATGGAGGGAACCTCCGTGATGACGTGGTCCATTCCTTTCATTTTACAGACAAGGAAACTCAGGAAAAGCTACTCGCCCAAGGTCACACAGCTCCTGCAAGGGATCCTATCCAGGTTTCCTGATTCTCAGGTGTTAGTCTTTTCATGTGTTAGCCTTATCACCCAATTAGACCACTCTACCTCTTTGCATCCCCTATGGGAAGGAACATAAGGCTAGGCACATAAGAGATACTCATTTCATACTGGCTGTCCACCTAGCCTGGGTAAAGACTCTGGATCCCTCCAAAATCCAAGAGAATTAAGCTAGGAGACCATATAAAATTCAGCCCTGGGGGTAAGAGCATCAATTTCCACTGGTCATCCATCTTTGTCCAGGATGGCAATGGGAAGAAATAAAGGGGGATTGGAGAAGGTAGGAAATCCAGATGACCCTGAAGATCTGTATCCAGTCTAAACATGAAACGGCCCAGGGGGAGGGGAGGGGGAGTGCACATGAAGTTCAGCAAGGACTCTGCCAAATCTTAGCAATTCTGAGCCTAAAGGTCCCTTAGAGATCCTAAAGCCAACTCCCTCAATTTTATAAATGAGGACAGGGACCAGAGCCAAGAAAGTGACTTGCCCAAAACCTCTTAGCAGGTAAGTAGCCAGGCCAGGATTTATCAGACTCCAAAAACATAGATCTTTCCACCATACCATGGAAGATTCTTCCTTTCAAGTCAACAATTAGTGGGCTCCTACTAACATGAAAGGCACCATTCTAGGCACCGAGGGAAGATACAAAGAAGTGTTCTGCCCTCAAGAAGCTTGATTTGTAGTCTCCCTCAGCCGGAGGGCAACTAAATTCTCTTGGTTATGACAAATCACCGGCTCTTGAATCGTCAATGCGCTCATGTGTTAAGAGGACACCCACCCCACTCGCCTCAAGACAGTTAGCTGTAGGGCTCCGATGGCAGAGGCGATGTAAAGGGCTTGGTAAACCACATGAGAGTGTGCGGACAGACGCCTGTCAATGAATGACCAGTCAAAGGATTTGGGTCTGATTCCCAGTTCCTTCATCGCACTACGTTGTGACCGTGGGCAAGCTAACTCCCTCCTCTAGGTCTCAAGCCTCCCCACTGGTAAAACGAGGGTGAAAGACAACATCCTGGCTTCTTCACCTTTGGACCTCGCGGGCAGACTGATGAAACCTAGAAGGACCTCTTCTCAGAATCATGTTTTTAATTGTATAAAGTAAAATACAAAGGATTACTAAGGAAACCCAAAACTTAGTGAAAATAAAGATGTGATTTTCCCCCAATCAAGCTCAGGGTCCCCAGGGGATCTATGGATCCCTGATTAAGAACCTCTGAACCAAATGATCTCCAAAGTCCCTCCCAATTCTAATCCCATGATCCTCTTTATTGTTTCTCCTTCTTCCCACTTCCCAGGGACACCTACAGATGCCCACCTCCTAAGTGCCTAAGCCTTCCCACCCCCCCCCAAGCCCCACTGGGTATTGTGCCCACATGCATATTAGACTCCAGGATAGATAAATAATATAGAAACTATCCCTGGAATGCACAGCCCCAGCCTCACATGAGATAACAACTCAGGCTAAGAAAGGCTCTTTTGACAATTCCTCCAGTGGAAGGATTATCAGCACCTGTCCACCCATCTCCTACACAAAACTGGAATCCGGGCTAATCACTTCCAAAATAAATGTGCAAACTAGTATTAGCTCAAAGAGGCTTTATCCTCCTGTCCCCAAACCCACACTTAAATGGCACCTGAATCTAACACAAATGCACATCTTTCATTTCTCTCTGTCTGCCTGCCTGCCCAGAACTACTAAACCGTTTCAGGGCAGGCCGGGCCTTTGGGGCAACAGCATGAGAAAAGCAAAGGCGGGGGGGAGGCTCAAGCCCAGACCAAAGGCCCCCCCCCTTTGCCTTGGGGGCCTCCCTCTCCCTCTCTCCCCCTCTTCCCTACCTTCTTTTTCAAAAACATAATTTATCTGTGTATTATCAAGAAATCCAGACACTTTAATCAGTGAGCTATGAAGTCAGTATTTCCATCCTTATCTGGTGGAGGAGTGGAAATGGAGAGAAGATAGTAGGCTGGAGCAGATCAGTGGTGGGGAATGTTAATGGGAGAAGCAGCCAAGCTATTGGCTACAAAGCCTCAGCTATCTCCACCATTATCAAGGCCTTATCAATTCAACCATCACAGCGCAGTAATGGGGCCAGTTCAACTTTCGGAATTATCATAGGAGCTGAAACCCGCGTGAGAGGCCTCGACTGGGAGACAGAAAAGTGAGTAAGCAGTTGGACTTCACATCTGAAAAGCAAGAAACACAGGAATCAACTTCAAACTGGCAGGGAGTGCATGGGGAAGAGAGGGGAGGAGGAAAGGGGAGCTCCAGGGCCCGAGACACCGGCCGGATGGAGAGAAGCCGCTGGGCCATCTGGGGCTGGAAGTGAACACGCACTCGTGTAACCAGAAGGGAATCATAAACACACAAACTTCTCCCCCATTCCTGCCCCCCCAGCCCTTTAAAGCAGGGGCGCCTAAGCTTAAAATCCAGTTTCTTGACACTGTTAGCAAGGTGGGAGCCCCAGCTATGCAGCTAGTTCCCTTATGGGCTCAGACTTCCATGGGGACTTCAAAGCACTGGACAGACATCAGCTCCTTGTCACTCATGGGCCGTCCCATCAACGAAATACTTCAGTAATCAATATCATATTGCTTGCCTTCTCAAGAAGGGAGAGAATTTGGAACTCAAAATTTTTAAAAATGAATTCTAAAAAAATTTTTCATGTAAAATTGGGAAAGATTTAATGAAATAAGTAAAAACATATTGAAAGGTATCTGTAGTAATAACCCTGAAACAGTCTCCTGCTTGGTCACAGACTGGTTTGTATGGTCTTTACCTGTTGGAAGTCTTGCCTCCATAGATTAATTGTATGCTCACTGAGAACAGGAGATGTGTTTTGTTTTGTTTTGTTTTTTTAAGTTTTCTTGCTAGTTTTTTTTTTTTTTCAAGTCACACAGTCATTTCTGGACATACCTCTCCCTGCACAATGAGCCTTCTCTTGTAACAAAACAGACAAACAAAAACCTAATCTATGCAGTAGCTTCAGTGTATCCTACAGTATATGCAAAATTCTATACCCATGTTAGGAAATGCATTTCCTCACCTTTTCTCCAATGCAGGGAACACACACACACACACACACACACACACACACACACACACACACCCCCATTCCAACTCTTCTTTGTAGCCTAGGCTCTCGAAACTATGCTGATGGGACAAAAGCTCTACCAAGCTGGAAAAACTTTGGGGGCAGTCCAGCAACAGACCGGGTATCTGTCACCTGAGGCCCAATTTAGCTAAGACTGAAGCGCTCATTGCCCAAAGGCTGATCGCCAGGTGACTTTTTGGCCCCAGCTACTCAGGAAAACCATCTGCTAAGTTACAGAGAAGTTGAGATCTGTGCTGATGGGGAAGATGGTTAACCCCGTTGAAATCAGGAGTCCTTGATGTATTAAATATTCTGCCCCCCAAAGTGCCTAGCCCAGTGCAAGTGTTCAAGAAAAAGAATTACAGAAAGGGCCCCTCAAAATCATCTAACCCAACACCCCATGAGGAAACTGGGACCCAGAGAGGGAAACCACTTGCCTCAGGTCACCTGGGAAGGCATCAAGGTAGGCGCTAGATTTGTAGTCGGGGGACCTAGGCATGAATCTTCAACCTTCCTCAGGTAAATCACTTTATCTCTCTCTTTGAGCCTCTCTCCTCTATAAAATGAAGGGCTCATAATGCACCTTCCAACTCTAACTCCATGATCCTATGGACCCAAGTCTCCTTACTCACTGGTCTGGTCAATGCTTTTTCCATGACAGTAAGTTGCCCTCTCAGTCTGGTTGACTGGCTAGTGGGCAGCAGCCCCCACGCATCTTTTCTGCAAAGCTATATTTGTACCAGATGGGAAATCTTGAACTGGAACAATGGGGCAGGGATAGGCTGGTGAGTGAAGAGGCTGTGAGACCAGGGACACATGTCTTCAAGGCCCTGGCTTTCCAGCCAGGTTTAAAATCACCCCTGGCATCTCTTTACAATGGGAAGATCACAGCAACCAACGTAACAACCCAGCTAGACACCCTTCATGCCTCTCAAATGTCTCACCCCCTCGGAGGGATTCCAAACTTCAAGGAAAATCTATTTTGTATAGACTACTCAGAGAATGCTCAGCTTCACCCTCCCCTCCCACTCCAATGAGAACAAGATAACCCAAGGAGCCAAGGGCCCGGATGCTGTTGCTGTTTATTAGCTGTTGTGGCTGCCTAGTTCAGGTGCTTAGCGAGGCCAAGGTTGTGGGTTGGATCCCCAGAGGGGCCAGTTAGCATAGCAGAGTTCTTTAGCCACAGACCAAGTGTCCTTGACCCCAGACTGTCAACTCCCAAGTATATACTCTGCTGGTCGCTGGCAACAGTTGGGATGGCTCGAGGCAAACCCCTCCCTGCTCCTGGGAAATGACTCAGAATGCATGTAAAGTAGCCATGGTGGATGAAGGGCATGCTTATTTTTCAGAAGGGACAGCACATGTTTATTATCAAAGTTCTTGGCAGTATCTAGAACATGGTTCCTGCCCCACTAAGAGGTTAATATGGTATAGCCTACATGTATTACCTGTGTTAACCAATACTGTGCAGACATACTGATAACTCAGTATGGTCCCGAGTCCTGAAGACCAGTTGATTATAGATTTACTACACAACAGGTAACTCCTGCAAATATAATTTAGTATTATAGGATTTAGGGCTTGAAGGATCTGTGGAAATCCATCCAGTGCAGGGATTTTTAACCTAGGGCCCATTAACTTGTTTTTCAAAAATATTCTGATAACCATATTTCTATATCATTTGTGTTTCTATGCATTTTATTTCATACATTTAAAAACATGATTCTGAAGAGGAGTCCATAGTTTCCCCAGACTGCTAGAGGAGTCCATGATTTACTCCTAGGTCTGGTCTAATCCCTTTATTTGACAAATGAATGAGGAAGATAAGACTCAGAGAGACAAACCTACCTGCCGGAAAAGATACAGCAAGGAAGCTGCAGAGACTGGGATTTAAATGCAGTAAAGCCAGGCCCTGGTCCTCTATATACTATGCTCCCTGACAAACCCAAATATTCATTTATCAATATTAAACGCACCACAGAAACTTGCTACCAAATGATTCTCCATTGTGCTGAATTCTTTTGTAAAATTTTGAGAAATTATCCACTAGTTTTATCAGTTTTCAATTTAAGTATATCAGGTTCTCTTAAATAATAATACTTTATGTTTGCAAAGTACATTATGCAGTTTAAAGTACTTTCATATCTCTGATCTCATTTTTCCGTCTCACAATGAGCCTGTGAGGTAAGTGGAAATCAGGGAGAACTATCTCATGTAACAGGAGAGGAAGTCAGGACACCCAGAGCTGAAGTGACTTGTCTATGGTCACACACCTGATGATTTGTGGCAAAGTTGGAACCAACTTGACTCCTCAGCCTAGCACTCTTTCTAGAAAGAAGATCGCTACACAAAACGGCGTTCCTCCGCTGCTATTTCTTTTTCATTCTCATTTTGCTAAAGTTATTCTTCTATTTTCATCGATGGGAAGCAGATGTCATGGGGGTTATTTTTTAAAAAACAAGTTATAACCACTGGTTGAAGACGTTGGAGTTATAAAGGGTTAGGCCTAGAAGGGGCCATAAGGGATCTGGTCTACCCCTTTGGAATCCCCATTCTACTGTTAACAAACTTCCCTTCACCTTAGACTTCTTCCTTCTCACATTCCTTCCCTCTTCACTCACTCATGGAAACCTTGAACCTGCCCACCCAGAAGTCCTGCATCTAATATCAAATGCACCTTCTCTCATGCCCCTCAATACACTGGTCAAGGAGAAGGAGGAAGAGAGGAGGCCCACTCCTTACTACCATTTCCAGAGCCTTCCTCTGCCGTTCCTTTGAAGGTCGACTCTATCTAGCTATATATGTTACTCCACAATCAGTGTGTGGCTCACAATCTTCTTGTCTTCCCTGGTCCATGCCCTTGTATCTGGGAGCCTTTCCATGCACATTTTCATCCCATCAAACATGACAAGTAGGCCAACGTCCTGAAGGCCAATGACCTATGCCTTCATTCCACTTCCGCCATGCACCCATACTCTTGAACTCACCATCACCTCTAAATACTCCATTGCCATCATCCAGAAATCTAGAATTCCTCTCTCTGATCAGTCTTCTCCCCTTGCATCTCTTTTCCTGCCTCATTCCTCCCAAATCTGTCCTTCATCCTCACTCTGACCTCCAATCACCACATCCCTCCCAGATCTCTAGCTACTGTCCTGGAATCTTTACCAGAGTTAGTTAACTCTTATCATACAGTTAACCAGGTCAACTACATACACTTCCGTCAGCACTTACATCCCTCGCTCTTTCCTCCTACCCCTTTGTCAAGCCCCAACCTGGAGTTAATATCACCACCCAATTCCTCAAGTGCAGTTGAATTCTGGCCACAACTATGTTAGGGGGCCCTGGCACTACCCAGAACACTCCTTTTATTTTTCCCTGAATGACTCTATCACACTCCTCACAGCTGCTATTCTGAACCTTCTCTCCCCAAGGCTCCAGCAAACACTTTCTTCCCTCTCCCTCAAGAGAGAGAGAGCCCTGCTTTCTACTTAGAGGCAGCATGGAGTAATGGTTAGAGCATGGGTCTTGGAGTCCAGAAGAGAGGTGGGTCATTGTTGTTCAGTCCTGTCCAACTTCGTGACCCCATTTGGGGTTTTCTTGGCAGAGATACTGGAGTGGTTTTGCCATTTCCTTCTCCAGCCCATTTCACAGATGAGGTTAGCTACACTCAGTCCAGAAGATGTCCAGTTCAAATCCTGTCCTAAGACACTAACTAGCCGTGTGACTGTGGGTTTCTGTTTCCTCCTCTATAATTGAACTTCTTGGCCTCTGAAGTCCCCAAAACTATGAATCTACTTTGCTGAAAAAATAAAGGTTGTTTTCTCCTATTTTGAGGTTTCTATGCCTCAGTACTCTCAGCATCATTCCCCATTCTTTGTTCCTCTGCTCTAGTCTCTGACGTAGGGGTGGCCCTTCTCTGCCATTGACAATCATTCCACTTGTGCCCGAGATGCCATCTTCTCTAGGATCTTACCCCCTGACCAGTGCCCTCCTCTCTCATCTCTAATCTCTCTTTATCTAATGGCTTTTTCCTTACTGCCTACCAACGTGCCCAGGTCTTGCCAATCCCTTAAAAATTTAAAAAAAAAATCTTCACTTGCCCCTGCCTCTGTCTTAAGCTGTTTTCTCTATTCACCGCCAAACTCCGAAGGGGAAAAAAAAAAAAAGACCTATCTCCAATCACTGCCTCAATCCCTCACCTCCCACTCACTTTTCAACTCCTTGCAATCTGGCTTCTGTCCCCACAGCCTTCTCCAGGGTTACCATCTCCAGGGTTACAATCTTGGGAGTTGCTAAATCTGGTGGACTTTCCGAGTTCCCGTGACCTGGCTGTGGCTTTGATCGCTCTGAACTCTCCCCTGCCCCTGGTCTCACAGCATTGCTTCTCACCTGGTTTGTCCAGCTGTCTGCCCAGTTCTTTTTCTCCATATTCTGCTCCCCCGGGACGAGCACCTCCCGCCCCCCCCCTGGCGCCACGCACCGATGAGGGCTACCCCCCCCCCCCCCGCCCCGTGATCCGCCCTGGGGCATCTGTCTTCTCTCTCCATGCTTTCTTCTTGGGGAATCACATGCTCCAATTTTCAGCAGCCAAGTAAGTCTCTCTACCTAGCCCTCATCTCTTCCTTGCACCAATTCCCTGGGGGGAAATCTCCACCTGGACATCCCAGAAGTATTTCAAGGGTGAACTTCATAACCTGAGTTCCAAATAGATTCATTATCTCTCCCCCTCCAGGCCAGCCATTTCTGATGAGGATGCTGTCATCCTTACTTACTGGGGTTTGTGCTGTCAAGCATCCCCCCCTCCCCCATCCAATCAGCTGCCATGGCTTGTGGACTCCATTCCTCCTAGTATCCGCCCTCATCCCTTCACAGGAATGGCCATCACCCCAGCACTCGCCCTCACTGCAGCCTCGGTCCCACCCCGCCATATCTGCACCATCTCCACATCTAATCTCTTCCAGTCTCTCCCCCACCCCTCCACTGAATCCTCCACACAAGGATCAGAATTATTTCCGTGAGGCACTGTGCTGCTCCCTCCTCAAAAGCCTTCTGTGGCTCCCTAGGGCACCTGGGATAAAACACAAATGCCTCCACCTAGCATTTAAAGCCCCAGCCCGAGCTGCCTCCAAATGACCCTTCCAGCCAGACTGGCCTACAGGCTAGAACTTGGCAAGTCTCTGCCTTTGCCGTGTCTCCCTCCTCACCTCCAACTCTTAGAATCCTCATCTTCTTCCTTCAAGCTCTTCCTGGATGACTAGCTGGAACTCAGATGCCATCTCTTACTAGAAGCGAAGCCAATACACCACTGGGCCAGGAGTCAGGAAGACCTGAGTTCAAATTTGACCTCAGACACTTACTAGGGGCATAACCCTGCGCAAGTCACTTAACCACCACTCTCTGCCTCAGTTTCTCCCATTGTAAAATGGGGATAATCACTGCACTTATCTTCCAGGGTTGTAGTGAGGCTCAAATGGGATGTTTGTAAAGTGTCCAGCACACAGCAGGTGCTTAACTCTGAAAACTCTTTGATTCCATGCTTATGTGAGTTAAAGGAACTAGGGCCCTCTGCCTAGAGCATAGAAGATAGAGGGGTGCTCCATCCCCCATAGCTGTCTCCAAGTACTTGCAGCTTCTGTGTGACCCTGGGCAGAGGTATCCAACTCACCAAGCCCAGCAAAACTCCTGAGTGCTGCCAAAACTAGGTGAAAATGTAATTGGGAAATGTCTAACAAAATAAATAAAAATGTAATGCAATACAGATAATCCTAATTTATGGTTTTCTAAATCAATATGAGCCTGCAGAGATCCAATTCTATTTGCCATGAAGTGCTCTGGGTCTCAGTTTCCTCACTTACAAAATGAAGGGGTTGGACTGGATCGTTGCCTAAGGTTTCTCAGGGTTCTAGTTCTAGGGTTCTCTGCTCTGGGGGGTTGTTATGCAAAAGGAAGAGGGATAAGATTTATTCAGCTTAGCCCCAGCAGGAAAAACAAAGACCAGACAGATTTCAGCTCCACTTAAGGGAAAAAAATAAGGTCAGACACTAGATAGAGCAGATACCCTGACGTTCCTTCCAATATGGAAACTGTGTTTCTCCATGTTCCTTCTGGCTCTAGGCAACCCTACCCCAAATCACCTCCGCAGGGACAAAGAGAGACCACCTCCTCTTGCTGCCTCGTTCCCCACCACATAGGCTAAGAGAGAGCTTGGTGAGGTGAGATCATGAGGCCTCTTGGAACCTCTATCTCCCTCCCCTCCAAGGCTCACCTCAAATCCTCCCTCCCCCAAGGCAGGAAGCCTTTCCAGATTGCTCAGCTAATAGTGTTCCCCTCCCTCCAATATGTGTGTGTGTGTGTATATATATATATATAGATAGATAGATAGATAGATATAGATATAGATATATATACACACACGTATGTATGTATGTATGTATGTATGTATGCATGCACAGATGGTGTTTCTCCCCTAACAGAATGTAAGCTTCTAGAAGGCAGAGGTGGCTTTTCCTCTCCTCTAGTACCCAGCACAGTCCTTGGCACACGGTAGGTACTTAAATGTTTGCTGAATTATTGAAAGGGGAATATTTATCATTCAAAGGCCCAAGAAATGTCATATTACCACTGGACAGGCATTTTTCACCTGGGGTCTGTGAACTTGAAAAAATGTTCTTGATAAATGTATGTATTCAATCTCATTAGTTTTCCTTGCAGTCTTATATATTTCATCTACTTAAAGACATTATTTCTCATCTGTAAAATGGGGATAATAACAAATAACTACCACACAGGGTCAACTATGAGGATTAAATGAAGCAATGTAGGTAAAGCACTAAGCAAAGTGTTATGTAAATACTGATGATAATGGTGGTTCTGAGAAGGGGTCCCTATGCTTCAGACTGCCAACAGGGCCCATGACACAAAAAATTCAGAACTCCTTCTGCTGAATAATGTCCTAATACCAGAAAGCTCAGCTGCGGCTACAGCTGGAGACCCTCTGTCTACTGACTCCCCCTTCTCCAATTTTATTAGTTACCAAGCTGAATATTCCACTGTGGGGACAAGTGAGGAAGGGTTCCCACAGATCTGAACGTAAGGTTGGGAGGAAAGCAGAAAAAAGAGAAAGCTGATTTGGACAGGACACAGACTTTTTGTAGTAAGTGGCTGCTCTCTCTGTTTCCACAGAAGACAGAAGAAGAGAGAAAGGGCAGAAGGAAAAAAGTAGATCAGGCATCACAAAGAATTACTGAAACCTTGAGTAAGGGAAACCAGGGAATTTCTGTCTCTGGAGAGTGTAGAGACAGCAGGAGGTGGTTAACTTGCTGGGAAAGGTTCAGTCCTTCTCAGGAGGGCTGACTTCAGCTAGAAGCATAGAATTTGAGACTGTTAGAAGGGGAGAGGACCTCAGAGATCACCTGGTTCAGAAGTTCTTGACCTCTTTTGTGTCCTGGTCCCTTGGGACCCCTTCTCAGATCATAAAGTGCATAAAATAGAGTACAAGGAAATAAATTAGAGTACAGTTATTAAAAAAATCTTTTTTAAGTTCACACACCACTGCCCTCAGCTTAAGAAAGCTTGATTTAATCCAATTCCCTCATTTTACAGGGAGAAACAGGGACTTAGGGAGGGTAAATGACATGCCACAGTGGGCAGAGACAGGACAAAAACCTGGGCCTTCTGACTCCTAGGCCAAGCATTTCTCACTCTGACATACTCTCTTTTCTCTTACCTCCTGAGGGCCCTTTTCGGCCCCATAACTAAGGAATAGACAATACTGGCTCATGCTGTTTTTATTCTCCTCTGGGCACTGCTTCCAACTCTCTGGATTTTGCCACCATGTCCTGGCTTGGGTACCTTTCTCTTCTTTGTCTCTCTCCATTAGGTTTTTTGGGTTTTGTTTTGTTTTGTTTTAGGCAATTGGGGTTAAGTGACTTGCCCAGGGTCACACAGCTAGTAAGTGTCAAGTGTTTGGTCTGAGGCCGCATTTGAACTCAGGTCCTCCAGACTTCAGGGCCAGTGCTCTATCCATCGCGCCACCTAGCTGCTCCAGTCTCTCTCCATTAGAATGTAAGCTCCTCGAAGGCAGAAACTGTCTTTCTTTTTGCTTGTATCTGTAGTCCCCAGAGTAAGCTCTGTGCTCGGCCCTTGCTGCCTGCCTGCCCACCACGTTGGTTAAGTTCCGCTAGGACATCTGGCTCATTCCCCCAAAGTGTGGTTGAGAATCCACTTCAGTGGGAGGAAGGTCACCAAAGAGGAGCTGGGCTCTGAGAATGATCAGGTTCACGTCCTGCAGGCTTAGTTCAAAGTGGACAGGGAGAGAGTCAGGGCCAGGCAGGAGGGCACCCAAGGTCAGTAAGGAAGAAAGTCTAGAAATGTAGCAGACAGCCAAGGAGTGTGAAGAAAAGTCCTTGACTCCACCCTCCCCCATCCTCTCCTCTTGGCCTCTTTCTTTATCTCATCCCAAACCAGTTCTTTCTCCTCAAACTGCAGCCCTACTTGGACAATTTTTGATTTTCAAAATGGAAAGGGCCTTCAAGATCAACAAGTCCAATCCTATCATTTGAGAGGTAATAAAAATGACTGGTATCTAGATGGCCCTCCAAGGTTTGCAAGTCACTTTACATACATTATCTTATTTGAGCTTCACAGCAACCCAGTGGGTTAGGGACCCCATCGATCATTGCCCCCATTTTACAGATGAGGAGACAGAGGCTCAGAAAGTTGAAATGATGAATGGAAGAGTCAAAACTACATTAAGAGTCCCCTGGTGTTTCATCTAGGGCTCATTTAGCTACAACTGACATGCTCCCTCGGCCTTTACTGGGTGCTATCTGCCTTCTCCACCATTCATTTACTCATGCACTGATGAATGATCACACACTAACTAAACTGGGCCTTCAAAAGTCCTGGAAGGCCTGGGTTCCTTATTTCAACCTTTGGGACCCTCACAGGCAATGGCGTAGTACCGCACACCTCTTTTGCCTTCATCTTCTACCAGCTTCCACATAGCTCCTTCCTCTTCTGACTCTGAGAAGGGGACACCGTGTCTGTACGGACACACACAGGAAGGTCTGGGCAATGGACAAATATTGTTTTGTCACCTACCAAAGCATACACCCTCACAAGTCAAATAGAACTTGAGCGAGCTTACAGAAATTAGGCATTGTACATCAAAGACACCATCAGGGAGATGTACAACCAGAAAAAAAGAAAATGGCGAATCAAAGCATTCAAAAATGGAAGGACAGTGTGGGCTGTTATCCATCCAACATCAGGGGTTCAGGTCAAAGGTCCCCCAAGCAAATTGAATAGACCCTCTATGAAGGATTTATGAGTGGATGTGGAAAAGAGTTACCCAGAAAGTATCTCCATGGTTGGTTCCAGTATGCATGGAAGTGTGTGTGTGTGTGTGTGTGTGTGTGTGTGTGTGTGTGTGTGTTTCCCAGACCTGTGATTCCCTCAGTATAGAGAACTCCCAGGGTCACATAGATAGTAGGAGGCAGGGCTTGAATCCAGGTCTTTCAGATCCCAGTCAAGGGTCTCTTCCCACTCTATGGGGTGGGTCAGGGACCCAAGCACAGAGGCCAGAGCCTTGTATCCTTTCCCATCCCACAACACTCCACAAGCCCTGAGATCTGACAGTCTCATTACTCATTAACCTTCCTGTATTTGTCTCCTGATATACATAAACTAGGCATGCTTGAGCGAGGCATTGTCTAGGGTTCACCAGCTGTGGTGTGAGTGGAGAGAAGAGTAAAGGAAGCCAATCCAGAGGCAGTGTGGGCGGGTGCTGGATTTGAGAGAACAAATTCTGTCTCTGCTTTGTATTAAAACTTCCCAGTGAAAGCCTCTTGTTATGTTGGATGGCTCTTTGGGAGGGAAGAAATGGGAGGGACTTGGGGGAAAATTTAGGTGATGTAAAAACAGAAGATGTCAATAAAAATTTTATTTAAAAAAAAAACCTCCCCCCAAACTAGAGCTAGACCAGGCTTCCCGAGTCCCATCCCCCCCCACCTTCCCACCAAGGTGTTCAAGAGAAGGCTTGCCTGGGATGTATTATACAAGGGGTATTTGTACAGGTACAGCCTGGGATAACCCGAGAACCCTGGGTGACCTCCAGCCCTCACGGTTCTCTGTGTTTGGGCTCATCATCTGTAAAATGAGGGGATTGGACTCAGTTGTCTCCCAGGCCCCTTCAAACTTCGGATCCATGAATCCCCTCTCAGGCTTCGGCTCTTCATGCATCATATTGAGGTGGGGGGGTGGGTCACACGAGACAATCTCTCAGCTCTAAATCCTAATCAATCAAGGAATATTGATTAAACATCTATCGTGTGCCAGGCACCGTGTTAGGTGCTGAGAGGAACAAATTCAAAGAATAAACCTATCCCTGCTCATGAGAAAGAAGCTCACGGTCTAATGAGGGAAACAACAAGGACCTATATAAATAGACAGAACGTTTATATGAAGTGGATAAAGACAAATACATACGAAGTAGTCAGACACAAGGTCTTTCAGGCGGGAGGGCACTGGGGTTAGGAAGAACGTGACTTTGCTGGAAGCCCCAAAGCATAGAGTGCTGGGCACCGAAGAAGGCTGTCCTTGAAAGTCCATCTCACACACACACACACACACACACACACACACACACACACACACACACTCTCTCTCTCTCTCTCTCTCTCTCTCTCTCTCTCTCTCTCTCGCCTGCTGATGGAGGCAGAAAGGGTGGATGTGAAGGCACCCTAAAGGGAATTAGAGCATCAGGTTCCATGACAAAAGAGCCCAATCTGCCCTTTGTGATCATGGCACCCATGGGAGACCAACACCCACAGGCAGTGAGTGAAAAAGAGAATTGTAAGCAGCCATTTATTAAACCAAAAAAGCAGTTTCCCACGATGGTCCACCCAGGCCCAGCCGCCCACCTTCACCTCTTTCCCTCTCTTTGTTTCTCAGTAAACCCATCTTTCTCAGAAAAGGCCTAACCAACGAGCTGCTCTGACTTCCCGCCCACCTCCTGGGCACACACCTGCCTTTCTCTCAGACTTCAGAAGATTCAGACCACTCACCGGCTGGCTGGAATAGAACTGAGCTGGCAACCAAGACGCCCAAGACCTGGCCAATCAATCCCTTCCCCCACCCTCCCCACACGGATGAAACCTCCTTTGAAGCGTCTCCATGACCCAAACTGCAGTTTGCTGCTGCTGCTGACTGGGGAACAGAAACACCTCAGGACTACCAGCCCCCCAGGTCTGCTCCAGGCTCTGGCTTCCTGAACAGGCAGGGAATCATGTGGGCTCTGAGCAGAGATGGAGAGATGTACAGAGGAAGGGAGACAGTGAGAGAACAGAGAAAGGGAGGGAGGAAGAGAGATAGAGAAAGAGAGTGGGGAGAGGAAAAGAGAGAGAGAGATGGACAGAGGGAAGGAGACAGAGAAAGAGAAACAGGGGAAGGAAGAAAGAGAAGGGGTGGCGGGGTAAGAAGGGGAAAGAGAGGGGAAAAGAAAGAGACAGAGACGGGGGGAAGAGATAGGGGGGAGAGAGAGACAGAGACAGAGGGAGAGAGAGGATGGGAGAGCGAGAGATAGAGGGAGAAAGAGAAAGAAAGAGAGGGAGGGAAAGAGGAAGAGAGACAGAGACAGAGAGATGACAGAGGGAAGGAAACAGAGAAAGAGAAAGAGGGGGAGGAAAAGTAAGAAGGGGAGAGAGATTGGGTGGGTGTGTGTGTGTGTGTGTGTGTGTGTGTGGTGGGAGGTGGGCAGCAATCACATAAAGCTTTTCTTTTTTTAAACAATGACCTAGTACACAGAAAGAGTACTGACTTTGGAGTCAGAGGACCTGGGTTCAAATCCTACTTCTTTTGCCATGTTCTTGTTGTAACCTTATGCAAGTCACTTAAACCTCACTGAATCTCATCCATTTTATGGATGAGATAAAATGAATTTCTTCATCCATAAAATGAAGGGCTTATATGCGATGGCCTCAGAGGTCTCTTCTAGCCCCAGATGTAGGATTCTGGAACCAACCCCTTTCATTCAACAAGGAAGATGATGGCCAGGGAGAGAGAATGAGTCGGCAGCAAGGCATTGTAGACCCTGGCTTTGGAGACAGAGGACTGGGATTTGAACCAAACCTTGGTTCTGCTACTTACTTCCTTCTTACTTCTTGGTGCCATCATCTATAAAAGGAGTGGGTTGACCCAGGTGATCTCTTAAGGTCCCTTCCATCTTTCAATTCCATCAATCAATCAATAAAAATTTATTAAGCACCTACTATATGCCAGGCAGGCAGCTAGGTGTTGAAGAGGATAGAGTATCAGCCCTGGAGACAGGGAGGACCTGAGGTCAAATCTGACCTCAAACACTTACTAGATATATGACCCTGGGTAAGTCACTTAACCCTGTTTGCCTCAGTTTCCTCATCTGTCAAATGAGCTAGAGAAGGAAATAGCAAACTACTCCAGTATCTCTGGCAAGAAAACCCCAAAAAGGGGTCACAAAGAGCCGGACATGACCAAAATAACTAAACAACATGTGCCTGGCACTGTGCTAAGTCTGGGAATATAAAAAAGGAGGCCCTCAAGGAGCTTACAATCTAACAGGGGAGACAACATGCAAACAAATATATATACAAAGCAAACTATGTACAGGATAAAAAGGAAATAATTAACAGGATGAAGGCAGTAGAATTAAAAAGGGGATGGGAAAGGCTTCCTGGGTTACAGAATCAGAATTCTAAGTCCTGATCCCTGGCAAACAGCTCTCCCCTCCTTCCCCAAATGTGTACAACAGGCACTCAATAGTATTTCTTCAACTGAGCTGAACAGCAGCATTAGGAGAGAAGTTCAGGGATCTGTTGGCTTTCTACTCTCCAGCCCAAGGGACAGATGGAAAGGCCAACAGACTGGAGAGACAGATCAACAGGGAGATGTAAGAGACAGAAGGCAGCCAGCCCCGGGGGCAGGCAGAGATGGGAAAAGGGGGGGCTGTGTGGAGAAGCC
The DNA here is from genome assembly GCF_900497805.2 of Vombatus ursinus. Classification (NCBI taxonomy): domain Eukaryota; kingdom Metazoa; phylum Chordata; class Mammalia; order Diprotodontia; family Vombatidae; genus Vombatus; species Vombatus ursinus. Next base: position 7,396,799 of record NW_020945064.1, read on the forward strand.
CAGAGTGGAAGGCCCTTATCTCAAGTGACTCACTGGCAGAGATACTCCTTAACCCTATTCCCAACCAAGGTCAACAGTTACATTCCTTTCTATGTCTCAGCCCTTCTCCAAAACATGTTGCTGCAGGAGCAATGAACAGGGTTGCTAGCTGCAGTGAGCAGGGGAGCAGAATGGTTTTGTCCCTGAACAGGGGATCTTCCTCCCCCAGTCAGAGGGATGGGGAAGAGGAGCGCGGGACCTGAGCAGCAGGCTTCCCTCTGGGCCTCCAGAGAGAGGGAGATGGCCTTGGAATTCTCAATCAGGCCAGGGCTGGACTGACCCAAGCCTTGGAAAAACAGCCTTGCCGGAGCCTAGGGCAGAGAGAGAAATTCGGCCTGCCGAGGGCCAGTGCTGCACCTTCTGGTTCTGCAGAAAAGTGGGTGCACCTTCAATCCTGTCTTGGAGCAGGGTGAATCAAGGGTCCCTCTCTGAACCTGTAGATAAAGCTCTTGCAAACAGTCAGGCCCTGGGTGGCCCAGTCACAATGGAAGGTTCCCTCCAGGCTCTGCAAAACACACACACACACACACACACACACACACACACACACACACACGTTCTGCCCCCCTTTCTGACTTGGCACAGCGGGAACTGGCGTCTCATTCCCAAGTGCTCTAGGTTTGAAAAAACAAAATAGCAAAGGGAAAAGGAGAGTGGGCAGTGGAGATGGGAGATCAGAGATGGGCGTCTGTTTTGCTTTGGTTTTTTACATAAAAATTATTGGATAAGAAAGCCAGTGAGACCACAAGACACCAACCCATAAGCCATTCCCCCTACATCTTGGAAAGTACCATTTCACTGTTCCAAAGAACAAGACGAGAGATTCGGAGCTGGAAGTGAAAGGGCCTGAAAGGCCAGCTAGGACAATGCCACCATTTTACAGATGAGAAAACTGAGTCTCAGAGAGAAGTGACCTGCCCAAAGTGGTAGAGGGACAGGTGTAAGAGGTGGGATTTAAACCCAGGTCCCATTATTCAAACAGCAATAATTCTAATAGTTCCTTCCTTCACTCACTCACTCACTCAAAAAAAAAACATTTATTAAAGACCTTCTGTGTACAAAGCAATGAAGTAGGCACTGGAGAAGAGACAGATGTCAGAAAGAGAGGAGGACCTGAGTTCAAATCAGGCCTCAGACACTAGCTGTGTGACCCTGGGCTAGTCACTTCACTTTGTTTGCCTCAGTTTCCTCATCTGTAAAATAAGATGGAGAAGGAAATGGCAAACCCCTCCAGTATCTCTGCCAAGAAAACCCTAAATAGGGTCACAAAGAGTCCAACTAAAAAAAAAAAAAACACTCCAGTAGCTAGATGTATGGAGGGATGGATAGAGAGATAGAGCATTTGTTCAGGGCTTCCTATTAGCCAGGCCCAGTGCTAAGCACTGGAAATGAGAACAAAGCAGAAACCCTTGCCCTCAAGGAGTTTACATGCTAATAGGGGAAAGGGAAGCTGGGAGGGGAATAGGATAAAGGGTGAGAGGATACCCACAGAGGGAAGGAAGACTGAGGCCTTGATTTTGTCAAGGGAAGTTGAAAGCTGGCCAATCAGAGCCCAGGGTGGTTCCTTAATTCCTAATCTGCCTAAGCACTTTACAGAGTGGTTAGCACAGTGCCTGGCAGGTATAATAAATGGTTGTAGAATGACCGAATGAACCCCAGCACAAAGTGAAGGGAGACAGAAGAAGTGGGTGATGGTGTCATTCCAGTAGCAGATCCGTGCTTCTAACATGGAGACCAGGGTGGGAGCAGGAAGGCAGTAATCAGGTAGGACAGAACACGCAAGGAAGGGATGAAGGGTCTTCTGACTCTGAAAGGTTCTATGAGGTTACTTGGGAACAGGGATTGATTCATTTTTTTGTCTCTGGAATCCCAGGGCCTAGCAATGCCTGACATAATGGGCCCCTGAAACACTTGTTGATTCATTGCTGGGGCACCCGAAAGAGAAAAGAAATATCAACTATCAGGCCCCAATTTCCTGCGTTGTTGATAGGAGTTGAAGGACAGCTGTAGGCCCCCTAACTAGACCTCTCCTCTGGGTGGGGTCTTTAGCTCCTCCCAGGGTGCCTAGGCCTGGGTGGAAGCTGCAGAGATAAGCTGAGTGGAAGATAGCTACCCCACCTTCTCCGTCAGCTGTGCAAACATCTCAGGCTCCCAGTTCCATTCCTAATGATGCTCAACCCTAAGTACAGTCACCCTTTCCAAAATGCTTCCATATACACGACTCTTGTTGGGTCCTCACACTAGCCCTGGGAGATGGCTACAGCAGCTTTTAGCGAGCCCAGTGGAAAGATGATGAAGTGGACACAGCAGAGTATGACAGCACCTTGCCAAAGCTGCCCACAACTCGTGAATCATTAGGGTCCCAGCTGTCCTAATCTGGCCCTTTATCCAGTACCATCCCTCCCTTCTCTCCCCAGGCCCAAGGCCACTGGTGAATGTCAACAAGGGCCCAAACTCATTTAACTCCAAAGCCTCAGTCCCAAGAAGTCCTGGGGGAGTACTGGTGGCTCAACCAATCAGTAATAGGCAAAGTACCCACTCTGTTCCAGGCACTATATTATGCCAGCATGAAACAATGGTGTGGGTGGGGAGATGAGCCAAAGATGTGACATGGATCTTCAAAGGTATAAATACAAAATAAAGTCTTTGAACTTGGATGGGAAAACAATTCCATCTTCACTTCCACTAACCTCTTACTAAAATTTAACATTTCCTTCAATTGTGAACGTAAGTCACAAAACATGATCCTGAGAAGGGGTCCATGGGCTTCACCAAACAGCCAAAGAGGCCCAGAACACAGAGAAGGACAAGACAACCTGAAATACAACCATTCCTGTCTCCCCCAAAAGAATGTAAGCTCCTGGAGGGCAGGGGTAGTTTGGTTTTTTTTACTCTCTATCCCCTGTACCTGGTACATGGTATGTACTTAGTACTGACATGTTACTTGATTGGTTGACGTGCAGGAAGTAAATTTCTCTCCTCCCCAGGCTTCAAGATGCCCCCACTATCCCAGCAATGCACCTATCTCAATGCCACACACAAATATTTATTCTCGGGCTTGGCCCCCATACCGCTGCACTTCTCCAGTTCCCCCTCCCCCAAACTCCACCCCGCCTAGTTGTAGCAGGTAGATAGCACTCTCTGGGTTGCTCTACTTAGGGGTCATTTGAGATCACAAAAAGGTCAGAGATTGTTTCAATCAATTGGTAGGGCAATCTATGCACAGGATCTACTTACTGTAGAACTATGGATTGGAAGAGCTGAACTTTGGAGACCATCTAGTCCAATGCCAAGAAACCAGAGCCAGAAGATGGGATGCCATTTGCCCAAGGCCATGAAGCTATGAATGGCACCCATGGAGTTAAAGCCAATAAATATTTGTTAATTACTTACTACTTGCTGGAGAGAAGTGAGGCACCAAAGACAAGACACTGACAGTCCATCTCTGCGTACACAGATTGGATATCAACATGGTCATTGGAGGAGGGAATGGCCATTTATGAGTAGGAGACTCAAGAAAGACTTGGCATAGGTGGTGCATCAGCTGAACCTCGAATGAAGGGTCTAAGGATTTGAGGAGGTGAGGAGTGACGAAGGAGTGATTCGAGGATGGGGAAGAAGGGGAACTACTCTTTGAAAATGAACAGAGGTGGAAAACAGAGGCTTAGATCAGCCTGAGGCCCACAGGAATAGCTAACATTTATACTGAACTCTAAGATTTACTGGGCATTTTTCACGCATTATGAAAAGCCCTAGTGCTCTCAAACCCACATGTAGAAGTCAAGAAGTCAGACTTGGTATTATGCCCACGGATCTCTGCTAATTTCCAAAAGTGGGATCGTAGGATTTAGAGTTGGAAAGACCTTGGGGGTGAGGGGGGCTAGGTCATCTAGTCTGATCATAGAATTTATACCTGCAGGGAACAAAATCATCTAGTCCAAGAACTCTAAATCTAGAGTCTGTAAACTATTAAAAAAAATTTTTAAATAATTGTATTTCAATATAATCGGTTTCTTTTGTGATTCTTTGTATTTTATGCATTCAAAAAACGGATTCTGAGGAGTGTCCACCTGCTTCACCAGCCAGCCTAAGGGGTCCAGGACACAAGAAAAGTTAAGAACCTCTGATAGGATTTTACAGATAAGGACCCTGAGACCAGAGAGATGAAGGGATAGCCCAACATTGTATGAGCAGTGAGTAGTAGAACTACAATTTGAACCCAGGGCCTCAACTTCCAAATCCAGGGTTCTTGCTATTATATCACAATGAACACTGCTGGCTTAGATCAAGAAGGAGCGACTCTGTCCCCTGGACATCAACCCAACTGGGGCCAGTGGTGGGCACCAAAGGGAGTTCTGGCAGGAAGGACAAGGACAGCCTACATGCCCAGATCGAGCAACTGGGCTAGGAGGTTGGGTGATACCAATCAACCAGGCAACAGCTGCCTCCACGAAGAGTCGTGTCGATGGTAGATAGGCACAGCCTGGAGTATTATTCACGAGCCCGTCAAACTCAGGGAACGTCTGGTTGGCATAGAAACAGGAGATAAGTGGTACAATTAATGGCATCGAATTCCGGTTCCTCCTTTCTTCCCCAACTGACCCATTTAAATCCCCAGCAATGCTCCAGTGCCACCCCTTGGCTCTGGCAGAGTGACCTCTATGGAGAGGCTGAGGGTGCCAAGAGAAATAGTGGGGCAGAGACAACAGCAGCGGAGTGGCCCTTGGCGAGGGGCAGCATGGAGATGCCGGTGGATGGTGCCAGCGGGCCAAGAGCCCAAGAGTCATCCAAAGCCCCACATTAGATGTCATCAGGCATTCAGGAGGGAGGCATGTCTCTGGTCAGGCTACCTCTCCCGGCTGAATATCCCCAATGGGGTAAAGGCTCCCTGGCATCCTTCAGGGACTGTTTCAAGGTTAGTCCAAGTTCAACCAGAAGCAGTAATGCTGGGTGACATTCAAAAAGCCTGTATTTGACAGACAAAAAGAAGTATGATGGAAGGAACATTGGTTCAGGAAGCAGGGGATCTCAGTTCAAATCTTGTCTCTGACATTAATTATCTGTATGTCCTTGGCCTCAGTTTTCTCATCTGTAAAATGAGAAGGTTGTTCTAAATGTTCTCAGATCTCTTCTAAGCTCTGGATCTGTATTCCTATGAACTAGATATATGTGTAAGCATTTACTGTTGTTTTCCCAAAGCCATTGCAAAGGAACTATTGCTAGCTGCTTAAAGACCCATTTATAACTCTCCTACTTCAGTAACCCCCCTCCCTTGCCCAGATTTCCCCCACTCCCCAACCCTGACTTTTTCCAGTCTCTCTGCAGAAATAACAACACTTGGACGATAAAGTAAAGAAATAAGTTCAGGAAAATGGTTCTTCTATTTAAAAAAAAAAAGTTTGCCCCGATCCCTGTAACTTTATGTTACCCCTATGCAAAAAGAAATCTCAAACAGGGTATCAGAGTATTGGTTGAATGGAAAAACCACTGGTGCAGGAGCCATTAGACCTCGGTTCAAAGACCCTCAGAAGAAGGAAGGGTACCCTGCCCTGTAGATGAGTCCTCTCTACTTCGAACGCCTCCGAGTGAAGGGGAACTCATTCCCTCAGAAGATAGCTTAGTTTGGAGCCGACTACCACTGCCGGGTAGAAATTGCTTCCTTCCTTAGATTGATTGAGCTGGAATCTATCCTCCATTAGACTTGGTCCTACCCTCTGGAGCCATACAGCAGGGTCCTGGGTCACCTCTGCACGTATTTGAAGATGGCTGGCATGCCTACACCCCTATCCTATCACTGCAGGTTGGCTGATGGGCAGCTTGAGGATGGGAGTACAGGTTAATCTCAACAAAGTCGCAAGTTTGATCCGTGCCCTGAACTCTGGGGGCCAGTTGGCTTTGCTGTGTTCCATTGCCCCCCTACACACACAACCTCTAAAAACAATTTCATTTTTATTCTCCACAGGACTGGACTTGACCCATGCAAGAGAGGAGGAGAAAAGAAGCCCCAGGCTTTAAGACTCCCTATGGTCAAACAATTCCCAGAGCAGAGAAAGCAACTCCAAGGAGGATCCCTTTGTTCATTGACCAGCCAGGGAGAAAGGCAGCTAGTCTCGGGGTTAATGGCACTTGACTCTCACTTCCCTCTTCACTGACTTGGCCGTAAGCTTGGCGGTGTCAAGAGTCACCCATCGGCTCCCATGACTGCTGAGGGAAAAGGAGACGGCTTTGAAGCTGCTTTGGAGAGTTCCCTGATTTGAATTATTATTTGTACAATCCAATTTTGAAAATGTGTGTGTGTGTTTTTCTAAACCATCTAATAGGTAGTTGGGCCTTAAGTAGCAGTCAGAATGAGATTATTCTGTGAAAAGAGCATTGTACTGGGAGTCAGGAACCATACACAGGACCTGGCACATAGTGGGCACTCAATAAACATTGAATGAATGAATGAATGAATGAAAACTGAGTTCTGACCCAATTCTGCCACCACCTAGCTATATGACCTTGGCCAAGCCCCCTCCCTTTTGAGGGTTTGCTTGCCCATCTATAAAGTGATGGGAATGGGCTAGAATGGCCATAGAGGACCCCTCTAACTCCCGATTCTGTGCCTCCAGTGACAGATGACTGCAAAGGTCTCTCCTCCTAGCTCTAACAGTCAGATTCCAGGTTTTTTCCTTCCCTTTTTTTTTTTTTTTTTTGATGGGGACCAGCAGCTGGCAAGTTCACTTACAGTGAATGAAGACAGTAAAACCAGGAAAGACAGCTTATAAAATTCAACTGGCTGTGAGAAGGGAGAGGGGACCCCAGGGTCTCTCTCCGGAAGCCAGAAAGCATCTCCCCCAGTGTATTCATTCGACAAGCATTTATTAAGAGTCTATGTGCTGAAAATAAAATAAAACTGATTAAAAAAAGAAAGTCCAATATGTGCCAGGAACAGGGAGAGGAAGACAAGAAACCTTGGCTTTTGAAGCCCATGTTTTACTGGGGGGGGGGGAGGAAGGGGGAACATGTACATAGAAAAATAAATACAAAATATATACCAAGTGGATACAAAATAATCTCTGGAGAGGGCACTGGGGCAGCTTGGGTGGCACAGTGGATAGAGCACCAGCCCTGGAGTCAGGAGGACCTGAGTTCAAATTTGATCTCAGACGCTTGCTAGCTGTGTGACCCTGGGCAAGTCACTTAACCCCAACTGTCTTGCCAAAAATAAGGGGGGACACTAACATCAGAAGGAGCTTCCTCCCGAAGTTGTATTAGAAATTAAGCTTTAAAGAAAGTGAGGGAATATAAGAGGAGCACGTCAGCTTGAGCAGAGGTAGAAGAGTGGGAGATTGGATAAATTTTGTGGGGATGCATAAGTCTGCCAATCTGGCTGAAACAGCATTCTGGAAGGACAGAATGTGTAATAACCTGGAAAGGTAAATTACAACCAGACAGTGAAAGGATTCAAAGGACAAAGAATTTCTATCTTATGCTTGAGGCAAGAAGGAGCCACAGCAGATTTCTGAGTAAGGAAGTGACAATGTCAGCAATGTGCTTTGGGGAGATCACTGCGACAGGAGGGTAGACTGGAGAGGGGAAGATGAGAATTGGGGAGGTCAATTAGGAGCCCACAGCAATAGCTGAGGTGAGAGAGGATGAGGCCTGAGGCAGAGTGATGGCTGTGTGAGTAGGAAGAGATGGATTTGAGAGGCATTGAGGGGATAGAGTTGACAAGACTCAATCCTTTTTTATTTTTTATTTTGTTAAGGGGCAGGGATAGACTTGAAGTTGCCAGAGAACTCTGGGTACCCAGAAAAAATGTTCAGCCTTATTTTCAGAAGAAAACAATCACTTTGAGCACAACAGGGACCCTTCTACATCTCGTGCCCGCAATTCATTCACAGAATGGGAATGAGGCCCCTGAAAAGATTACTACCGGAAGCCATAAGAGAGACTGGTAGAGATGAAAATGGAAACTGGAGGGGGCAGCTAGGTGGTGCAGTGGATAGAGCATCGGCCCTGAAGTCAGGAGTACCTGAGTTCAAATCTGGCCTCAGACCAAACACTTGACACTTACTAGCTGTGTGACCCTGGGCAAGTCACTTAACCCCCAATTGCCTAAAAAAAAAAAAAAAAAAGAAAGACAAAAAAGAAAATGGAAACTGGAATTTGGCCATTTGTTGTTGTTGAGTTGTGTATGACTCTTTGTGACCTCATTTGGGATTTTCTTGGCATAGACACTGGAGTAGTTTGCCATTCCCTTCTCTAGCTCATTTTACAGATGAGGAAACTGAGGCAAACTGTTACATGACTTACCCAGGGTCATATATCTAGTAAGTGTCTGAGGCCACATTTAATTCAGGTCTTCCTGACTTCAGCCCAGCACTTTTATCCACTGAGCTGCCTAGCTGCCCCTGGATTTGGCCATACTGAAGGCAAAAACCTTTGATTTCTAGAGCAGTTTCTGGAAGTTTGCCTTCCAGGGTTACCTAAACTTCTCTCTCCCGCAACACAATAAATTCCAGACTCTGGCACTGAGAATTGGGGGGGAGGGGGCGGTATGGGGGGATATCTTGATGAGCAAAAAGAAAAATCAAGCAAAAAACACACACACACACACACACACACACACACACACACACACACACACACACACACACACACACACACACACACACACAGAGTACCTCACATATATCCATCAGCTCACCTGAATCTCACCATGGCCTAGTGAGGTAAGGGTCACAGGAGTTTGTTTTCCTGTTTTATAAATGAGTCAGATCTTCCCAAAGCTCTCTGTCTATTATGAATGTCAGAGAGAGGAGGACCTTTGGGACAGATTGTCAGCGCTGGGCAAAGAGAGTATTTGTCAAACCCTCTTGATTTTAAAAGAAGAAACTGGTGTCAATTAACTTTCTGATAGACACAGAACAAACTAGCAGCTAGGCCAGACCTAGAACCTAGGTGTTCCTTGTCTCTAGTTGGCCTGTAAGAGTGGAGTAAAACATCAGGATGGGGTACTGGATAAAAGGCTGGCCTGTAAGTCGAGAAGAGAGGGCTCCAGACCCACTGTTCACATAGATTGGCTTGAGTGAGATTGAACAAGCCTCTTACTCTCTCAGTGGCCAGGCTATTTTTGAAGTTGGAGAACTGGTGAAGGGCCATTGGCTGAGGGAGTTGCCTCCAAGGCTGCTGAATTTCAGCTGATGGAGGAGGGAGGGGAAGCCAACCAATGAAGTCACTGGTGGGATCTCCCCAAATGGCCTCAAGTCTGGGAATCCTATTAACTTTTCTTTGATGATTCAGAAGGCCCTTCAGGAACCTTGGAGAGGCCTAAGGATCCATCATTTTGAATAGTTTATATTATGAGACTAGACCAACGAGAAAAAAAAAGAGCTCATACCTATGTAGGCCTCTATCCTTCTGAAGCCCTTTTCCCCAAACAACCCTGTGAAATAAGTAGTACAAGTTCAAAGATCCCCATTTTTTCAATTCCTCATTAGACCCTTAACTAAAAGATTTTAAGTGACTTGCCTTGGTCACCCAGCTGGATGGATGAGACTAGAAGCCAAGCCTCCTCTATCCAGAGGCTCTTCCACTGACACCCCTATGGTGGCTGAAGTTGGAATGTCTGCCTGCTTAGAGACTTAATCATTTTCTAGGGTGGGATTCAGGGGGAAAGAGAGAAGAGTGGTACTAAACAAAGAATTCCAGCAAGTAGAACCTGTAAAGTGGGAGTTCCCAGGGCTACTTTCCAAACCAGTAGAAATGTCAAGAAATTAAAAACTCCTTGGGGGATGGGGGGGAGGTGCAGGGAGAGGGAGGCCAGTTGTCTTTGACTGAACTTTAGTAACAAGCAGCACCCACCCCAACCTAGGCATAGATAATTTTGGTGAATCAAACAATACAATCTCCTCCTCTCACCCTCAAAAAAAAAAAACAACAACAAAAAAAAACCAAAACCCCAAAACAATCCTGAGAACAGAAAACTACCTTCCCCTTGCTGAGGACTCATGAGCCCCGGTTCCCCCTATCTCACACCATCTCATAGGAATGAGAGGAGATCTGTTTTAAAAGAGGCTGTTATTTTCACCAAACATTTCCTTCACTCAGCAAATAATCATGAAAAGTCAGCTTTCTTCCATTTTAATGGGTTTGTACCACCTGGACCTAATTAAAAAGAAAGCGGCAGAGAACCAGTTTCTTTTCAATGACATGGATTTTGCCAAGTTTGGGTGAAAAAAATAAAATAAAATAAAAAACCCCGGCCTGGCAGCCTGGCCTACTTTCTGACCAGCCCCTTTTCCTTTTCCCCTTCCCCCCCCCTTACTCAGAATCAGATAATTAAAAGGCCTGCATTAATCACATTTGCAATGGAACAAATTGTTGGACCCCCTTACCCCACCCCCCTCGACTTTGCTTTTCACTGTTTGTTATTATAGGCGAATCCTGCTCCAGTCTGGTGGGTAGAGATAAGCACCTCTTATCTGGCTTGGCAATCTTTATCAGCCTGGAGATCAGGCCCCAGCGCTTATCAGGAATTCACATCTACTGTAGCTGAAACTAGAACCGAAAGGAAAAACAGGCAGGCAGGCAGGCAGACAGAAACGTCTTCAAACTACTGGGAGACTCTTCAGTTCTATGGTCATTTTTTTTTAAATGAAGGGGGGGGTAGAGGCATTCCAGGTACCTAATGAGCTCCCATCAGTTGGGGATCAGTCTCCTCCTATCTGTTACCCCCATCTCGAAAGTCCCAACTCTTTCTAAACTGCCAGCTCACAGCTGCTTGAAGCTTTCTCACTTTGTGTGGGCCCCCAGCTCCCATGTTTGAAGTTAATAAACAGAATAGGCTATCGAGGCTGTGATCGGTTCCCTTGCTTATCTGCTGGGCACATCTATCTCAGAGCAGAACAAAAGAGAGAAAGAGGCAGCTGCATGGGGGGGGGGGGGTGTTCCTAAGGCTTTGAGGGGGGGCGGGGCATGAGGAAGAGGGGGCAAAGGGAGGGACATGTAGCCTTTACCACAAAGCAAATGAGCCACATTTACTTATCAGTTTTCTACAATCTAAGGAGCAGCAAGGGACCAAACCCACTAAGGGGGTGGGAACTGGGGTGGGGGGGGAAGAAGGAGAGATCTAGCCAAGAGATTGCTTTTGAAATACAGGAAGGGCCAGAAATTGTTAGCCATTCCATCACCACCTAGTCACAATCGCCTTATCCATCTTAACTCAGTCCACAATCGAACTTGAAGCCAGAACCAACTTAAATAAACAGACACACAAAGGCCTGGGGTACAGATAGGGGGGTAGGGGTGAGGGAAGAACCCCCTACCCTTCTGTCCCCTCCCATACATTCTGTACCAGGCCGCAATGTGGTACACTGATGACAACTGGGAACCCTGGGACAGAAGGAGGACAAGGACATTGGGCTCCTCATCCCAAGTGGATCTGGCCTGGCCTGGTGCTGGTCAGAAGAAAAAAATTAACCAGAATTTTATATACTGAATATAGTCCAATGTCTCTCTGTCACAGTCTCTCTCTTTCTCTGTCTCTCTCTGCCTTATCAATTCCGGCAATCACCTTCTAACCTGAGATCTCCCTTCTGAGTCTATCTGCAATTCTCATCAAGTTGAAAAAAAAAAAGAGAGGGGCAAGAACAGAGGCACACAGAGAAGAAAAAAAAAAACAGAAGAGAACAGATATGAATCTGTGGAAGGTTTTTAATACTCCAGTTGACATGATATAAGTATACTTGCTGTAAACAGGTCGGGTTTGCACATCATAGGAGCAGGATTACCAGAACCTGGATCCAGGAGTCCTCCCTTCTCCTTGGGGAGAGGGTGGCAAAGGGGTGGGGGTGGAAGGGGTATGATTGCGCTAACAAGTCATCTCTGCACACCCTGCCAGCCCCTAATGACTGTTTTCTCGCTGACAGAATGGAAAGGGTCCAGGCCGGTTTGGGGCTGTTCAGTTTGGGCGATCAGCATCTCTAGGCGATCAATGGGGTTCCCAGCTTATCTCCTCCTTGCCATCTCTGCAGAAAGCCGAGGGGCCGGCGATGGAGCTGAGCTCCCCAGCTGCTCGACTTTCCCACTAACATGCAGCAGACTGCCCCGGCCGGCCGGCATCGCAATCCATCTTGCGATCACCTTTTACTCCTTATTAAGCATTAAAGCGGCAGACATCTCCCAGGGGTGAAGGGGAGAGGCAGGGAAACAGATGCTTAACAGCGGTTCCCGCAGAGACCTCCCGACACTTACCCACCCAGCCCAGCAGTCCTCGGCGCTCAGCACCATTATTAACCCCAAAGACCACGTTAATAAGTTATTGTTAGGGTGGGTACCAGGGCAGTGGAAAGCCAGACCGATTGTGAGCATGCCGGCTTCCTGTCACACACTCATGCACACACAGTGAGCGTGCACTAGCCTCAAACAGACTTTATCGAGAAAAAGATCAGCATTGTTGCCTAGGCAGGGAGCAGCATCTTGGTTGGGTACAAAGCCACCGACCCGACCAGCTGCAGCATCAGAACTAACTTCTGCTAATTCGGCTGGAATGGCCTGTCTAAAGGGACATCGAAAGGGGGCTCTGATGGCAGCCCACTTCTGGTCGCCCACTTTACTTATCTCCCGAACAGAGGGGAGCAGAACTCCCAATCCTGGGTCTTAAAAAAAAATTGGGGGGGGGTGAAGGGAGAACTAAGTATTCCCATCTCTCCCCTCTAGACTGAATCAAGGCTTCTCAGCTGAGCCATCGCCCAGTCAGGCTGGCAGGTAGATGCCACTCAAGATGGCAATTATTTCTCTAGGCTGATAAAAGCAACTTTTGTTCTACGGGGGCGTGTTCAAACTATCCCTCCATCTGAGCGTTATCCACAACTTAGATCTACTACAGGGGTTGGGGGTGGGAGGGAGGACTGTGGGGGGGGAGGGCTAAGAAACAGAAGCAGGTAACTCCTATTAGTGGAAAAGTTCCAGCAGTTTCATAGAATCCCCCCCCCGCCTCCCCACCCTGAATATACAACAGTAATCTCTTTCATCTCTGCTAGACCTGAAATCAGATTCTCCCGGCTAGATCAGCTCGGTTCCCTAGGAGAATGACAACCCAGGGCAACGCTATCAGCAAGAGAGGGCTTGAACAGGGAGGCGGTGGACGGTAGATGAGGGGGGGAGGAGCTGAAATACATATAAAGCAATGCCTGGTGGTCTCGGTCTGGATTTTATCAAGATACTTTATCAGGGTTTACCCGTCTCTCCTTCTAGCTTTCAAAAGCCAACAAGAATGGCAGGTTGAGGGCGACCCAGCAGCTGAGGTTACAAGGTTTCCAGAAGAAAAATTAAAAGTAGCCAAATATCTTACAAAATCCCCAAGTAGACATCTCCATTGACTGCATGGCTTTTTTTTTTAAACGCCTAGATAATCATGATCTCTCATATTCTCTCTCTCTCTCTCTCTCTCATTCTCTCATTCTTTCTTAATACAAAGACTGTGAGAGTCAAACTGGGCAGATAAGATCACAATTTCAGCCCGTCCCGACTGAGTGATCTTATCAGGATGGGACTTGCAGAATGGAATATTTTAAACTTTATCTCCACCCAGATCAGAGGCTGCCTTATCTGGCTGAAACATCTCTGTGAAAGCTAGGGGAGGAGGGAGGGAAACGGAGAGACCAGTAAACCCACTTAACACGGTTCAAACTTCCCCTAGTCACAAGTAAAATTAAAAATAATAATCGTCCTCCCCCCCTCAGCCCCTACTCCGCCTCCCGCCTCTTCGGACCATACAGTAGAAGCGGCAGCTCACGTATATACATTTCAGATCTGCCCTACGGAGATTAGATTACATGTCACTGCAAACAGCCAACACTGCAGGAGGCGGCAACAGAGACTGATTACCAAAGGGGTGACTGTGGGGAGTGGGAGCCGGGAGGAGCTGGGGAAGAGGCTGGGTGAAGGGTGAAGGACGCTCGTAAGAGACGCCAAAACGGCACGGGGGGGGGGGCGGGGGGGGGGGGGTACCGGCGGGGGGGGGAAGGGGGGCCAAGCGACAATACAGACTTTATCTGGCCAGCTGTCTGACAGGGAGACACTGAGATCCCACGAGAGACAGAGCTGCCTCTAGTTCGGTCGGGTTCCCCTCCCTCCCGTAGGGTCCGCGGACATAGCGGTGCTACCTTGGGGGGCGAATGGTCCCATTTAACAGGAGGATTGGGGGACTGCTGGGGGTGGGGCGCTCAGACCCAGTGGAGGCGGCGGCGGACGTTCAAGTTCCAGACCGTGGAGGGAGAAGAGAAACAGTCCGCTGCTGGCGCAGGGGAGAAGCGGGTCCAGGTCGGCGGGCTGGGGGAGGCGGGGGTACCCCAAGGCTAGCCACCGCCCCTCCCTCTCTCTCCGTCCCGGCTCCTCCTTCTGCTCCTCCCGCGGTGGCGGCCACCCCTGCCCAAAGTTTGCCACTTACGTTTGATCTGCCGGGGGTTGCTCTGTTTTCTCCTGGACATCTCTCCAGTGATCGGCTCCCTTCCTCCCTCTAACTGCTCGGCCGGCCGCGGGTCGGGGACGGGCTCCAGGGGCGCAGGCGGCGGCCGCAGCCTCTCATGCCCGCCGCGCACTCCCTGCGCCCGGGGAGCTCCCTCGCCGCCGGCCCCGGATGGCGGCGCCCCCGCCCCCCTCCCCCCGCCCCCCAATCTCGGCCCGGTGGCTGCGGAGCCGCAGAGCGCCGCGGGAGGCGGGAGGCGAGGGGGGGATGCCCCCCCCTGCCTGGCTCGGCGGAGCAGGGCGAGCTGTGGCTGCGGCCGGGCGGACGGGCAAGCCAGGCGGGCTAGCAGGCGGCGGCGGCTCGGACTGGCGTGCGCTGAGCTTGCGGCGGGCTGAGAGAACCCCGGCTCCGGCCGCTCGCCGCCGCTCCGCTTCTATTTTCTCAATGGAACTAGCGATGTAGCCACCAGGCTGAGCGTTCCACGGCACGGGGAGCGCAGGGGAGGGGGCGGGAAGACAGGACAGGAGAGGGGAGGGGCGGGCCGGGGCGGGGCCCGGCGGGGACTGGCTTCGGACCAGCGTCACTCCCGCTCCGGGAGTGGCCCGGCCTGGCTCCGCCCCCCACTCCCCCACCCCCGGGCCCCGGACTCACTGGCCCCGCCCGGCGGAGCCCAGCGGGCGCGCTGAGGACAGCCGGGGGGGACTGGGGAGGGCGAGGGCGGGGCCGAGCCGGGCAGCCCTGGAGCGGGGGGGGGGGGGGGGGGGGTGCCGCCCGGGGAGGGACTAGGGGGCCGGGAGGAGGAGCGGGCCTAGCTGGGGGCGGAGTGGAGGAGTCCTTGAGCAGTTGGAACGCCTACTCGGCGAGACTGATAAGGGAGGCTCAGTTTAACCTCGAGCTGAACAGCGGGGCATCTTATTAAAGAATCTGCGTGCATGTATGTATATTTATGTGTGTATCCATCGCTCCTGTAATATATAAATGTATGCCCATAAAGACTAGCTCATAGCACTTTGAAATATCAATAACTCACATTTCAGTGAAACTTTAAAATTTACTACGCCCCTTCCTCACAATGAACTACACTGTAAGGCCGGTATGAATTTAATTACTTTAGGAATGAAGTTAAGTGACAGGGTCAGTCATAATTTTAACCATGGTCTCCTGACTTCCGAGTCCATCGCTCTTTCCACTAAACATATAGCACAGTGCCTGGCACAAAATAAGGGCTTAATAAATGCTTTATCTATCTGAACCAGACTGTTTTCCTTAATTGCATTGCATTTCCTATTATAGTTATTTGTGTGCCTTATTCTTCTCTAGAGGATGTCCCAAAAGTCTTAGTGCAGTTTGGGACTATTAAAACTTAAAATCTCACAGAGACTATGTGGTCAAGATGTTTGAACTCGATGTCCTTTAAGGCCCCTTCCAACTCTGAGTTCTATTAAACTGTCAGGAAAGTACTTGAGGACAAGCTGGATATCCTCCTTGAACTGTGGCCTATACATAAGCAGGTCCTAGATAAGCATTGGCTGAATTAAGTAATGAATGAATAAGATTACACAGTACTTTGTTCCAAATCAAGTCACCAAACATTCATTGGCACGGTGGGCCGGTCACCAGTTGGAGAATCAGAGATCCTGCATTCCATTACCTGTCCCTGTCCCCTTTGTGACTGTAGGTAAAGTCACTGAAATGCTCCAGCCCTAATTCAGAAATTTATTTTGCTTGACTATACATGTTTATAACAGGAGTTTTGTTTTCCTTCAGTTCTCAATTGGGGGGGGGGGGTGGAAAGGAGAGAAGAAGATGGATTTTTGCTAATTGAAAAAATAAAATTTAATTTAAAAAAAAACAGAAAAAAATTAAACTCCCTGTTTTCTCATCTGTAGCATGAGGTGTTTGGATAAGATCATATCTAAGGTTCCTCCCAGTTTTATGATACTGTAAGTACCTAAGGAGGCAGCTAGGTGGCTCATGATTAGAGTTCTGGGCCTGGAGTCAGAAAGACCTGAATTCAAATTTGACCTCAGACATTTACTCGCTGTGTGATCCTGGGCAAGTCACTTCACCTCTGTTTGCCTTAATCCACTGAAGGAGGAAATGGCTAAACTACTCCAGTATGTTTGCCAAGAAAACCTCGTGGACAGTATGGTCCACAGGGTCACAAAGAGTCAGACAGGACTGAACATGCACAAGTACCTTCTCTGTTCTATGCCAGGCCTTGGAGGAGATATATAGGCCTACCTTCTACCTTCAAGGAGAAGACACAGATCCAATGTAAGTTCACTTTGGCATTTTAAGGCTTACAAAGGCTTCTCTCAACACAACCTCACGAGGTAGGGCTTATTCTCACTTTGCAGATAATGAAGCGGGTTTAGAAAGGGTAAAGAACTGAGCCATGATCAAAGAGCTGAGCAGTGTCTGAGACCAGATTCGAACCCTAGTTCTGTGACCTCTAAAGCACTCTCTGACAAATGGAACACTGTATGAAAAGTACAGGGAGGTACAAAATACTATGAGAGGTGAGAGGGAGGACAATCATCCCTCTTCATTTTTTGTCTTTATCCCTCTGTGGACGAATTTACAAGGACTTCCATGTCTGGCTTCCAGCCAGCAATATTGTTCTCTTTTGTTCAGCTTTTTCTAGCTTTTTTTTTTAAGGGAAAAGTGTGTCTTTTTTCATCTTTGGAAAATATAATATAGAAAACTCTGATGACACTGTAATCAAACTTTTTGTAAAATGAAGAGGTACTCACCAATGGTGTTTGCTGCTATTGTGATGGAGATCCATCCCATCTGACACATTTGAATCAGAGGGAATCTCTATGGATGGTGAGATCTTCCAGGTACACTTACTCAGTAGCTGATAGATCTCTATGAGGTATAGTGGAGTCAGGAAGATCTGAGTTCAAATTTTACTTCAGACTCACAAACTACATAACCTCTGTCTGCCTTGGTTTCCTCATCTAGCAGCTATCTCCTAAGATTGTTGTGAGAATCAAATAAAATCATATTTGTAAAGTTTTTTGCAAACATTAAAGTACTATGTAAATGTTACCTATGATGGTGATGACTGTAGCAAGTACAGGTGTATTACAGAGCATTAAATGAGTTTATAATCACTCAAAATAGTTTAGCCTAACTATCCATATAGGAAAAACCAAGTGGATGAAGGATACTTACTGTCTAGACTATTATATCCACACTCTCTGGGACAGATACTATAAATGGACAATAAGCAGGGCCCAGAATTAAAAGGAAAGAAGAGAGCAGGCTGGATAGATTTGGGGAAAATTCAGAGTTCTTTTAATGTTTTTGATGAAACAAAGGCCTATCTTTTTAACACCGATATTCCTGAAGGGATGCTAGATAACTGTATAGAACACCAAAGTCTGGAGGCAGCTAGGTGGTGCAGTGAATAGAGCACCAACCCTGGATTCAGGAAGACCTGCGTTCAAATCCAGCTTCAGACACATAACACTTACTAGCTGTGTGACCCTGGGCAAGTCATTTAACCCCATTGCCTAGACAAAAAAAAAAAAAAAAAAAAGAACACCAAAGTCTCTGGAGCATGGAAGTTGGGAACTACCCAAAGGACAAGGAAGGGGCAAAACTGGGAAGGAAAGGATTAATTAAGCACTTATTATTTACTAGGTAATGTGTTAAGCACTTTATAAATATTATCTCATTTGATCCTATCAACCTAAAATAAAGAAGACTGCCAAAACAGCAAAAACTAGGGTCTTTTAACCAAAACAAGGGAATCGTAATCTGAGGGTACCTCGAAGCAACAAGGAGGGAGTTTTGTGGGAGACACAGTCTCAAGAAGCTGTTACCAAAGTTGTTTTGCATAACAACCAAAAGTCCGCAGAGAAAGCTGGGGGAAACTCTGCAGTCTAACATCTGGTCAGAACTGGGACTCTCTTTTTTTCCTTACTCTTCTTTTTTCTTTCTTTTTTTTTTTTTCTGGTTTCAGTACTTCTCTTTTAACTGGTTTCCATCACTCTTAGGCAATTTGAAGCCCTGGGATCAGGCAAGATGAGCTGCATTCAACAATTCTCACAACAATCCTGGGAGATAGGTACTATTATTATCTCCATTCCATAACTGAGGAAACTGAGGCAGACAGAAATTAAGTGACAAAGTTAAGTGATAGGGGCAAACAGCTAGTGTCTGAGGCCAGATTTGAACTCAGATCTTCCTGCCACCATGCCCAGCACTCCATCCATTATGCCAGTAGACAGCAACATCTTATAGACTAAAAATTTCAAAGGAGAAGCAGAGTAAAGGATGTCATCAGAGAAACGTCTGATTGGAAAAGAAGGGCTGATCATGTGTTGAGATTGGGGGATAGTTCATGGACAGCATCCCTATACCTATTCCTGCTCCATATTTATCCACAAGAACTTGAGGAAAGTCCCCAAAGCTTTGGGTAAACTCCCTCAGGAGAACTCTCTAGTAGACAGGGAAGGGGGTCTCACGGGAATGGCAGGATAATGGGTGGCTTGTGATCTTCTTGGTGGGATGAGATCTCACAGTGGTTTGCATGTTGTCTCTCTCTCTCCCTACACCTCAAACTCCTTGAGAGCAGGGACTGTCTTTTTTCACCTAGTAGGCACTTCATGATGGCTTATTAACTGACTGACTGCTAGATCCAATGGCATATTGAAATATCCTCCAGGCCTCACATCGGGTTTTCCATAACAGGTGTTTAATCAATTTCTATGGAATCAAATTGGATTGAAATGATGACAGATCGATCACCCTGGGTCAGGCAAAGGTAGAGTTGGGAGTTGCTCTGACCACTGGGAGGTGCCAGACCTAGAAGAACCAGAAATTGCCAGGGGTGGGGGTGGGGGAGAAGGGGGTGGAGGGGAAGAAGGAGAAAGGAGTGATATTTGTATTTGAAGAGATTGAAAGAGAATTAAATTGTGAAATCTCTCAGCCCCACCCTTGTGAAACTCAAGAAGCCTTAATTAATTTATATTAATTAAACAGCCCAGGCTACCAGAGTGAACATCTCCCATTCCAATGCTTGGATGTGAAGAATTGGTTCCTTAGATCCTCAAGTTATGTTTTGTTGGAATAGTGACTATTTGTTGTCTATTTTATAGGGGTGTGTATGAGAGAGTGAGGAGGGTGTGTGATTTTATGCCATATGTTTAAAATATTAGAGCTGAAAGAGATCATAGGATCTTCCAGGAGCCATAGAGGTCGTCTAATCCAGCTTCCCCATTTTATGGATGAAGGAAGTGAGTCCTCGATAGGTTTAGTGACTTGTCCAAGGTCACATATCTAGCAAATGTCAGAACAGAGATTTGAACCTAGTCCTCTGACTGCCAATCTAGCTTCTTTCTCCTGGACTATAAAGAGAACTGATATGAAATGTTTTCACTCAAAGGTGAAATTTCTCCTGCCTCTTTTATACTTTAGGAAGAAGGAGGAACAGAATTAGTTGAAGGGAATCTGTTCAGACTCAGCTGCTCAGAAGCTGCTCTGTTTGCTTGCTAAATGACCGGTCTCTGTCCTCTCCCTTCCACCCCGGCTCTGGACAATCCTGCCATTCAGGGCTAGCCCAAAACCTGCTGAAATCATACTGGAGACTGGATGCTTCTGCTTATAGGAAAGGAAGCTTCCAATAGGCTCTCGATTCTCCCAGAAAACCCCTAAGGCTTGGATGGAGCAGAGAGAACCTCCCAGAGGGCGTGGGAAAGCCATAGACCCAGCCTAGGCAGCCAGTTCTAGCTACCCCTCCTTCCTGTCCCCGAGGGCCTCCCATCCTCCCCACTCTCCAGACCCCATTGTTTGGACTAAATACCTTCTCTGTTGACACCTCTCTGGTTTCACGATTTCTCCCTCAGCCTGGTTTTTATTTCACCTTTGCCGGTCAGAGGGGAAAGGCAAGCAGGCCTGTGAATAAGAATGTTTTGCTGTCTTTGAGGTGCTCGTGGTTCATGTTTTCATAGATTCATATAACTGCCCCCAGGGACCGAATTCTCTTCCATTTTGGATTTAGAGAAGAGGCAGATCTAACCCGGTAGCTAATGAACCGGTCACGCAATTACCAAGTCACACAATTTCGAGCTGAAAGTGTTAGGAGCTTAGAGATCAACCAGCTGCCCTTCCTGGTCAATTTTACAGATAAGGAAACTGAGGCCTAGGCAGGTCTTTTGTTTGTTTTTATTTCTGAACAAAGACAGGATCTGAGTCCAGCTCTTTTCATTTCAGATCTCCTGGTCTTCCCCCGCCTCCCTCATAGCTGCTTTTCTTAACACTTTACCACCTCCTCTGAGGACCTTGTTTTCAAATCAGTGTTGACATGAGCCCCAAACCTCACTTTAGCTAGCTAGCTCAAATACTTTCCCAAAGTCTCCCTTACCAAAATATCTATTAGAGTGATTAACAACTTTACCAGATTTTATTTTTATCTGGCTTTTCTAATCCTTCCTCGTTCCTAAAGACAGTATAGTTGGTGCCTCAGAGGCCTTAGCTTCAAATCCTGACTCTGACTTGACTTGTGAGACCCTGGACAAGTCATTTAATCCTGTTTGCCTCAGTTTTCTCATTGGTAAAATGAGCTGGAGAAGGAAAGGCAGACCCCTCCAGTATCTCTGCCAAGAAAACCCAGAATGGGGTCACCGTGAATCAGACATGACTGAAATGACTGAACAACAACAACTTTGGACAAGTCCCTTAACCTCTCTCAGCCTCAGTTTCCTCATCTGTAAAATAGGGATAATAGTAGCACCTACCTGCCAGGGTTGCTGTGAAGATCAAATAAAAAATTGAACTTGTTTTTGCCAGCCTTCAAGCACTATCTATATAAATGTGAGCCGATATTATTCTCCCCAACCTTCAATGTCCAAGCCAATGCTTACATCTTCAAGAAGCTGCCCTGCCTACCATTGATGTCACCTTTCTCTGAACTCCCATATTACACCCCTCAGTCATTTATTATAAGCCTATTCATTTTTTGCTGCCCAGCTCTTCCGTGTTGTCGGGTCATTCCCCAGCCAAGGTCCTGGAGGGCAGGGGCTATTTGGTATAAAGGTTCCAGAGGGTCCTAGGAGGAGGGGAGGCTCAAAGGAACTCATCTCATCGGGTCTTTGGTCCATTGATTCCCGATCATAGGTTAGAACTGGGAAAAGATCCAGCCCCTTCTTATGATGATTCTGGGCCCCAGCAGCTTTAGCTAACACCCTAGGCAAAACTGTAAAGTAAGTGAAAGTTCTTCCCTGTCTCTCTCTCCATAAGGACGAGTTACTAATAATAACTTCTGTAAGAATTAGGACTTTGGAGTTGACACAGCCCTTCCCTTCATTAATCACATTTGACTTCCAGAAAAACCCTGTGAGGTAGGCAAGGAAAGGGTTGTTATTCCCAATTTACAGATGTGGAAACTGAGGCTCAGACCCGTTAAATGATTTGTCTAAGGTTGCCCAGCTAGTCTGTGCCAAGCCTAGAATTAGAACCCAGATATTCTGTCTCTCAACCCAGTATTCTTTCCCCTGTGCTCTGTCTACATGTGAGGCACCTCTATGAATACATCCTACCTGCTCAGGTATATGTGAAAGTTCTGTTCCAAGGCTAAACCTAAGCTGGACTGGAAGAAGAAGCCAGAAGACACCTAGAATCATTTGATGCATACCCTTTATTTTACAGATGAGGAAACTGAGGTACTGAGGTAGTGTCAGAGGCAGGATTTGAACCCAGATCCTTAGACTCCAGAGCCATTGTATCTGTCAACTCCTGCTACTGTTTAGTGAGTGATTTAGAGGTGCCAGGCTTCCAACTTCCTCTCTTTTTTTCTTTAGGAAGGTGAACTAATCTGTTGAGGGGCATGTTGGAGTTACAGGGCACTGGGCAGTACTGGGCATCCAGTTCCTCTCCCACCAGCTTGCCAGTCAAGGAGTCCTCTGCTGAGAGTGAAAGCAAAAGTGATGTAGCTGAGGGTGACTTAGCCAGTCAAGTGATATATAAACAGATGGTGTCCAGATAGTTTAGCTTCCGAGTTTTAGCTTTAAATCCCTTTTCATCTCAGAGATGAGCTTTTGACAACTCTGTATATAATGTATATATGGTGGGTCTTTTTTTTTCCACCTTAAGCTGAAAACTTCCAGGGATATATTTCTGATGTCTTATCCCAGGTACTCCTCTTTGACACCAATGCTGTCATCTTAGGTTGCCGTCACTTCCCTCCCAAGGATGCTCCTGGTGCTCTGTAGCCTTGCCAGCTTTCGGTGTAGGCAAAGGGACCCTGTTCAGGCTCTGGGCAGGTGTGGAGAGAGGGAGCCATGGATGGGTCATTGGAGGGGCAGAGATGGAGGAGTGATTCACAGTTGCAAACTTAACAAAACAAAACCCGTTCCTGAGATCAGGCCAGTATACTTAGGATCCTAGGATCTAAAACTGGAGGCACCTTGGAAATTATATAAGACTCTAACTGCACCCTCCACTCCCCTCCAGCCTGTCCCCCACCAAAAAGAAAAGGAAACCTACAGAGGAAAGGTGACTTATCCAAAGTTACATAGGTAGTAAATGAGAGAGCCAGCATTAGATCGAAAAACATTAAAACTGGAAGGACTTCAGTCCCTTCATAAACCCTTACAAAATGTTTTCTTCTTTATAATCCTATGAGACAGATAGTGAAAACATTATTATTCCCATATTAAAGATGAAAAGATAGAGGTTCATGGAGAAAAAGTGAGCCATCATACCACAAGTAATCATCATAGCCAAGATTTGAACTCAAGACTTTTGACTCCAAATCCATTGAACTTTGAATTACACTACGCTGCAAAATGAGCAGGATGGATAATATTTATCAAAGCAATTTGGAAAGGGTATATAATAACATATGGACAGCTAGATGGTGCAGTGGATAGAGTGCTGTACCTGGAGTCAGGAAGACTCATCTTCATGAGTTCAAATCCTGCCTCAGACACTTACTAGTTGTGTGACCCTGGGCAAGTCACTTCACCCTATTTTCCTTAGTTTCCTCATCTGTAAAATGAGCTGGAGAAGGAAATGGCAAACCATTCCAGTATCTTTGCCAAGAAAATCCCAAATGGGTTTGTGAAGAGTCAGACACAAATGAAATGACTGAACAATGCTAGTTATTATTTAGTGCATTAAACAACGGTGAATTTGAAGTCAGATGACCTGGGTTTGGATGCTGGCTCTATAGTTAATTATCTGTATGAGTTCAGGCAAGTTATTCCATTGCCTATGAGGCTGTGTTTCCTCATCCGTGACCTCGTAGGGGGCTCTTCCAGCTTAAAATCAATGACCCTGTATGAAAGTGAATTATATGTTCTGAAGTGATCAGGGAAAGCTTCATTGAGGAAGGCATTGGAGAAAGCTGGGTTTTGAAGGGTGGGTAGGTCTTAGGCAAACAAAGAAGGTGTTACAGGCAGGAAAACTGCTGTGGATAAAGGCATCAAAGTAGAAAGTAAAAGGTGTGATGTTCCAGGGACAGTGAGCATACCGGTTGGACTGGAGTGGAGGGTTGGTTTTCAGCACCAGTAAGAGATAAGGCCAGAAGGCAGGAAATAAGCATTTATTAAGCACCTTCTGTGTACCAAGACCTATACTAAGTACTTTATGCATATTATTTCATTTGATCCTCACAGTAATCTTGGCAGATAGGTGCTATTATTGTCCCCATTTTACAGATGAGGAAACTGAGGCAAATAGGGCTAAATGACTTGTCCAGGGTCACACAGCTAGTAAATGCCTGAAACCAGATTTGAATGCAAGAAGATAAGTCTTCCAGAGTCCAGGCCCAGCACTCTATCTACTACATCACAGAGTGGCCCCTGTGAGGGGCAAGACCCTCAGCTTAAAGTGTCACCGACCTTAAGCCTCCTGCCCTTCACCATGCCCAGTCCTGTTTCCTCAGTCTTTTCTCCATTCCATGTGTAAGGAAGAGGGTCTAGAGCACATGCTATATATCTAATGCAAGACCAGGAAGAGACACAATAATTATTTGCAAGTATTTGGAGGACTGTCACATGGAAGAGGGATTAGATTTATTTTGTTTGTCCCCAAAGATCAGAAGCAGGAGCAAAGGGAAGATGTTACAAAGAGGCCACTTTAGGCTTAGGACCATAGGGACAGAGGTCCTACAGCTGGTAGGGACCTTCATGGGCCATCTACCTCCTTCCAACCTCCCCATTTTACAGATGGGGAAACTGAGCTCTGGACAGGTTAGATGACCTTGCCAAGGTCACACAGGGAGTAAGTGGCCAGATTGGAATCTATACCCACAGCCCTGACTTCAAATCCAGTTCATACGCTCTTCACTGTGTCCCACTGGAAAAACTTCTAAACAATTCAGGTTATACAGATGCAGTCTGGGTGACCTAGAGGGAGCTGGTGGTTTCTTCCTCATTGGAGGTTTTCTGGAAAAGGTTAGATGACTGACCACTTATTGAATATAGTGTAGTGGGGCTGGACAAGATAGACAATGAGGGACCTTTCAGTGTGGACATTCTGTGAGTTGATCAATCAGGAGACCTTCATTCTAACCCAAGCTCTGCCACTAACATGATGTAAATCTTTGGGTCACTGTTTCTCTCTGGGCCTCATTTTCTACCTCTGTAAAATGTGTGTGTGTGTGAGAGAGAGACAGACAGACAGATAGAGAGAGACAGAGACAGAGAGACAGAAACAGAGACAGAGAGAGACAGAAACAGAGACAGAGAGAGACAGAGAGAGGCAGAGACAGAGAGTCCACGAACCCCAAGCCAAACTGTTCTCAAGACCAGCATCTGTCCTTTTGTAATGATTGAGGGAACAATAGGATCTTTAACATATGAAGTTGGTCATTATTATTAAGCATTTACTGTGTGCAAGGCGGGCAGCTAGGTGGCACAGAGGATAAAGTGCTGGGCATGAAGTCAGGAAGAACTGAGTTCAAATCTGGCCTAAGACTTTTACTAGCTGTGTGACCCTGGGCAAGTCACTTCGCCCTGTTTGCCTCAGTTTCCTCATCTGTAATATGAGCTGGAGAAGGAAATGGCAAAGCACTCCAGTGCCTTTGCCAAGAAAACCTCAAATGGGATCATGAAGAGTCAGACACAACTGAAATGACTAAACAATGGCAACTATCTTAAGCTATAATCTTCATTAACATTTTGGGGACACATCGTATAACACGTATATCATACTTTATGAATATTATCTCATCTGATCCTCTCAACAATTCCATCTAAGTCCTATTATTATCCCCATTTTATAGGTGAGGAAACTGAGGCAGACAGAGGTTAAATTCCTTGGCCAAAGTCAACAGCTAGTAAGTGTCTGAGGCTGAATTTGAACTCAGGTCTTCTTCATTCCATGTCCACCTCTCTATTTACTATGCCACCTAAGCGGTACACCTTTATCACCCTTGTTTTGCCATAAACATCTGCAGGGAAAATAACTCAGGGCAATTTCATGTGATGACTGTTTCCCTGGGTCCAGGCTAGAAGGGACTGCTTTCTCTCTTATCACTTCCAGTTTTAGTCCTGTCTACTTGAAGAAAAAAAAAAAGCATTATGAAAGCACCGAATGATGCAATCAGATTTACTTTACAACTATTTATGTTCAAATGAATGAAATTTATCCCATAAAACAGAATTCTAGCTAGTCACTTATTCCCTCTCTAAGGCTCCATTGGGATTTTTTGTTTGTCTGTCCTTTCCCATCCATTTTTCCTTTGATATGGTTGTGGTTAGTATATTAACTGTCCCTTGGTTCCACTTTTATCTTTTTTCATTATTTCATGAAGAGCTTGAAATATTTCCTTATAGTCTTTACACTTGCCTGCCTTAATTGCATTATGATATTCGATTGCATGAATGTACCACAATGTATTTAGTCTTTGTTACATGAGTTACTATGTAATTACAAGATACAGGACACAACCATCTCTGAACACATGAGAATGACTATCTCCCAGAGTGTAGTCAAGAGGCCCATGATGGGTCTGAGGAGGCTGTCACGGAGACTGTGTCATGGGCATCTGAAGTTTTTGCACATGGAGGTCACAGGAGAGAGTCTTGATGGATGCTGTATAAGGAAAGTGTTTGGGAGAGATTGGAGCAGGTAGGAACATTCTGCAACTGATTCTGGTCTGAAGGGGATGGAGAGGAGGGACATTAGCTCCATTCCTACGTAGCATTTGTCCCTCCAAATTTATGTCCAGATACAGCAAGACTGTTGAATAAATCCTTCCATTATTTCTGAACTTTTGAAGGTCCCTCCTGAAGATCACTCCTTGCTTGTCAGGACATCGGTGCTGTGGCATAAGAAACCTGGCCTGGCATTTCTCCAATTGAGAAATGTCAAAGTATATGAACAGATATTTTTCAGTGGAAGAAATCCTCGGTATCAATAGGCATAAGCAAAAGTGTTCTAAATCACTAATACTTAGAGAAATGCAATTTAAAAACTGAAGTTCCACCTCACACTCATCAGATTAGCAAAGTTGACAGAAAAGGAAAATGACAAATGCTGGAGAGGCTATGGAAAACCAGGTTCCTTAATATACTATTGGTGGAGCTGTGCAAATTAGAACAATACTCAAAACATTATTAAACTCTGTATACCTTTTCACCCACCAACAACACTACTAGATGTGTGTCCCAATGAGTTTTTTTTCAAAGAGAGGAAAAGGATCTATATGTACAAAATATTTAGAGCAACTCCTTTTAATGGCACCAAAGTATTGGAAACTGAGGGAATGTCCATCAGTTGGAGATTGGCTGAACAAATAGACGAATACAAGGTAATGAGAGAGGGGATGGTTTCAGAGAAACCTAGAAAGATTTGTATAAACTGATGCAGAGAGAATTGAGCAGGACCAGGAGAACAATTTATAAGAAAATAACAATATTGTAAAGAGAAACTACTTTGGAAGACTTAGGAACTCTGATCAACATAATAACCAACCACACAGTTCCAGAGGACTCATGATGAAACATGTTACCCACCACCTGACTGAGAGGTAATGGACTCAGAGTATAGATTGAGACATAATTTTTTTTGGACATGGCCAGTGTGGGAATTTGTTTTGCTTAACTTAACACATTTGTAACTGGGATTTTGTTTCTTTCTGTCTCAGTGGGGGAAGGGGAAAGAAGGTGGGTCTTGCATGTTGTCTCACCATTAGATCGTAAGCTCCTTGAGGGCATACTGTCTTTTGCCTTTCTTTGTATTCCCAGTGCTTAGCACAGTGCCTGGACACATAACAGGTACCTAATAAGTGTTTATTGACCAACTTACTGATTTTCCTCACAACTCTGTAAGATAGGTAGCATGAATATTATTATTTCCATTTTACAGATGATGAAACAGAGGCTCAAAAAGTGACATTCCCAAGGTGACCCAGACAGCATCAAAACTGAATCTCAAACCTAGCTCTACTGACTACAAATCTATAAGCTATACATATAATTAAGTTGATAGACTATAAGCTCCTAGAGGGCAGGGACTGCTTTTTTTTTTTTTTGCATCTTCAGTCTTTGGCACATAGTAGATACTTAGTATTTGTTGAGGCAGTGTAGTGGCATAGTGGAGACAGAATACTGGACTTGGAGTCAGAAAGACCTGAGGTCAAATCATGACTCAGACATTTATTAGCTGTGTGACCATGGGTAAGTGACCTGAACTATCTGCGTCTCAATTTCTTCATCTATAGAATGAGACAATTGGACTCAATGCCCGTTAAGGTACTTTCTGGTTCTAATTTCTGTTCCTTTGATTGATATATGCCTCCTCTGATCAAAACACTACAAAGATGATCAAATAAACCCTAACTCTCTCAGCATGTTGGTTGACATCCTCTACAGTCTGATGCCACCCAACTGTTCCAACGTTAGTTCACGCACCCTATGATGATAAATATTTGTTGAATTGAATTAGTCTTTGAAGCACAGTCCTTACATCCTCCAGGCCTCGATGGTGGGCTTTAATTCAACCCAGCCAACATTTATCAAGAGTCTACAATGTACAAAGCAAGCACAGAACCTTAGTGGACTATTTACCATAGATTTTCCATCTCCCTGCCTTTGCACATGCCATATGCTGACTCTAGAATGGGCCCCACTTAGATTGCTAGCATTTCAATGTCATCCTCAGGTTTGCAGGGCACTCATTCATTTGGCCTTCTATAGCTATTGAAATTCTATACATCCTTCAGGCTCCAGTTTGAATGCTTCCCCTTCCATGAAGTCTCCCTTTTCCAATTCTGCTAGGCAGTAATGATCTTTCCTTCCTCGGACCCTATACAACACTGCGTATCATATATTTATACACTCATGTTCTATTTTGTGTCATGGTTAGGGATGTATATCTCTTATAGTATTTCCCCTACTAGACTCTAAGTTATTGTTGTTCAGTCATTTTTCAGCTGTGTCTGATGGTTCGTGACCCCATTTGGGGTTTTCTTGGCAAAGTTACTGGAATGGTTTGCTATTTCCTTCTCCAGCTCATTTTACAGATGAGGAAACTGAGGCTAACAGGGTGAAGTGACTTGCCCAGAGCCACACAGCTGATAGGTATCTGAGGTCAGATTTGAACTCATGAAGATGAGTCTTCCTGACTTCAGGCCCAGTGTTTTGTGCATCATGGCGCCACCTAGCTGCCCCAACCTGGGGCTACATATTAAGTTTGGTTCCACTTTGTATCTTCCCCACAACGCTTACTGATCCATCCATCCATCCCTTAGTCAATGCTGGCATGAGTTACTCTTGCTGAAAAAAAAAAATCATCATCCAACTGTTGTAAAGATGAGCCTGCCCAAATTCACACACACACATACACACACACACACATACACACACACACACACACACACACACCCCCCAATCTGTTGCTGTACTCTCAAAGGCTTTTTTAGAGAGGCTGGCACTGCCACTCTGCTGTCATAGCTTTGGAGGGCCAAGGTCACCTCCATGTGACAAGGAAGCCTGGGAGGCTTCCTATTTCCACCTCAGGAAGCAATCTGGAGAAGAACACTGGTCTGGAGACAGAAGATCACACATTCAGAGCAAGAAAAGATCTGAAAGACCCTCTAGTCTGATTCCCTGACTTCATAGATGAGGAAGAGGGCCAGAGGAGGGAATACACATTTATTAAGCATGCCAGGCACGGGGCAAAGGGCTTGACAAATATCTCATTTGATCCTCACAATAGAGGCCCAGAGAAGATGTGACTTGCTCAAGGTCACACAGCTAGTAAGTAGCAGAACACAGATTTGAACCCAGGTCCTTCACTGTATCAGGCCCTGGATTTGAGTCCTGGCTCTGACACAGCTAAGTGGCGCCATGGTGGATAGAGAGCCGGGCCTTGAGTCAGGAAGATTCATCTCCCTAAGTTCACATGTGGTCTCTGACACTTAGTAGCCATGTGACCCTGGGCAAGTCACTAATCTTGTTTGCCTCAGTTTCCTCATATGTAAAATGAGCTGGAGAAGGAAATTACAACCTACTCCAGTATCTCTGCCAAGTGTTGGACATGACTAAAAATGACTGAACACCAACAATCTGATCCCTACTCACTATGTGACTTTGGATAAGTCAAATCAAATGAGATACCACATGTCAATCAACAATCATTTGTTAAGTGCTTGCTTTGTGCTAGGCATTATACTGAAAAGTGATTTTGCAAATCTTAAAGGGCTATTTTTATTCATTGTTGTTATCATTTGTTATTGTTATCATTGTTACTGTTTTTATTCATTGTTATTATCATTTTTTATGATACTTATTTAACTTATTTTATTATGATATTATGTCACTTATCCTGGGCCTCAGTTTCCTCATCTGAAAAATATCAGATGATCTCCAAGGTCTCTTCAAGCTCTAAATGTAGACAATTGTATGGTCCCATGGAGAAGGATTTTTAGCAGATCTTCCGTATATAATAGAAGCAGCTAGGTGCCTCAGTGGATAGAGCCCTGGGCTTGGAGTCAGGAAGAACTTGGTTCAAATCTAGCCTAAGATACTTACTTGCTGTCTGCCCCTGGGCAAGTTACTTCACCCTGTTTGCCTCAGTTTCCCCATCTGTAAAATGAGCTGGAGAAGAAAATGGCAAACCACTCCAGTATCTTTGTGGAGAAAACTCCATGAACAGTATGGTCCATGGTTTCACAAAGAGTTGGATGTAAATGAATGACTGAACAACAACAATAATAACTATATCTGATAGGTACTTGATAATGTTTATTGAATTGAGAAGTTTCCTGTATTTCCTTTTGCTCTAGAGGATGTAAGACGTGCAACATGAAAACTGTGAGGCCAATTTATTCCAGTTCACTAGATATTAAATGCCTACTATGTTCCCTGTGGTTTGGCAAGGCTGCCTAGGGTTCCTGGCAGCAGGGCATGCAGATGCCTGGTGGCTCCTGGCTCAGGCTCTGTCTAGCTGAATCACGGCCCTCAGCAGCCCTATCTCCCACCGAGCAACACTAGAAGGCTACTGACACTCATCAACACCCTCTCTTTAAAGGGTTTTAATTAACTTCCTGTTTCAAGGGTGGAATAATGAGTTTTAAGCACCACATGATTCCAGTAAAGAGGTCAAACTAGCAGCAAGGATGTCAAAATAAATTAAGTTAGGAATTAGGAAGGGTTTCAAGGGAAGGAGAAAAAAAACCATTAAAAATAATCCTACATTGAAAAATGGTTCTGTCTCTGCTCCTGGTCAGGACAATCTGGCACTCACACCAGCAGGGCTGGCTCCTTCCTCGCCTGTCCCTGCTGGAGCAGGTGGGGTGATATGGCAGGCTTGGCTTGGAGCAGCTCTTAAATTCCAAGATCAGCTCTTTGGGGGTGACCTAATTTTAACTGGCCACAATCACAATGAGGAACAATGCCTGCTTTTACATGGGCTTCATGGCGTTCAAAAAAGGTACCAGTGATGCCCCATGACCTCCAAGATCAAATCTGAATTCGTTATCGTAGTGTTCAGGGCCCGCCCCGCAATCAGGTCCCAACTTACCTTTTTGGTCTCATCTTCTGCTTGGCCAAACACTCCCTAAATGCTAGCCAGATCCGTCTTAGCCTTGTTCTCTGAACAGAGTGTGCTAATGCCTATCTCCATTTTCTTACTCACGTTTTTCCAATTCCTCTTGACCTATTCTGCTTCTCCCCATCCTTCAAGGCATATCCCAATTCTCACCCCAGTGCCACACTAGGCAGAGATATCTTCTGCCTACATACTTTTTTTTTTTTTGGGCTAGGCAATGAGGTTAAGTGACTTGCCCAAGATTACACAGCTAATAAGTGTCAAGTGTTTGGTCTGAGGCCGGATTTGAACTCAGGTCCTCCTGACTTCAAGGCTGGTGTTTTATCCACTGCGCCGCCTAGCTGCCCCCCACCTACACACTTCTTGACGGTGCCATTCCTAGAATGTAGAACTACCAAGAACTTGACGGTTTTCTGACACTTATTGCATGGTGGTGTGACTAGTTAGTCTGTCACCAAACATTTATTAAGTGCTTACTGTGTGCCAGGCAATGTGCTAAGTGTTGGACAAAAACCAGGGCCTGTCTTCAAGGAATTTATGTTCTAAGGACATAGGTCAGAGAGTCACATGGCCTTAAATCTCATCTACTAATCTGGCTTCTAACACTGTGTGACCTTGGACTAGTCACATCACTTCTCTGGCTCTCAGTTTCCTCATTTGTCAAATGAGGAATGTCCCAGGTTGACAGGCGGTTTGAGAGGAAAAAGTGAGATAAATACAGAAGGACTCTGAAACCACTTTAAGAGTACTATGTCCTTTGGGGCAGCTAGGTGGTGCAGTGGATAGAGCACCAGCTTTGAAGTCAGGAGGACCTGGGTTCAAATCCGACCTCAGACCAAACACTTGACACTTACTAGCTGTGTGACCCTGGGCAAGTCACTTAACTCCAATTGCCTAAAAGTTAAAAAAAAAAAAAAAGAGTACTATGTCTTTCTCCAATGTTTCATTATACAATTCTAGAAGGCTATACCAAAAGAACAAAAGGCCTGCTATGTAGGTCCTATCAAACTGGAAAAGGTCAGAGTATAGTCCCACTAACTGCCTGTTACTCAAGGACCAACCTAGCTAAGTAAGTGCAAAGATGGAGACATCACTGGAAAGTCAGGAGCCAGCTGCTGAGCTCTTTGTCCACAGCTATCCATGAACAGAAAAGAATACAAAAGGACCTTTGCTTCCTTGCATATACAAAGCAGTGTTCTGATTTCTAAATGGTAAAGACAAAGCAATGTCACCTTTTCAAAAGGTCAGAGACTATTTAACTGGCTAGGAAGCTGAAGGTCAAGAGAAATAAATGATTTGCCCAGGGCTGTAACCTGGATTTGAGGTTATATCCTCTAGATGCCTGGATGAGCAGCCTTTTCACTGTGCCTCCATGCCTAGGCCTGAAAAGGGCACAATGGTATATCTTTGCCCAACTCTTTGGGGTGAAGGCGATCGTTGGGTGGAGATAAGTTCCCTGGAAAGGACCTTAGAACAGAAAATGTCAGGTCTTGAAAGGCCCTTAGGACATAAATATCAGGTCTGGAAGGGACCTTAGAAGACACAATGTCAGACATAGAAGGTAACTTAGAGAATAAAATATCAGATCTGGAAGGGACCTTCAAACATAAAATGTCAGGTCTGGAAGGGACCTTAGAACAGAAAATGTGAGGCATAGAAGGTAACTTAGAGAATAAAATATCGGATCTGAAAGGGAATTTAGAACATAAAATGTCATTGCAGGAGAGACTTTAGAATGTTTAAATGGCAGTGCTGGAAATAGCCCTCAGAACATGGAGATTTTAGAACATGGAATGCCAAGGTGACTTTAGAACCTGGAACAGGTTAGCTGGATGATAGCTTTACTGTAGTATATGAGACCTGGAAGGGACCTTAGAACACAGAACATCAGAAAGGGAAGGGATTGCTGGGGCTAGAAAGGATCTTAGAACAAAGCTGAGAGGGGTAATAGAGATTGCTTTTTCTATCCCCATCTCATTTTACAGAGGAGGGAGCTGAAGCCCAGAACTGTGAGAGGACTTACCCAGCAAGCCTCAGCTGGCAAGAAACCAAGCCCTGATGAGAATCTGGCTCTCCTGTTGCCCAGGCTAGTGCTTTATATGATGCCTCCTTGGGCCAGTGTTTTAAACTCCCCTTTCTGATGAGTGAGTGAAATTCTCCCTTCATCTAGGCTAACCATATTTCAATTCTCAGAGACCAGGCCCCTTCCTCCAAGCTCAGTCCTTCTGTTGCCTGTCTACAATCTCTACTTTTGGTAGTCTGGAGCACACTGTGAAAGTGCCCATGGCCTTGGGAAGGTTCACCACAAGGCCAGACGGGTTGAGGTTAATGAAATAGAAATCGTCGTCGACTTCCTTGTTCTATCTAGGGCAGAGATTCAGAAGCCTCTGGGATGTGAATGTATGCAGGGATTCCTAAAAGGGGGAAATCAGCAGTGGAATGAGACTAGGGTGCTGGGGGTGGGGGCAGGGTAGGATGGTGTTGTAGGTCCTGGTGAAATCTTAGAATGCTGGAGCTCAAAAGGAAATATAGGAGCAAGAAGGGACCTCAGAGGTCATCCAAGCCTCCTCTTTTTACACATGAGAAAACTGAGGCTGAGACTTCCCCAAGGTCGCATGGTGACTTAATTAATAAGCATGTATTAAGTACTTACGGAATACCAGGCCCTGGGCTCAGCCCTGGGGATAAAGGAAGGCAAAAGACCATCACTTTCTTTGGGGCAGCACCAGACCTAAAACCCAGGTTTCCTGACTCCCACTTTCTTCCTTAGTAAAATAGCAATTGAAAGGCCTTCAGGGTAGACCTTGTGATAAGTCCATATCATTAGTAAATATTTATCAAGTACCTACCCCCTCAGCTGCAAAGGAATAAACTAAATAAATAATAAAGCTAAGTAGATCTTTATAAATAAATTTATTATTTATATATAAAATACATGTATTCATAAATAAATAATATAACTAAACAACCTAATAAATAAAGGAATAAACTAACTAAATAAATAAAAAGAGTAATAAGCCCACAGAAAGGAATTTCTCTGGTGAGCAGGTGGCCAAAAGGGGACCAGGACCCTGGGATCCTGTGTTCCATTCCTGGGCTCCTTCCTGACATTGGGGCGGCCTCCTGGAGTGAGTGTTGAGAGGACACTCATTCCGGGCATACTCGGAATAGTAGCACCAAACATTGTAGCATTTCAATTATTTTGCTGTTACATTATAACTAAATCCCACTGCAAAGGCGGGAAAGTTTTTCATCACTGGGCTGTTGCCCACATTCAACATTGCTCCCATGAAATTGACTGCCCCCTGCAACATCATTTTACCTAGCACGACATCGGCCTGGAAACAATTAATGATGTTATGATTTGTGTAATTCCAAACTAACTTGTGGTCAAGTTCTGCTGTATCTTTTATGAGAGTCAGGGGAAAGAGCACTGGAATGGGAGACAGGAACTGGGTTTGAATACTGGTCTCTGCTCCTTCTACCTTTGTGACCTTGGATTACAAGTTTAGTGGGAGAGACAACATGAATAAAACTATCAACAGCAAGATACAGACAGGCTCTGATGGAGATAAGAAAGACAGGAAAGGCATTATGGGGAATCAGGAAAGGCTTCTTGTAGAAAGGGGGCTTTTTGCTAGAATTTGAAGAAAGCCTAGAGGTAGAGATGTGATGTTGGAAAGAAATCCACATGGGGGACAGTGTGTGTGTGTGTGTGTGTGTGTGTGAAACCCAATATCTTTAGGGCTGAAAAAACAATTTAAAATGTATTATGTCTTTTTATTTTTATAGCAGCCTTATGAGGTTGGAATTAGAGATGGAATGACTTCTAACTACTGCAAAAATCAGTAACACCCTTGGTGCTTCTGCCCCCAAATGTTTCTGACCTTCTGGCGGCTGCAACAGCTCCTAGAAGACTAATTTTCCAAAAGGATCTAGTCACAGAAATGATCCATTTTGTCTTGACAAGAGCATGAAGCCAAGACAAGCCCTTAACTGGTTTTCAAGGAAGAGCTAGTGTCTGAGGCAGGATTTGAACTTGGGTCTTTCTGACTCCAACTCGAGTGTACTATATACTTCTTGGGGCCTCAATTTATTCATGTAATAAAATAAGGCATGTGGAATAGAATATGGATTTAGAGTTGGAAGAGATTTTAGAAGTTATCCAGTCTAGCCCTCTCATTTCACAAATTCGGAAACTGAGGCTTAGGTTAAATGACTTCTCCATCGTCACACAGCTATTAAGTATCAGAGGAAGGATTTGAACCCAGATCTTTCTGACCATTCCACTCAGAATCCATTGGTTTGGGCAAAGTCACACAGCTTTTAAGGGCCAAACCAGGACTATCACCTGCAGTCAACTGCTGTTTGAAGCAATAGTGTGTTGATACAAGGAGCACTGGATTTGGAATGAGAGGGGTAGCTAGATGGCTCAGTGGATAGAACACTGGGTCTGGAGAAGACTTGAGTTCAAATCCAGCTTCAGACACTTACTAGCTGTGTGACCCTGGGCAAGTCACTTAACCCAGGGATTTGTCTCAGTTTTCTCATCTGTAAAATGATCTGGAGAAGGAAATGGCAAACCACTCCAGTATTTTTGCCAAGAAAACCCCAAATGGGGTCAGACATGACTTGAAACAACTGAACAAAAAAAAAATGTTGATACAAAGGGCACTGGATCTGGACTTAGAGGGACTGGATTTAATTCCAGCTCATCTAATTGTTAGCTGGGTGATTTTGGATGAGTCACTTTGACTCTCTGAGCCTCAGTTTCCTCTTCTGTAAAAGGGGAAAATAATATTTGCACTACACATTCCACAGGACTGTTGTGAGGCTTAAATGAAAATGGACATAAAGCACCTCTTAAATGATAAAGTGCCAATATTACAAGCCTTTTATTATTTTCGTCTCCATGGTACCAGGCTTATCATGTGTGGGTTCCTCCAGGGGTACAGAGTTTTCTATCATGAAATGAGAAACTGTAGGATTATAGGATAGAGAACTGGAAGGGACTAGAGCTCATCTACTCCAATACCTCTCATTTCTAGAGGGGAAAGGAGTTACTCAAGATTACTCAGGCAGTAATTAGCTGAGCTGGGTTATAAATCCTCTTCTGACTCCAAATGCCCAGCAGTTTCCACTGATACCCCTGCTGCCTGCCAGCTTGAGGAGTACGGCACACTATTAAGATGTTCCCAATGGAGCTGCTAACATGTCCCTTCCCTTCTCCTCCCATCCCAACCTGACCTCAGACAAGCAGATCAAACAGCGTGTCTGACTTTGAAATTGATCACAGGGAATTCCAGGGACTTATGGGCTATCTAGATCCCAACTCAGATCAGTTAGTTCCAGGCAGAGGGAAGGCCATGACCCCACATCCTGCAGACCTCCCTCTTCCCAGTCCCTCATGAGCATATTGGTAACTGAAACAGAGAACATTTTGCTCATGGAAATCTGTTGCCTCCCCCAAGACTGGGCAGTTAACTTTCACAGCTTATCACTTTGAAGGATGGGTCAGTAGTATCTATTTCTTATGCTCAGGTCAGGCTGAAGGCCTGCCATTTGAATTGAGATTTGCTAGTTATACTCCATCATAGAAAGTAAACATGGAAAGGACCTCGAAAGATCACCTGGCTCTCCAGTTTTCATGCAGGCAAGTATAATAATCCCTATTCCACAGATTAAGCAACCAAGGCAACGGAACTAAATTATTTCATTCTATTCAGTTGAGAGACAATGTGATAGTGTGGCCAAGAACACTGACTTAGGAGTGAAAGGATGTGAGTTCATCATCTTGCCTCTCCCAGCAAGTTACTGGTGTAACTTTGGGGCAGCTGGGTGGCACAGCAGGTAGAGCATGGGGCCTAGAGTCAGGAAGACCTGAGTTCAAATGCAACCTCAGATATTTAGTAGCTGTGTGACTCTGGGCAAGTCACTTCACCCTGTTTGCCTCAGTTTCCTCATCTGTCAAATGAACTGGAGAAGGAAATGGCAAACCACTCCAGTATCTCTTCCAAGAAAACCCCAAATGGGGTCATGAAGAGTCAGACATAACTGAAAAACGACAAATGTAACTTCGGCTAACTCATTTAACTTGGTGTCCCTTTCCTCATCAGTAAAATGGGGTTGGATAGTGGGGCCCTATAAGAGCCCCACAATCTCTAATTCTCTACAATTATGATATTTTTTTTTTAAATTTAATATTTTATTTTTCCCATTTATGTGTAAGACAATTTCAAAAACTAATTTCTTTTTAGTTTTCAACGTTCACTTCCATAAGCCTTTGAGTTTTAAATTTTCTCCCCCTCCTTTCCTACCTCCCTCCCCAAGACAGCATGCAATCTGATACAGGTTCTACATATACATTCCTATTAAACATATTTTCACATTGGTCATGTTGTAAAGAAGAATTAGAACCAATAGGAGGAACCACAAGAAAGAAGGAACAAAATAAAACAGAAAAAAAAAGAACAAATAGTGTGCTTCAATCTTCATTCAGACTCCATAGTTCTTTCTCTGGGTGTGGACAGCATTTTCCAATGTGAGATTTTTGGGAATGTCTTAGATCCTTGCATTGCTAAGAAGAATTAAATCTATCAAGTCATTGTACAATGTGGTTGTTACTGTATACAATGTTCTCCTGGTTCTGCTCACTTCACTCAGCATCAGTCCATACATGTCTTTCCAGCTTTTTCTGAAATCTGCCTGCTCATCATTTCTTATAGAACAATAGGATTCCATTACGTTCATACACCACAACTTGTTCAGCCATTCCCAAATTGATGGGCATCCCCTCAATTTCCAATTCTTTGCCACCACAAAAAGAGCTGCTATAAATATTTTTGTATGTGTGGGTCCTTTTCCACTTTTTTATGATCTCTTTGGGATACAGCCCTAGAAGTGCTATTGCTGGGTCAAAGGGTATGCACATTTTTAGAGCCCATTGGGCATAGTTCCAAAGTGCTCTCCAAAATGGTTGGATCAGTTCACAACTCCACCAACAATACATTAATGTAAAAACGATTATTTTTAAAAATTCTGAGTTTCAAATTCTCTTCCTCCCACCATCCTCCCCCACCTTGAAGGCAAGCAATTTAATATAGGCTATACATATGCAACAAGAATATGATCTTTAACATCTGGGAGTGCATTCCCTTCCACTCACCGTATCTCTGGCTCCATTGAATGTCTCTAATTTAGGTGGGACCTTGCAGAGCCGGCCTCTTCTGTTTCATCCCTTCTCCTGCCCCCACCACCATTACTCTGTATTTACTAGGCTCCAGTAAAACAAGCTCTCCGAGGGTAAGGACCCTCTCCTTTTTGTCTCCGTCTCGGACCCTCTCCTTTTTGTCTCCGTCTCCCCAGAGCCTGGGCATAGTTCATTGCACATAGTGGCCACCTAAGACATGTAGGGCTTCAGTTTCCTCATCTATACATGGAGGAGCCTGAACTCAATGCCCATTAAGGTTTAGTCTGTCCTGATAATGCTATCAATATATCGGTAAAGTTTTTTAAAAAGTCATTTTATTCTTCAGGCTGGTAGAGCACACTGTCTACTACAGCCTTCTGGGAGCTCCCGCAACGGGCTCAGGGCCTTCCAAGTCAGAAAGGCCACTGTGATGCAGCCCCCAAGGATGGAAGGGAGGAGAAAATCATCCAGGACTCAATATCATAAGGAAAGATCATGGGGGTGCAATGGAGAGAGTCCAGAGATGGGGTGCCTAGGACGGAGCTAACATTTCTGTGGGCCTGGGGAGCATTTTTAAACATGTGTCATTTTATTTGATCCTCATAATAACAGATGCCATTATTATAAATGAAGAAACTGAGGCTGAAAGCCTAGGGTCATATAGCTAATGAGTGTTTGAGTCAATATTCAAACCCAGGTCTTTCTGTTTCCATATCCAGCTCTCTATCGCTTATACCAACCTGCCTCTTTGAGTTGGAGGTGACTATAGAGATCCCTTAGAGGTCTCCAGGGGTTCAGTGAGCCGGGGTTCATGATAACTATTTTTCAATATAATTGGTTTAATCTGCAACCCTAGGTATTGATTTGTGTACATTTAAAACCATTTGGAGAAGGGCTCCACAGGCTTCATCAGGGTGATAAAGGGCTCCATAACACACAAAAAGTTAAGAACCCCCTGACCTAGTCCAATTATCATAGTTCATGCAGGAGAAATCAAAGACCTAGAGAAATGACATGATCAAGGTCACATAGCTGGTAAGGAGCAAGGCCTGCCTGGATATAAGCCCAGTCTCCTGAAAGTAAACACGGTGTTCTTCCCACAATGCCATACTGCTCCTTGGGTTCTAGATCTGATCTTGCTATTTGTTATCTGGGTGACCTGGGGCAAGCATCTTCACCTCTTGAGACTCAGTTTTCCAATCTGTAAAGTAGAGATAAGAAATAATTCCAGGGTTATTACAATGATCAGATAAGATAAGGCAGATGAAATAACACTTTGAAAAATATAAAATAATAATAGTAATAACTAACTATTATTAAACTAAATACAGTGCATTTTCTGTGCCAGGCCCTGTGCTAAACACTTTACAATGATTATCTCGTTTGATCCTTACAACCACCCTGGGAGGTAGGAGCTATAAAATACAATGAATTGTTATTATTAATATTTTGTCCTGGGACCCATTCCATTCTCCCCAGAGAAACATTCCAAACCAGATTAAGAAGCAGTTTTTGTGGAAAAAGCCCTAGATTTGTAGTCAGGGGACCTGGATTTGAATCCAAATTCTCTTACTCATGACCTAAGATCACAGGTCCACCAAGAGATCATAAGATATCTGAGCCCAAAAGGACTTTAGAGATTGGCTAGTTCAATCCTTTTCTTTTATAGAAGAGGAAACTGAGGCACAGCATGGCAGGATTCAGATGTTTCCAAGGTCAACTCTCTATTACCTGTACCAAATTGCCTCTCAGACTGGAAAGTGACCGTAGAGATCTCGTAGGGGTCTCCAGGGGTTCAGTTCATGATAACTATTTTTCAGTATAATTGGTTTCACCTGTAACCCCGGGTATTTAATTTGTATACATTTCAAACCACTCCGAAGACTCCACAGGCTTCCCAAAGGTGCTAAAGGGGTCCACGACACACAGAAGTTTAACAGTCCCCTGACCTAATCCAATTGCATAGTTTATAGAGAAATCCAAGACCTAGAGAAATGATAGGATCAGGGTCACATCATTCAGGTCCCTCCAGGAAGCAAAGAACAGCTGGGATTCAATCCAGAGTTACTGTGGGCAAGTCATTAGATTTCCCTGGGCCTCAGAAGGTGCTGCATTAGATGACCTTTCAGGTTTCTGCCCACTCTAAAATTCCCTTCTCTTTGGAGCAGGGTGCTCCCTTCTGTGGCCTGGCTGTGAGCAGCCTGGGTTTGGGGGAGGCAGGTTGGTCCAAGGGCTGAATCTGGGGCTCGGCATGGCTTTGAACCGCGTGCAGCGTGTCCTACGGGATTGGTGGTTTCTCCCCATCTTTCTTCTCCCACCCACCCACTCCAAGTGGCCCCCTTCTCCCCCCACCCCTTGCCTGCTCAAGTCCTGTTTGCAGAGAGATTGTTATAATGTAACAGAATAAATAGACTGTTTTCCCGAGGAATGAATTAGATACCTGCAGTGCAGAGATAATACGCAAGCAGCCCGACTCCCATTGTGCACCAATGACACGTGTTTTATAGAGCTGTGTACATTTGTATTAGTGCCAATTAATCTGCAGTGATATTATTGGGGGGGAGGGTGAAAGAGGGAGGGAGCTGGGGGTCAGGCAGTGCTATGTCTCTGGGACGTGGAGGTAGCATGAACCAGAGAGGAGGGGCACGTGAGAGGTGGGTCCACAGGCCAGGCTGCACTGAGGACCAGAGGGTGACTTTAAGGATGAATTACAGAGGCTTAGGGGCTGAGACATGCAATTGCTGTGGGAGGGAAGGCACTCCGAGTTGTAAGGCTGATTTCTGGGCAATCACGGAAGACCATCCATATAGCTTAAAGTCCCATGGGGTTCTATAATTCTAGGACATTTGGTGATAATGATAAATTTGCAAAGTGTTTTACATATATTATCTCATTTCATGCTCACCACAACCTTATGAGATAAGAGCAATACTCATTTTACAGATAAGGAAATGGAGGCAGACAGAAGTTAAGTGACTTGTCCAGGGTCACACAGCTAGTAGGTGTCTGAGGCAGGATTTAAACCCAGGTTTTCCTGATTTAAAGCCCTGCATTCTGTCCATCGTTAGTATTCAGAGAGCTGAGGAGAATCTTTGAGATCTTCCCATCAAACTGCCTCGCTTAACTGAGGAGGAAACTGAGGCAGAGAGAATTGAAATGGCAAAAGTGTTGGTGGCTGAATCAGAGGCCAAGAATCCGGTCTGCCTAGGGAGGTTTGGAGCGTCTCCCGGTGACTTGGCCCAACAGGAAATGCCTTTGAGGTGTGTTTTAAGGGTTTTCCCCTCCTTTTTTTCCTTTCTTTGCATCTCCAACACAGCACCTGGCATACAAACACAGTAAGTGCTTAATAAACGCTTGTTGACTGACTGACTGTGTTTGTGTGAAAATGCCCTGTGTTCCTACCCCACCACCCGTCCTCCCCACTAAGAAGCGATGGCTGTTTTTTATTTTTGTTTTTACAAGCAAACTGCCTGGGAGGGAGTGAGCAGCTCCCAGGAGCAGGAGGGAGGCACAGGGTGCTGGAGCCTTTACCAGCCCAGCTGACAAGATCTGGGGCCAATGCTGCCACCTGCCGCCCAGGCTGATTGGGGACAGGCCAGAAGATTGCTTCCCCTGGGCTTTTTTGTTTTGTTTTGTTTTGTTTTTTTGTTTTGTTTTGTCCAGCCTAGAAGAGGGGAAACTTATTTGAGGCCCTGTGGGCACTATATGAAATACATTGCTGACCAGTCTGTGGTATTCGTCATAGGCGTGAGGCAGAGGGCTGTGGTGTCACTGGCCTTGGGGTCAGAAGACTTGGGTTTGAATCAGCCCTCAGATACTTACTAGCTGCCTGACCCTAAACCTCAGTTTCTTCATCTGTAAAAAGGAGGAAGGTTGGGCTCAGTGACTTGTAAGGTCACTTTCAGCTCTAAATGGATGATATAACCCTATGTCCTGAGTCTGATGTTTACTGCCTCTGTGACCTGGGCAAGTCATGACCTTTTTTTTTTTTAATAACTAAAAAAAAAAAATTGAGTTCCAAATTTTCTCCCTCTTTCCAACCCTCACCCACC
Source organism: Vombatus ursinus (assembly GCF_900497805.2). NCBI lineage: Eukaryota > Metazoa > Chordata > Mammalia > Diprotodontia > Vombatidae > Vombatus > Vombatus ursinus. Next base: position 7,439,547 of record NW_020945064.1, read on the forward strand.
CATTGAGAAGGCAAGAAATATGATACCCATTGTGCATATAAAGATAGGCAAAATGTAGTAGCAAGTTATTTCTTTGTCACTCGCTGAACCTCCATTGATAAAATGGCGGTGGTAAAGTTTTCACAATAAAGAGAGGTTTTGTGTTACAAAGGGTAGCCAGGCAGGAAAGTCCATAGACCCACCTCTAATACACACTGGCTGTGTCACCTTGGGTAAGTCACTTAATTCCCATCTGTTTCTTCCCCTCCCCAGAATTACAGAGCAGGTGATCTGCACCTGGTGGAGAGAGTTTCCTTAGTGAGAGTTCCAATGGAATCACAGGTTCAGCAAAATGATAGTGATGATGATGATGATGATAGTGATGATGATGATGATGATACTTTCAGTCTTTCCTTTGGGAGCTCTTGTGAGGAAAGTGCTTTGTAAATCTTAAAAGACTAAAGAAATGCATTATTAAAGCATTTCATTTGCCTCAAAGTCAATGGTGGAAGAAAAGCAAACTGTACATCATAGAGACCTTCTGTTTCATGTGCAAATCTCTTTTTTCTGCTTTGTTATGCATATGTAAGTGCCCATTTTATTTGGTGTTTGTTAAGCTAAAAATGGACTTAAATTTTTTTAGAGGGGGTTTGAGCCTAGGGATTTTTTTTCAATGAATGATAATTAAAAAAAAGCCATAGGCATGTGCAGAAGTGGGCTCTGTGTTTGGGCACATTACGGGGCATGCATTATACCACTGGTCCCTTCTCCTTGGAAAGGCTTACACTCTAAGCACCCCTAAACTGAAAACACTCTAGAAGCGTGACTATATGGTTCCTGGGCACGAAGGGGTTAAGGTCTGGAGTGATGGAGACTCACCCACTCCTATCCTTCCTATTCTAGGTACAGAATTCCTCTCTCAATTATAGGCCAGTACTTCAGGTACCAGAGCTTTCATTGATATGGACCTTTCCTCTCCCACTACAGGTCTGCCTGAGTAGATGGTCTGGAGAACTACTTTGGCCATCAGCCTTTGATATGCCTCTTGAAATTTAACTTGGCTGTGCCCCCCATCCCCAAACCTTTCCTGCTTGGGAGCACCTATTAGATCTGGACTCACTTGCACATCATGATGAGGCTTTGGAGGAAGGCTGTAGTGTAGACCAGTTAACTATAATAGGATTTGTAAGTCATATAGTTTATGCTCTTCCAGACAGAACATTCTATGTTATGTTATGGAAGAAGTGTAAGTATGTTATAGTTATGGCTTTATAAAACCATAACTCACAATTTTTTTTTTTATTCTGGTTAATTGAGAGGCAGGTAGTAGTAGCTGACGAAGGAAAAATGGAAGGAAATGAGCATTTATGATGCAATAGGTGCTTTACAAATATCTCCTTTGGGTCTCATGATGAACCTGGGAGGGAGGGAGATACTATCATTATCCTCATTTCATAGCTGGGGAGACTGAGGCAGAGGTGAAGTGACTTGCCTAAGGTCACACAGCTAGTCAGTGTCTAAGGCTGGATTTGAACTTGGGTCTTCCTGACTGCAGGCCATCACTCTATCCACTGCACCACTTAGCTCAGAGACAGAGAAAGTTAAGGCAGCAGGACCCTAGGGGTAGCAGACTGGGTCACAGTCTAGCTTCCTGGATGTGAGAATGGATTACTGCAGGGAAAAGAGCCTGCTGTGCCTACCCCAACCTCCCCAAGTTAGTGCCTGGGGACAAAGCCCTCGTTGCCCCATTGTATTAGAGTTCTGGTGCTATAAAACTCCTCCCAGTTCCTCGCCCTGTCTCTTAAACCAAATTCTCAGGGCTCCATTTACTGTACTTTCTGAGTAGACCTGGTCTAATGCTGCCTAAGCTACTGAGAAAAGAGTGAAAACAGTCCTAGTGCCTTCTTTCCCTTTCTAGCCACCAGATGCCTGTTTTCTTTATTTCTGCATTTCTTTATTTCTTTCTTTATTTATTTACTCATTCATTCATTCATTCATTCATTTAGTTAGTTAGTTAGTTAGTTATTTATTCAGATGCCTGCTTTCACTGGCACCTTTGGGATCCACCACCCTTTCATTGTTGTGTAAGCCACAGTGACTGGTAAAGGTGGGAATTTCAAAATTTTATTCTTTATTTAGTATGTTTAATTAGTTGTTTGCCTTGGTTGATTTTTTTTTTTGGGTGAGGCAGTTGGGGTTAGGTGACTTGCCCAGGGTCACCCAGCTAGTGATTTTTAAGTTTAAATAATAATTTAAAGTTTATTGTCATGTTTAGTCACGTCCAACTCTCCCTGACTCTATTTGGGTTTGTTTTTTTTTTTTTTTGGCAGAGATCCTCGAGTGGTTTGCCTTTTCCTTCTCCAGCTCATTTTGCAGATGAAGAAATTGAGGCAAACAAGGTTAAGTGACTTGCACAGGGTCACACAGCTCGTAAGTGTCTATGGCTGGATTTGAACTCAGGTTTTCTTGACTTTAGGCCTGGTGGTATCCGCTGTAATACGAAGCTGCCGAGTTGAAGGTTTGAAGTACAAGTCTACAATGGAATTTTAAGGAGGTACCAGGGACCAGGTAAATAGATGAGATATTTTGGGGGAAGTCGGGAGTTCCTTCTGATGTATCTGAGATTATACCACGTGTCCTGAATTTCTCTAGGGATGGCAAATAATGCCATATGGAACATGAATAGTGGATGGATGGTCTATAGCCAGACAGGAGCAAAGTGGATGACCAGTGTATCAAACCCTCAAAGCCAGGAAGTCAAGGTCATTTGGGGTTGTAGAAAAAACCAGAGTGTGTGTGTAGGTGAGTGTGTGTGTGTGTGTGTGTGTGTGTGTGTGTGTGTGTCCTGAGGTCGAGTGGTTAGAGATATCAGCCAGGGCTGCTGGAGGGCAGTGTTGAGAATGGAGGCTACAGAGTTAACATCCAAAGAGCCCAGCCCAGGAGGCCAGAGGTCTTGTGGAAGGACTGCCCCAATAGCCGTCTATGGGCCACTGCTGCTTTTTATGTTGTCTAGGCCCACGCAGCAACTCAAACCTGTTCTGCCTGGTAGGACCACAAAGGCTTAGCTTAAAGCAGCAGTTCTCAAAGCATGGTTCAGGGACCCCTGGAAGGCCCTGAGACCCTGTCAAGGGGGGCCTAAAGTTTGAAATCATTTTCATAATAATTCTCAAATGTTTTCATTTCTAATACAGCAAATATTTATTAATCATGCATTAATATCGATAATAATATTATTGATAAATATTGTAATAATATTGACTGATAAATCACACAAACAAAAATTCTTGGGGAGGGGGTCCTTAATAATTGTTAAGAGCGTAAAGGGGTCCTGAGACCAAAAAGTATGAGAATCATTTGCTTAAAGGATTATTATCACCTCCATCACCAACATAAACTCCTCTGCATATAAAGACAACAACAACACCAAACATTTTTATAGTGCGTACTGTGTGTCAGGCACTGGGCTATGTACTTTACAATTCTTAACTCTCATTGGATCCTCACAACAACCTTGGGAGGTAATAATAATAATCAATAATAATAGCAATCACTAACATTCATATAGCATCTACTATGTGCCAGGCATGTGCTAAGCACTTTACAATTATTTTCTCTCATTTGATGCTTACAAGAACCCTGGGAGGTAGTAGTAGTGGTAATAGTAATAATAATAATAAAAATAAAAATAATAATCACTAACATTTACATAGCACCTACTGTGTGTCAGGCCCATGCTAAACTCTTTACAATTTTTTTTTCTCATGTGATGCTCACAACAATCCTGGGAGATAAGTGCTAAATACTCTGCTAAATACATTTATATACTCTGCTATTTCACTGTCTCTGTAATCCCTCTAGATGCAGCTAGGTGGCGCAATAGATACCTCTCTAGGCCAGAACTCCATAAGACCAGAGTTCAAATCCAGCTTCAGACACTAGCTATACCTGGACAAGCCACTTAACCTTTGTCTGCCTCAGTTTCCTCAACTGTAAAATGGGGGTAATAATAGCACTTATCTCCCAGGGTGTTGTGAAAGTCAAATGAGACATTTGTAAAGTACTTAGTATGTGCCTGGCACACAGTAGATATTTAATAAATGTTTGTTCCCTTTCCTTCCCATTAGCGTGGGCACTCCTTTACCCAGTGAAGTATTAAGATTTTTCATACGGGGCAATTTTTTTCCAAGTCTTTTCTTAAAGCTGATCCTCCCTAGAGAAACTACTCAATTGACTAGAGATTTCCTCTGGTTTAATAGATAGAATGCTGGACTCAGTCAGGTAAAGTAGAGTTCAATTCAGTCTCAGACACTTTTTAGCTGTGTGATCTCAGGCGAGTCATATAATCTCTCTGGGCCTCAGTTTCCTTTCTGGTAAAATGAGACAGTTGGACTCACCTTCCTCTAAGATTTCTTCTAGCCCTAATTCTCTGGTCCTATGAACAACTATGAACCATAAAATATGAAATATTTGGATGGGTTGGGCAAAGGGGAATGTCGTCATGCATGCAGAATTCCATGGAGCTCTAGCCTTTAGGGGGTGTAGGCCTGCCGAGGCCTGCAATCAAGCGGGCCTTGGTAGCCCTGCAGAGAGGGCTGCTTTTCCTGGCTGGTACAAGGGGGCTGTGCCTCCTGCCATCTGTGGGCCAGACCAGAGCAGAAGAGAAATGTTGCTATCTTACACAACTGTTTTCAGGCCACAACTGCTTGTATGTTGTGTCTGCCTGACGAGATTGCCAGATATTTCGCCTCCTCCACAAAACTGACTACTGACTACTTTGTTTGTCAAAATCAAACTGAGTCAAACCAACCCCACCCACTCTGCTCTCCTTCAGTGGGGCAAAGGACAGAGCTACACAAAGGAGCTAAGCTCTCAGCCTTGCTGCCATGATTTGAATAAGAACAGCTCACATTTATATAGCACTTCGTTATGAAAACACTGTAGACACTTAATCATTTGATCCTCACCTCATCTCTGGGTGCAATTATTGTCTCCATTTTGTAAGACACAGATGGGATTAAGCCCAGGATCGCAGCACAAGTAGGTAGCTAGGGGGCACCATAGTGCATAGAGCGCTGTGTTGTTTGTTGAGGCACACGACATCAGGATGCCATGACTTGCAAGTGAATTGGATTTAAGTGAGGGAGGGCTGTGCAAAGTCACCAGCCTCACTTTCTCCTCCGGAGCGATCTGGGTCCGGTGGCCAGATATAGATCAGGACAATTGGAAATGGCCCCACAGAGCATCGGGTCTGGAGTCAGAAAGACTCATCTTCATGAGTTCAAACCTGGCTCAGATTCTTACTAGCTATGAGATCACTTAATTCTGTTTGCCTCAGTTTCCCCATCTATAAAATGAACTGGAGAAGGAAATGGCAAACCACTCCAGTATCTTTGCCAAAAAAAAAACAAACCCCAAATGGGGTCACGAAGAGTTGGACAGGACTGAAGAATGACTCAACAACGCATCTTAGATTCAGAGGCAGACCTTCTTAACTCCATGTTCAATGACTACTTTACACTATACAACACTCTCCCAGTCTTCCCACCCTATGACGTTTTCTTTAAGGTTAATACAATGCAGTCCCCACGACATCCCTGTGTAGTAAGTAGGGATGGGGACTGCACTTGGGATCTCATTGGAGTGTTGACCATTGGACATTGGCACCTTAGAGTCTTAATTGCCTATAGTGCAACTAGTAACTTGTGATTGAAACCTCTCAGTCTTCGTTTTATCCTCTTCAAGGCCCGACAAATTAAGGTGGCAGCTAGCTCATTTGGTGACCTAATTCCCTCTAGCTCTGCCACTAATTAGCTGCCCGTGTAATTTTGGGCAAGTCATTTTCCCCCCTAACTTTCAGTTACCTCATTTCTAAAACAAATGGTTTAGACTCAGTGATTGCCAACATTCCTTCTGGTCTGACATGCTATGTGCATGGTGGTTCCCAAATTTTTTTTGTTCCTTGAACCCTTTTCAACAATGACAAAAATGTCTTGTCAACCCTCAAGGTAATTGAATACACTACTCATGCTATTCTGTAATTACTGAATGCTTAAGGCACTATTAAAGAATTTTGGGAGGAAATCCCTTGGACCATCATCTTATAGGACCCACCATTCTAAGGTCCCTTCCAGCTCTAAAATTTATATTCTAAGATACCTTCCAGCTCTGACATTCTTTTTTGAAGATCACACAATTAATATTTTCCATTCAATTAAAATGACAATAGCTGGAATGTATCAGGTCCTTTCTCAAGGATCACCATCTTCCTTTCCTCCTCAACTCCTGCCTTAATACTAGGGAGCTTCAGTATCCACATAAATGTTCCCTCAGTCTCCTTAGCCTTCCATTTCCTCAACTTCCTTAAGTCCCATGACCTATTCATTAACCTTACCCCAGCCACACATAGGGATGGTCACACACTTGGTGTTGTGTTGCTCACAAGTGTTCTGTTGCCCTAGCCAGAAATTCTAACGTTCCCATATTTGACCTCCTATCATGCATTCTCTTCCTATGTTCTCCACCCTCCCTGAGATCTCCATTCCTTTCACTAATACTTTCTCAGACCATCGCTTCTGCTCTGACTTCGCTTTGCTCCTCCAACCTCAAGCCAATAGTTAGCCATTTCAACTCAGCACTGGCTTCTGCTCTGGAATTCCTTGACCCCTGGTTGTAGGATTCCATTAGAATATAAGCTTCATGGGAGCAGGGATTGCCTTTCTTTCTTCTTGTTCTTGTGTTCTCAGCACTTAGCACAGTGCCTGGCACAAAGTAAGCACTTAATCAATGCTTCTTGACTTGACTTGTCTTAGCATCTCTCTTCTCTTCTCTTGCCAGATCTCAGCCCAAGATTGATTTCAACATCTTCTTTCTCCATCGAGGAAGTCCCACAATTGTGTTGACTCTGTGTTATAGATTAATTGATTACCTAATTCATTCACCAAATCTTCTCTTCCTTTCTGAAGGAACCCCTCCCCTTCCCACCCACACCTCCTGTTCTCCCTCCTGTCAGCTGAGAATCTTACCTCTTACTTTACTGGGAAAATTGAGGCCATTCAACGTGAGTTCCCTCTTTTCCCTTTCTCTTCATCTCAACACCTCTCGACAATCTCCCCGACTCTCTCTTCTCTTCCCCCAGTCCTTCTGGCCAAGGCCAACCCTTTTATATGAGCACTTGCTCCCATCTCCTCTTCCTAGCAGATTGCATCCTCAAGTTATCAATGATCTCTTAACGGCCAAATCTTCTTAATCCTAACCCTTTTTTGACCCATCTGTATCCGACTCTGCTGCCCATCTTCCGCTGGGCACTCTCTCTTCTCTGTTTTCATAACATAGCTTTCTGCTTGTTCATCTCCTAGCTGTCTAGTGACTTCCCAGTCTGCTTTGCTGGCTCATTAGCATAATGCCTCCTAATTGTGGTTGTTCACAAGGTTCCTTTCCTACTGTCTTTCTGCACTCTCGCTCAGTGGCCTCATCGGCTCCTGTGGGTTTAACTATCATCACTTTGCAGATGACTCCCAGATCGCCACATCCAGCTCCTGTGTCTCTCTCTCAGTTTCAATCCTGGATCCCCAACTGCCTACTGGATGTTTCAAACTGAATGTCTTAAACTCAACATGACTAACACTGAGCCCATTATCTTTCCCCCTAAAGCTTCCATTCTTCTAAATGTCCCTATTGCTGCGGAAGGCATCACCATCCTTCCAGAGCTTCAGGTCTGGGATCTCAGCATTGTCCTGAATTCCTCACCCCCCACACCTATCGTGCCATTTCTCCCTTCATATCCCACATTGGAAACAAGCTCGGCTCTCACAAAGCCACAGCCTTAGTTCACAGCCTCATGTCCTCTCACCTACATTCTTGCAACAACTCCCTAACTGGTCTCTCTGCCTCAAAGCTGTCCCTACTCCAGTTCATCCTCTATGTTGTCAAAGTAATTTTCCTCAAGCGTAGATCTGACCATGGAGCTTTCCTCCTCAACCAACTCCTGGGACTTCCCTGTTTAGCTTTTAAGGCTCCACACAACCTGGCCCCAACTGAACTTTCCAGTCTTCTTGGGTTTTATACCTTCTCCTGTACTCTTTGAACCCAGCACTGCTCTCCACAGGCTAGTCTCCAACTCTGGTACCTTCACAGGAGGGGTGGCATTGGCCAATTCTCATCCCTGGAAGGTACATTCTTTATCTTCTCCTCAGAGTTCCTCTGTGCCCTTAAAATCCAGCTCAAGAGTCATCTTCTTCTTCTTCTTTTTTTTTTTTGGTGAGGCAATGGGGTTAAGTGACTCGCCCAGGGTCACACAGCTAGTGAGTGTCATGTGTCTGAGGCTGGATTTGAACTCAGGTCCTCCTGACTCCAAGGCCAGAGCTCTATCCACTGTGCCACCTAGCTGCCCCAAGAATCATCTTATGCTTGAAACCTTTCCTGAGTCCTCTTTCCTCCATCCCAAACAACAGTTGGAGTCCTACCTGCCAGACTACCTATATTTAACTATTGTGTATGTATCTTTTAACTTTTTCGTTTTTTATATCTCCAGCACCTAGCGTAGTGCTTGGTCCATAGTAAGTGCTTAAGAAACGTTTGTTGATTGAGCTCTGTTCTAAGGCCCCTCTCAGCTCTGACCTTCTGTGATCTAAGGTCTCTCCGATCTCTGACCTCCTGTGTTCTAAGGTCCCTCCCAGCTCTGACATTCCGTGGCCCAAGGTTCCTCCCACCTCTAACACTCTCTTTTCTTTTCTTTTTTAAGAAAAAACAAAACAAACAAAACACATTTTCGTTTCCAAATTTTCTCCTTTCCTCTACCCCTCTCCCACCCATAGAGAAGGCAAGAAATACAATATTCATTATACATATGAAGTCATGCAAAACATGTCTACATTAGCTATGTAGTGAAAAAAAAGCCCAAGAAAAATAAAGTGAAAAAGCATATGCTTCAATCTGCACTGAGTTCATAAGTTCTTTCTCTGGAGGTGGATAGCATTTTTCAACATGAGTCCTTTGGAACTGTCATTAACACTCTCTCTTCTAAGGTCCCTCCCAGGTCTGATCTTTAATGTTCAAGGCAGAGGTTCCCAAACTTATTTGGCCTACTGCTCCTTTAAAAAAAATTATTCAGAACCCTGCTAGAAATTTACTTTCTTTAACCCTTTAATGGTTTTTTTTTAAAAATTTGCCTCATTTAAAAAAACTATTTTAAAAAAATGATGCATCTTAAATTTAATCATTTATTGTAAATTTGTGGGTTTTTTTCCTGCATTGAAATTTTGATGACACAATATTGTGATGTAACTGTATGGTATCGTATTGTAAACAAGTCATTACACATACATATTCCTGTCATGTATGCTGGACTTCCTGACAAGGTGAGACAGGCTTGCCTGCCAACACTTGCTTGTTAAGACCTGTTGGGGGACTTGACCATTGATCAGTTATAACTTGCATTTTATGTGCTTATTTGGAAAATAATGTAATCACTATGACTTTAACTCTGCTACACAACAGATGAAACATGTACGAACAGTTTTCCAAAATTTTCTTCTCTTCTCTTCTTTCCTTATGCTTCCACCACCCCCTTATTTTTATTCAACGCCCCGGGATTGCACCCAAGGATACTCCCACAGGTGGATCATTCCAGTGCCCCCCAGGAGGGGGCGGTATCACCCACTTTGGGAACCTCTGTATAATCTAAGGTCCCTTTTAGCTCTGATCTTTTATGTTGTTGTAAAAACCCTCCCAGTTCAGAAGTCGGTGTTCTAAGGTCCCTCCTAACTCTAACATTTTCTCTCCTAAGATCTTCTCAAACCCTGCCACTCTGTATTTTAAGGGCCCTCACAGCTCTAACCTTTTATATTCTAAAGTCCCTCCACAGTCTGACATTTTTTCTAAGATTCCTTCCCATTCTAACATTCTCCTTTCTCCCATCCCTCTCAGCTCTGACTTTTTATGTTCTAGGGGCCTCTCAGCTCAGACTGTGATTCTTTGATTCTATAATCCAAGCTGATGAAAAACCCCATTTAAGGACTGTCAAGTTACGGGGGTTTTTGCAGGGGCATCCTGGAGAAAATAAACACCTGAGCTGACCAGAGGGCACAGAGTAAGAGGGACTGGGCCAGCCTGGAGCTCCGTTTTTTTGTCCTTGCAAAAGCAATGCCCCACTCTACTGTCTGACATATCCTGCCACGATTTTGCTTTAAATTAAGCCATACTAATGACTTTCCACCAGCTTTATCTCCTCTGTGCAACACTCTAGGAGGCTACCCACCCACCACAAGCGCTCTAAGCCTCCAGAAACAAAAGAGGGGGAACAATGATTCTATCGATTCATCAAATTAATTCGGCGGTTTTACTGACAAGCCCCCAAGTGTCACGGATTCGAGCAGGGGGGCCGAAAGCTCTTGTGTTGACTGCATTGGAATGTTGTGATTGCTATGGTAATTAGAGACTATTACACAGCACCATGGCATCAGACTCCTGGCCTTTTTCTTCTATGCTCTCATAAGTAAAATAATACCAGACCTAAGGGTCAAAGACCTGGGCCTTGAATCTCAGCTTTGATGGTTCTTGGCTGTGTGACCTTGGGCAAGTCACTCTCTTGACCCTCAATTTCTTTATCTATAAAATGGGAATTAAAATATTTGTACCATCTACCTCACAAAGTTGTTGTGGGGAAAGTCCTGTAGAAGTAGGAGTTACTATTACATCCCAACCTTTAGCAGGGGAAGGCAAGGTTGTCCTCTGAACCGAGAAAGCTCATAGGGTAAGAGAGCTTGTTTAAGATTGTGGGCCTGCGTAATATGATGTGATTTGATGATGTGAAAGTTTTCCTCCCCTCCCCCCACTCCCTGCCCAGATGCCACATTATCTGAAATGCTACCATTGGAAAGCCACTCCTTTGAGTTAAACATTCCCTGCCTTCCACCATTAAAAAAGTCAGTTAAGTCACTGACACTTTAGTATGAATGAGCTGATTCAGTTGCTGATCAAGAAAACAGAAGCCCCTGAGTGCATAGGATGTTTGGATGGCAATGGGGTCTGAGAGCAGAGAGTTGGGTTCAAAGAGGGGAGCCTGGGGGTACCAGAGATAACATTCACATTTTTATCATGCAACAGTCCTGATTGCCAGCCATAACAAATAAACAACAAACAAAACAAAGCAAAACAAAAACCAGCTCCTAGGAGCAGTGCTAGGTCTTCAGTTGGAGGATGGAAAGCTCAGAGGTGCCCAGGAATTACTTCTTGGCTAGGTTGCTACAAACACCCAGGAAAGAGGCCTTATCTTATTTTACACAGTTTCTGTGGGTCAAAGAAAAAACAAACAAATGAGAAGGGAGTGTGGGAGGGGAGCAAGAAGGGAAGAAGGGGCAGGGAACAAAATGGAGTCCCTCTGGTCTCAGTTACTCCCAATTCATGTGCCTTCGGTGGAGTTTGGCAGGGTTCCTGGGAATCCTAGACCACCTTTCGTCTCATAGTCCCAGAATTCACTGGGGGCTTTCTTCACGAGGTGCATAGGAGGGGAGTGAGGGAAGGATTTGAAGTCAGTTCTCTCTGGCTTCAAACCCAACCCTCTTTCCACTATACCACTTAGGCAGTCCCCCCCTTTTTCTACCTCCAGGTACCCCCAATCAAATGGGAAAGCCTTTAGTTATTAGGGTCCTGACAATGTTCCTCCTCATTTCCCTTTCCCCATGGAAGCAGGACCTTGGCAGATCTGGTCTTTCTTTCATGAAGATAGGGTCAAACCTGACCTAGCCTCACATTAACTCTGATCTTTTTTGCCCTTTATCAGCCTGAATGGAAGCCCTCTGATTTTCTTTCATGGCATGTGACAATTAAAAGGGACTTTTCCCCCTCTTCTGCTTTAACTTTTTCGTAACAGGTATTGTCCTCAACTAGCCCTGATCCTCCCCACTTGGCCACATCTCTAATGATGACAGCACATCTCTAATAATGATGGCACATCTCTGTCCCTTTTGCTCTCTTTAGTCCAGAGGGGCCAGAGGTGACACTAAGCACATTGCTATTATCCTATCTTCACATGATATGATTTTAAGGCCCTTCTCCATCCTGACTTTCTTCCTCAGGAGGCTCTGTTGTTTATTAATGTTCTTTCTAAAATGGGGCATTCAGAACCAAACACAGTGGTCTAATTAGGGCAGAATATAAGAGCTTAAGATCACAATAGGTTTTTTGGTACTCATATCACACTAGTAATTTATAATGAGCTTATAGTCCCTCTGAAAACCTCAGATATTTTTAAGATAAATTGCTGTCTAGCCACGTTTTCACTCTGTATTTGTGAAATTGATTTTTTTGAACTCAGGTGTAAGAATTTAAGTTTAACCCCACTAAGTTTCATCTTAGGAACTTTAGGAACATTCTAGCCTGTCATATCTTTTTCGATGTGTTAGTTATCTCTCCTAGCTTTGTGTCATTGACACTTTAGATAAACATTCTTGTCACTTTGCTCTGTGGCAGTTGCTGTTGCTGTTGGAATTACCTCTCTGGGGTTGTGTGTCCTGATTGGTGAGGCACCCCCCCCCCAACCCTGGCCATCCCTGGGTCTTGATTGTGCATCACCTGGGGCCATCTTCTTTCTGTGCCAGTATGTGTACCCCATCCTCCCCACTGTTGTCCCAGGAACACTACCATTGCTTCTGGAAAGGGTATGTCAAGTACTATTATTCCACTCACTATTCCTGAGACCTTCCCAGATCAAAACATCCTTAGCTACAGACTATTCCTCTAGATGTGTTATCTTCTCCTACTGAAATGTAAGTCCTTTGAGGGCAGGGATGTTCTCTCATTTGTATCCCTAGCACTTAACACAGTTCCTGGAATATGCTGTTGTTGAATCATTTCAGTCCTGTCTGATTGTTCATAACCCCATTTGGGGTTTTCTTGGCAAAGACACTGGAGAGGTATCCTTCTCCAGTTCATTTGACCCATGAGGAAACCAAGGCAAACAGAGTTAGGTGACACTTGCCCAGGGGTCATATAGCTAGTAAGTGTCTGAAGCTAGATTTGAACTCAGGTCTTCCTGACCCTGGGTCCAGCACTCTATCTACTGTACCACCTAGCTGCCCCTGTACATACACAAACATATACAGTGAGACCTAGTAGTTCAATATGATCAGTTTCCTTTGTAATTCTACATGTTATTTTATGCATTAAGAACAATTATTGAGAAGAGATTCATAGGCTTTTCCAGACTGCCGGAGGGATCCAAAGCAAAGGAAAAGGTCAAGAAGCCATGTAGTAGGACACCTAAGAGAGCAGCCTTGTGACACGTTGGAGAACAGGGAGTATCCCAGAGATGAGCCACAGATTTGACAATTACAAGATTCTTAGAAACTTTGGGGAGAGCAGTTAAAGCTCAAACTTCATCAAAGCTGGAAGTGATAGAACCTGTTCTTGCTGCAGCTATGCTGGCTCCTTGCTATTGCTTCCTTTTCCAGATGGTCACTAACTATTCCTTCAAAAACAGGTTCCCAAATTTTGCCAATAATTGAACTTAAGCTTACACTTTGAAGTTTCTATCCACTTTCCTTTTTAGAAAACTGGAACAACAGACAACCTTCTCCTACTAGAGTTTGGCTTCTGAGAAATTGTTCATTTGACTTCATTTCCTTTTTTTCTACCAGCTCTATCCCTCTCCTTGCCCACTCTGTACCCTGCTCCTTCAATCCTAGATCACTTAGAAAGCCAGTGCTCTCACATCACCCAGAGCTACTATTCTTAGAAATCTGGGCAAGGTCATCACTCCCCAAGAGGCAGCCCTCACTTCAGATCTTTCTCCCTCCCTTTCTCCTCATTAAAACTTACCTGTGTTGTGGTCCATTCCTTTGTGGACTTTCTAGGTAACAATCTGAGAAGCAGGGTGCTAAGAACCCTTGTTCTGCTAGATGGGGGGTTGGTGGTGCCAGGTTATGATACCTGTTCTCTTCACACTGCCAACCAGAGATTAATTGCAGTTAATAAGCTCTTTCAAAGTGCAGTCCTCAGGGAGGGATAAGTCTGGGGCCACTTATGAATGTGAAATGCCTAATGAGATAATCAGATTGTATTTTTTTGTAGTTATAGGAATGGAAGGTTTGGCTAGAGGGAGGAGAGAGGGGAAATATTGGAATGTGGGTGAAGGCAGGCCTGGGTAGGGTGCTTCAACAGGGAGCTTGATATAGCTGTGGATAGAAAGGTGCTGAGGCCTAGGCAGGGGAGGGTCCATAGAAAGGGAGGTGGATGGGTAGTGAAAGACTGCCTAAGTGGTACAGTGGAAAGAGGGTTGGGTTTGAAGCCAGAGAGAACTGACTTCAAATCCTTAGACTTAGACAAATCCCACTGGTTGTATGATCATGGGCAAATAATTGAACTTCTTTGGGCCTCTTCAGTTTCCTCATCTGTAAAATGAGGGAGTTAGACTTAATGGCCTTTAGGGTCCCTTCAGGCTCCAAATCTGTGAGCCTATGATCTTTAAAATGGGGGAGGGGTTGAACTCCAGACCTCTAAAGTCTCTGATACAACTCGTTTCAGCTAAGATATGAATGGCTGACAGTGGATTCATAGGTTTCCATTTTTAAGAAAGGACTGTCCAGTGCCTTAGCCACAAGGACTGAGGAACTGTGGAAATTTCAGATACCCTAAATGAAGGAAAGAGTTTTAGTCACAGGGACATACATAGAATCATAGAATGTTAGAACCAGCAGGGACTTTAGACTATTCTCATTTGACTGATGAGGAAACTGAGGTCCATGTTACTTTGCATACATGAAACTAGCACTGGCTTTTCTACCTTTTAGCTTGTGAAATACCTACCCCTGTGATTGGGAACATTGGGGGAAAGACTGGTATTTCCAGCTTTTTCCTTTCCTGCAAAGCACCATCTGTCTAACCAACTGGCTTGCTCCCTCCCTAGCTCCTTTGCCTGATTACTGGGGCTATAACTCTTCAGGTAAGTAGACTGTCACTGGTCACTAACTATTACTCTTTTGACTCTGTGTTCCCACCCTCACAATAGTGTGTGACTTTGGGCAATCACTTCTCAGTCTCAATTTTCTCATCTGTAAAATGGAATAATAATACCTATTTCACAAGTTTGTTGTGAAGACTAAATAACATATATAAAGTGCTTTGTAAACCTTAAAATCCTATTATTGTTGTTGTTATCACTTGTGTATATTTCTTATGCTCCCACTCTGATCCATTAGATCATAAGGTATGTGATGGCAGGGACTTGGATGATCTGTTACTTATTTCTACAGCTCCTGTGGTACCTAACACAAAGCCTCAGAGAAGTGAATTTAATACATGTTTGTTATAATAAATTTTATTTCTCTTATTTTCCCCCAGTGTGAAATAAAATTCTTTTTTGGTTGCTACTGAATCTGCCCACAGGAATTGCCTAGTTTTCATTTCCTGATTGTCTTCCTGGAAGCTCTCTTCCTGACAGCCTCACCCTCTCTCTCTTTCATGGGAGTGGCTGGAACTTCTAGACAGAAACAAGCCCCAATAAGGTAAAAGGCTTTGCCCTCAAAGCGGGGAGGAACTTAACCTTTGGCTTTGGTTCTCAATAGAAGCCCTAACTGGGTAATGCAAGCAGTGCTATCACCTTTCTCTTTTCGTGGGCCCTCAAGCTCTTCTCACCTGTTTCTGCCATTGTAACTTTGTGAATGGAGCCAGGTGAGGTGCAGGGTGAGGCACTTGGTGCGTGAGGTGCCATTTAAAAGCCAGGCCCGGGAATGACTGTGTATGTCAGGGGCTTAGGATAAAAGACATTGGTGTCCTTGTTCCAAATGTAGACCAGAGCAGAGTGGCTTAGACCCGAAGGTTATGCTGGAAATTTGGCCTCTGTGAGTTGGCCCAGTCCATTTGTTTATAGGGAGGGTTGAAAGATTGGAGGTGTGCCAATTTATGTTGATAATAATGGTATATGTTTATGTGGTACCTGGGCTCTATGCCCTGCAGTCTGTCCCACTGCTTCATCCTTAGGATTTCTGGGTCTATCTGCTTTGCTCCTGGACTTTAAGTCTTTTCTGCTCCAAGTAGTGTATAAGCTCTTTGGGAGCAGCAATTGTCCCACCTTTTCTATTTAGATGCTGAGCACATAAGTGCTGAGAATCATGTTTATAATTGGGGAAAATAAAATTATAGTGTTATGTGAGAGACTAGTAATATTGAAAATTCTAAAAATAATCATTAAAAAAGCATCATGGATCTCAGTTTAAGATCCCCAGCTCTAAGCAGAGGGCTTTGATTTAGACCAGGGCCTAGGACCAGACAATCGCTTCTTAAGTTACCTGGAGAAATCTAACAGGTCTCCTCCTTGGACCACACTCCAGTCTCTTGGACAGATCAACTCATTGTGATTACCACATCAATTCCCACAATAATAATCCCCATCCCCACTCAGGAAAGAGACAGTAGGAAAACTAGAGGAATCTGCAGCTCATCCTGATTGTTTCTTACCAGCTCTGCTAAGGTTGCTCTTATTCATAGGCAATTACTACATGGAGACCACATATGGAAGCTTCTTCTTTGGTTTTAGGGATGGGAACTCACAGGTCAAAAATGTCTTCTCTTAAGTGCCACTGTCCCTCCAATTTGCTATGTTGAAATTCCCACTAATAGGACTCATGCCTTTCCATTGTGGCATTGTGATTCTAGGAGGCTCCTGGTAAGATGCAAATTTATCTGGGATGAGGGGGACAACGTACTGGTCCATTATCAACTATTAACACCAATACGGACATAGTAGGTATTACCCTGCAAAGCAGGTATCCAGGTCCTGAGAGAAGGGGTCTCTAGGAGGGTAAGTTTTGATGCAATAAAATATTAATTGAATAGCTCCTCCAGGGGGAGGAGTATGCATTTGTTGAAGTGAAGGGCAATGTTGAGAAGAGGGAAAGAATTTGATTTCAATATTGGGCAATTTTTCAGGGAAGGTGTCTGAACTGGGAGGGTAAAGCCTGAGGACTATGGGTACTGAGGGTTTGTCAGGGGGCAGGAAAAGAAGAATGGATGCCAAACATAAACTTTGTTTAGTTTTCAGTTTTGCCATGGGCCATATCTGAACTTGGGCAAAAGGTCTAGCAAAAGAGGAAGGTGAAATTATTGGCCACAGTGAATTTTGGGCTGATAATGAGTGAATGTCCCTGATGAGTATTACTAGTCCACTGAAAACTCATCAACTTTTCCTCATTGTGCTTGTCACATGGGTATTGGTGCCATCACATGGGCAAGATGGGTTTCTAGGGTCTAGGAGGGGGGTAGTTTAAAAACGAGATTTTAATCTCACTAGATTCCTTATAAAAAGGTAAGAGTTGTTTAGGTTTCCACAATATTTTAAAATGTTTCAGGAGATAACAATTTCTCTGACTAGCCTGGACAACAGATGGAGGGAGGATGGGGAATGACGAGGAGAAGAGCAGCTTGAAAAAAATAAGCAAATGGGGGAGTTTCTATGAAAATGTTGGCATATATTTACAGGCTGTGAGCTATAGATCTTGTGTTTTGGGGGTGGGGTGGGTGTTTTCCAGGACAACCTCCTAGTTCCATCTCATACTTTATTTAACAATATTAAACAGGCACTTCTGATAGCACACATACAACATCATAAAAGGCAACTTTTGCTCAGTTTGCTCTCTTTGACAAAATATCAAAATAAAAACTTTTGACATAGACATTGCACCCAAGGTAAATTTTTTTTAATACATTACAATGAATCTTAAAGATACACATGAACAGAATAAAGCTTCTTTTTTTTCCCCTTCTCTTTTTAAATCTTTAAAAAGGCCAGGCGCCAACTACTCTGTATTGTGTCAGTGCATAAATACACCTCCTTGATCTGGGAGCTCAGGAAAAGCAGTCCTTGGTCTACTCATTTCTTTCATAGGCTGCTTTGCACCTGAGTTTTTCTTTCAGACTGCAGAGTCTGGGTGTATCCTCTGCGGAAATATGACAGAACCTTAAGTGATTGTAATGTGGTGGAGAGACCAGTACAATGGGACATTATCTGCAATCTCATTGGTCTCTCTCATTTCCCTTTGAAACAGGCCAAAGTTTTGTCCCACTAGTCACTCTTGGACCCCACCTCCTCCCCACCACTTTCTTTTTTTTTTAATCAAGGAAGTCTGTATTCACATTTAAAAAATGACAACAGTACCAGGAACTGCATAGTCAGAGAGCTGATGCTTAGAGCTGCTAACTCTATACAGTGAGAGAGGTTCAAACTGGTGCTTTCTGGGACTGTGGAGAAAGCACCAGGCAGTGGTGGCAAGTGAGCCCAGTTCTCTCCATTTTCCACATGGAAAAAAGTTCGTCACAAATTTCAAGGTGCAGTTTTAGTCAACTGGCATTTCCCATCCATTGGCAGCATTTACAGTGGTCAAATAATGGTACCGCTGTCTGAAATGAGAGGGCCCACACAATGTCAAGGCTATATTAGGATAATTTTGCTATGCAGGGAAGGAATCCCTTGGGAATGACTGAAACAGAAAGCTTTGCACCCTCCCTCCAATTTCATTTACAGGGCAGGGTGTTGTTTTAATAACAATAATAATAACAACAATAATAAAAACATACTGCTTTGTCAGTTTCTAATTAGATGACTTGTACAGGATAATTTGTGCAAAATCGTTGAACGTTTGCTTTCTACAGTGTACTGCACCTTATGAATAAGACGCACATGGAATGAAGTTCATCTCTTTAAGTATTTTGTATAAAGATAACACAGACACAGTCTCCAAGGGCCTATACCCTTGTAACCTCAGCACTTCTGCAAGAAAGGAATTGCTCTTGACAATTCAGGCTGCCCAAAGCGATTACAATTTTAGTTCATGAAAATCATCGGAGACATCAAAGTCCCAGCATTTGCATGATAAATCAGGTGAATAAAAAAAAAAGATTAGTAGACACAAAGCAAACTATTTCACAGAGATAGCAGTGCAAGTTCATTTAAGCTAGACAGAGAAACCATGCTACACAAATGAATGTAATGCTTTGATCGTTTTTTCCCTTCACCAACCCTGTGATGACAGCTGAGGATCAGCACAAGTCACTTTCATAAATTACTCAGAAGTATCTCTTCTTAAAGGAATTTTAAAGCTAGTTAATTTTTGGCCAAACAGTTGGCTTAGAAGATTGTTCTGGGATTCAACTGTTCTATACTTGTGAGTTTCAGCAGGTTTAGCACCTTGGACAGTTCTACTCCTCTTTAGAGAGCTGTGGAGGGATGAGGGGGTTCCTTTGGGTACCACCTCCCGGAAAGATTTCCCCAAGATCCCTTTCTTGCATTTGGCATTCCTTTTGTGGTGGTGAGTTTCTATTTTCTTCTGATTGTATGGGTCAGGCACAGTTTTCTTGAGCTGGCTGCTTGTCCCTGAAGGTCTGGGTTTGGAGACTCTGTTGTCCTGAGTCCCACGCCTCCTAGAGGATGGTATGGAGCTTTTGTTACTTGTCCACTCTGTTTTTTTAAAGTCCCTTGGGCCCTCACCCCTACCCATCTCTGGAGCTTTCCTCTTCTTCCCATCACCCTTGATGTTCTCTCTGGAGCCTAAGTTCCCTTTGTGCCCCAAGCCCCTGTGTTCTTTTTGTCTCTTGGAGAATGCTTTGGTGGAGATGCTCAAAGCTGGCTTGTCAGGGGATATGCCAAGATCTTTGTGGTCTGGCTTAGTTGAGATCATCACTGTCTCACTTTTGAGATGGGCGCTGGTAGGCTTTGGTTGACTACCACCTCCTTCTTTGACATTGCTCCCAACATTGTCCTTAGACCGAGGACTCTGGTTGGGCTTGGCTTTCAGGGTGGTGGGCCTTGGTACATCCTCAGCACAGGGTGAACTGGAGGCTGCCTCTTTAGGGACATGGTTCACTGTTGTTTTCTGCTGCGGGGCTGAGTCCTTGGTGGCTCTGTTTAGAATTGGTGATGCTGTTCGATCCTTGAGGGGCTGTGCGGGATGGGGAATCTTAGTAGAACCAAGTTTGGAGGAACTTTCTTTCTGGGACATTGTGGTTCCACTGAGGCCACTCCCTGGGACCTTCTGGGGTTCTTTGGGCCATGGAGCCTCCGTCTTGTTGCTGTGTGATGCGGGGATTTTCTTCCCTGTCCTGACCAAAGGGCTCTCAGTTGTTGTATGTCCTGGGGAACTGGGATAGTCAAGTGTCTCTTTGTCAGCATTCACCACTGGTTTATTTTGAGTATTTGTGTGTCTGCTTTGCACTGGAGTCAGGTGAAGTGTTAGATTTTCATCAACTTCTTGGCTCCTCCCAATTGGAAGTACAGGTAAGTCTTGTTCCAGTTTGCTTGTTTCTAGAAAAGGAGCAGGGCTCCTTGGAGGGCGATCATCTTTTGACTCCTCTATGCATAGCAGTGCCATACTATTACTCTCCTTGCATTCTTCTGGGTTATCTGAGAGAGGAGTATCTGAGAGAGGGGATAAGCATGGCGGAGGTAACTGCAGAAGCTCAAGAGGATAGCCTTCCATTTTGTCCAAGTGGTCAGAAAAGCAGCCCATCAAGTCCTTGGATTTTTCTTCACTGGACAGTCTTGCTGAGGAGCTGGGTGCTTCTTCTAAGAAGGGTTTGTGTAGAATTGGGGGAGACTTGTCACCCAAGGCAGGATTGGTGCCAACACTGTGATCTAGTGGGCCTGGTGTCCCCTCTGTATCTGGCCCTGGAAGGCTGTTGGGAAGTGCCACCTTTCTCTTTTTGTTGGGTGGCATGCTGTCCTGGGAATTGACCTCCTTTTTCTTCCTCTCCTTTCCCTCCCTGGCTCCAGCACCTGGTCTCATCACCCCCCTGAATTTGAAAGTTCGGTTCCCTTCTGCTAGGTGCTTCTCCATGTGCCGTTCATATTGTTCCTTCTTGGAGAAAGTGTAATTGCATGTACTGCAGATGAAGGACTTTTTGATGACATGCATCACATCAGCACAGAGCTCACATGCATATAGCGTAGTGTGCTTGATTTCTAGCTTTTCCTTCACACCATGCTCCTGGTTCAGGTGACCACGGAGCTCTCGGGTCTCCTTGTAGAACTTGGGACATCGGGTACACATGTAGATCTTTTCAAGGCTGTGCACCACCAGGTGGCGTTGGAGTTTGAAGGGCTTAGGAAACTGCTTTCCACAATGGTGGCAGTCCCTAGAAGGGTCTTTACACTGGGGGTGCATGGGGACCACTTTGGAAGGTTGCTCCCCACCGGGTCCGGGATCAGGAGACCCTACTTTGGAAGAACTGGATGGAGCAGCGTCTGTGGTGGGGAAGCTGCTGTTGGCAGGACTGTTGGTTGGAGCCAAGGGCTTGTTCTTGCCACTGCCTTCCATGATGTCTTGACTTCCTTTGGGCTCTTGCACTTTGGTGTCTTTGCTCCCTTTACTAGCAGAGCGCTTGCCTCGGGAGGGCCTGGGCTTCCGATTCATGATGGTGTTCAGGAACTGAGTAACTGCATTGTCTTCTCCAAAGCAGGTGGGCAGCCCTGTCATACATTTCTGAACTTGACCTTTCCGAGCAAACTTTGCAGCATGCTCTCGTAGGTGTTCGTTGTACATCCAGACATCCGAGATCTCCTTTAGGCACATGCCACAGGCCCAAAGGCCTACCTTGTTCTTGGCATGTTTCCCTTTTAAATGTTCCTTCAGTTGTTCCCTGGAACTGAATTTCCGCTGGACACACATGTAGCATGTTGGGGGAGGGGATGGGTTGTGTGTGAGCTTATGAAAGTCCAACTCCCCCAGGGTGAGAAACCACTGGAAACATACTTTACACTTGTAATGCTTTCCCCTGGTCTTCATGGTCATGTCACTCAGACTTCTTCCCCTTTTCCCTTCCTCTTCTTTTTGTTTGTTAGGTTGGATGTGTTCATTCACTTTCTTCTTAAAACCTAAAGTGCGTGGGTCAGACTGGCCTGAACAGTCTTCACAAGTGCTAAAGAAATGCATGTCTCTCATTTCAAACTTTGTGCTCAGCAGCTCAATGTCAATGGGGTGAAGTTCTGGGGAGCCTGAGTTCCTGTGGATATGACCTGCATAGGTCTCTACCTCCAGCTCCGGGGGCTCAGGACTTGCTTCTCCCAAAGAATACTCATTTTTAGCTTCCAAAGGTGACTTGAAAGACATTTCATTACAATGATCCAGGACTTCCAGGTCATTCCAAACAGCTGGTGATATGTGCAAGCTGGGGATGGCTTCCAACCGATTGTTTGGGCAGAGATAAGTCAACATTTCATCATCATCCAGATTGAGGTCCATCTTGTTGTCACTGTCTGTTTCACTGTCTGGCTTATGAGCCCCTAAGCCAGGACTCAGAGACCAGGGGTCATTCCCATGACACATGTCCAAAGTGAAGGCATCATGGAAAGACATGGACTCATAATTACAGGGGTCTTCCTGGGTGACACAGAAAGAATCAGTGTCACTGAGATCAGATGGCAGGCGGATGGAGAACATTTCTGTGGACCCCACCATCTGGCTGCTGGTCTCTATAACTGGTTTGGGTTTCTTGGGCCCTTTCCCATAAACACGAGTGCACTTCCTCCGGGAGAAGTGATCGTCCCTTGGGAAGAGAAGAGAAAATGTGGCATCATCATCAAATAAGTGCTGGAGGTCCACTTTGGCTTCATCTTTGGCAAAGGACTCTTTGCTCTGCTCTCCCCTGTTCCCATCCTGGGCTTCTGAGTCCATCACAGTGTCCTCAGAGAAGACCTGGGGTAGACTGTTGGTTGTTATAGTTTTTCTTTTTTCTGGATCTGAAACTCCTAAAGGCAGATCTGGCTTAGCAGGACTTAAGGGTACCTGCTTCAAGGGCAAATCATGCTTTTCCAATGTGCCTTCTTCTAACTTCCTTCTTTGCATTACATATTCCTCTACATTTATAGCATGAGCATTGTCACGTGTCTCATTGTAAACACTGCACAGTCCTTCCTCTCCAGGCCTCAGGAAATTGTCTTCCCAGGATTCCTCTGAAACCTGGACCTGATCTCTTGTAGATGGGCTCTCCATTCTCCCTTGCCCATTCACCACATCATTGATGGTCTTCTGGCCAAGTGTCTCTTCTGTGAATAGTATTTGACTGCTCATTTCATCCAAATCCTTGAAAGTCTCATGGACTGGTCTGGCACTGAGAGATGGCTGGACTGAATGAGACCAGTCCTTTCCCAGTGGTAAGAGGGAATTATTTGACTGCCCAGGATAATTGGCAATGGTAGATGATGAACTTGAGTCACGTCTATCTAAACTCACATCAGGAGAAACTTCTGGGATATTCTTCTCCAAGTCAGAAGCCTCAATGCATGCATTTTTCCTTGGGAATCTTTTCACTTGCTTTTTTCTCACTCCTGTAATTAATTTCCCTTCTGAATCACTGTTTAAGTCTGCAGGTTCTTTGCTCTGGCGCTTCCTACCTTTACGCCTCCTGTCTAATTTTTTAGGACTGGGCTTCCTCCTATGTGACTTGTCTGATTTCCCAGACTCCAAGGACTGAGGTTGCATCTTTGCTATTCCATTCACCAAGTCTGAATGAAGGAATTCATGGGTCAGTGGAGGAGCTGCAACCCTGAGGCCACTTAGCCCTGGCCTGACCTCCTCATGTTCTTGGGTGTTGGGCTCATTTTCCAGAGGTGGTCCAGGAGTAGGGCTGCTATTGATTAGAGAATCACATGCCTTCTCTTTCACTGTCATGGCCCTTAGGCTTTTCGCAGAGTAACGTCTTGATGTTTTTGGTTCTTTTTCCAAAGGAGCAGAGCTTGATCTGGTTGTTTTATTTGGCAATGATGGACCATTATTCTTTATCCGATGTTTCACAGCTTTGTGTCTCATCAAGCCAGGTTTGGATTTAAAGGACAAGGAGCAGACATCACATGTGACTTGTAGCTCATTTGACTGTGGGGGACTTCTTTTCCACTGGCCATTCCTCAAAGGGGGTGGCTTTTTATTATATCTACTCTTTTCCTGGGTGGGGTCCAGGTGGCTTTGCACATCACCGATGGAAGATTCTGGCAGATCATTTCTGTGGCTTTGAGAAGGATTGATTCTTAAATTGTCCTTTCTTGAGTCCACACTTGGAGAGGCAGAGTTAAAGGAGCTCATCTCTGTTGCTGCCAAAATGTGGACATCCTCTGGGTCCCCAGTGTCGGCATCAGGCATCTTTGTAAGTTTGGGGTCCATAGCTACAGAATAGATCTCTTCATTGTTTCTAGCTTCTCTTTCTCGTTGAGAGCTCGGGTCTCGCTCCGCTTTAGCTTCCCTGCTAATCATATTGTCCTTGGGACCCTCTGGGTAAACTTTGCTTTCCTCTTGGGAGTGGATATTGAGAGTCACATCTGGGAGGGATCTTGGTTGGTTTTCTGTGTGGTGGGGACATGCCAACTCCATGCAGGTGCATTTCACAGGCATCCTTCTGACAATATCATTCTGGCCCAAGTGTGAAATATAGGAAATGGTGGAGTCACATGTTGGTGCTTTCTGGGAGGCCTCCTCTGCCAGGGGAGATGATGTAGCATGACTGAGGTCAAAGAGAGTAGGAGAGCTCCTTGGTTCCTCTTCTCTAGGCTCCACTTGGTT
This sequence comes from Vombatus ursinus, assembly GCF_900497805.2. Taxonomy (NCBI): domain Eukaryota; kingdom Metazoa; phylum Chordata; class Mammalia; order Diprotodontia; family Vombatidae; genus Vombatus; species Vombatus ursinus. Next base: position 7,464,062 of record NW_020945064.1, read on the forward strand.
ATTTAAAATGTCTTTCTGTAGGCAGCATCTGCCATTGTCACTGATATTCTGGTCCTGAAATATTGGCTGAGCTGAATGAACTTCTTCACCAGTGTGCTTTGCTGCTGGGCTCTGTTCAGGGCAACACTTTAGACTTTTCTCAGCATCATAGATGCTTTTCTCCAAAGACAAAGGAGTTGATTTCCTCTCTGGGTTGTGTAGCAGGATGTTGTATTCATCTTTTTCAGCTTGAGTATCCATAGTAGTTAGGAGGGTTTCAGCTCTATCACCCCGCAGACATTCCTGGCCAGAAGCTGTCGCCTGCAAAGGAAGACCAAGGGCTGAGTCCTCCCCTGAGGGAGGGGCCTGAAGGTGCTCTCTTGGAGAGACACTGGCTTCTTCTGCAAACGATACTGAAATTGTTTGGTTTTTCCAGTGGTCCTTCTCCAAGAGGTGCTCAGGGCTTGGGGGATAAGTAGGCAGCACTATCAGCCCATCAGGAAATTTCTCAAGGGTTCTTTTGCTTTTCTCAGCAGAGGGTAACTGCTTCTCCTCCTTCCCCCAAGCACTGCCATTGCCTCGTGTTTCTGGGATTGAATCATCCAATTCCTCTTTCTCAAGAGAGAGAGGGCTTAATGGGGAGAGTTGGTGCTTTTTAAATGTCCAGGTTTCTATGTTGTGGTCTTGCTCGAGCTCTCTGTTGTGTTGATCTTCCCTTTTTGGCAATTTGGCCCCTGGGGAGTCAGATGTGTTACTGAATGGGGAGGGATTGGTGTCTTCTGAGACACCATCTGGGCAGATATGAAGGTCACCTGTTTCTGGGCTCTGATGTAGCTGGGTTACATGATTTTGTGGCTCGGGGCTCCCCACTCTGGATTGATTTGCAAGGAATGGTTCTGTTTCACTGAATGAACCCAGATTTCCACCTGTCTCTGGGAACAGCTGAATTCCAACTGGGGTGGCAAGAGGTGTTGTTTGGCCACCTTCCATGATGCCATCATCATTGTCATGGCCACAAGCCATGTGCTCATCTTCCTGCCTTTCCTCTTTCAGATCAGAAGAGCTGGTGTTTGGGAGCTGGAGACTGGCAGAGAGTAGCTCTGTGAGGCAAGAGGGCATTTTTTCTTCCTCATTATTTTGGACCGTCCTGGCTACGAAGAGCTGGAGCTCTTGTAGGGGATTTGCTGTTGAACCCTGGGATGCTGGTGCTGTCTCACCACTACAAACTGGGTCTTTGGCCAAACTCAGCACCTCAAATAATGAGGCTTTCTTGTTGCCAGTCTTCTCACAGATTGGCATTGGTGGATAAGAGACTGAAGCCACAGCTTCCTCATTTCCCTGCAATATAGGCTTCTCTTCACTTTGATGGGAGATGACTGCACTCTTAGACTTTTCTGCCCTATTTGCCTTCTTGAAGGCATTTTCCTCTGAGGTGTTGAAATTTTTGGCATCAGGAGATGAGGTGGTGTCTAGAACTGAAACTCTGTCATCCTGAAAACCCATTTCAGATTTCAAATGGGTTACTGCATTGCCAAATGCTTCCAACTCGGGTGGCTCACTGAGTGTTCGAGCCATCTCGTGTGGTTCTGGAAATACGTCTTCTCTAGTTTTTCTTGGGAGAAGCTGCAGAGGATCTTGTTTAGTCATTTTGCTAGCCTCCCTATTTTTAGAACTCATCGATTCTCTGATGGGGCTGCTCTTTGTCAAGCTCTCTGCAGAGGCTAAGAGCTCTAATTTTTCAGACACATTGGGAAAGGAGGGCTCAGCACTAATGAGGGAGTCATTTTCTATCTCAGAGCAGCTGGTCTGCTTTGAAATCTCAGCTTCCTGGAGCTCGAGCTGAAACTGGTCACAGGTCAATGGGGAGCCAAAAGGATCCATAGTGACTTCATCTTCTTGTGTGTTTGGGGCCATGCTTGTTGTCAGTGGGTCAAATGATATGGCACATGACCAGCTTCCCTGATGACTTTCATAGTCTCCGTTCACGCTGGCTACTTCTTCTTTCTCCTCGGTTGGATCTGGTCCACTGTGACTCTTGGGTGCTATAAGATTTGTGCCCTCAAGATTGGTGAGCTCATGGGCTAAGAACAAATGCTTCTCATGCTCAGGTTCTTGCCCTAGAGGTGAAGGTGGGAACTGTTTTGTTGTTTCAGGTGCATCCAAAGCAATAAAGTGCTCAGGAGATTGCAGGACCCCAGGGGCTGCATCGTCGAGTTTGCTGGTTTGAAGCTCACTTTCTAATTCTGTGACCAGTCGCTTGATTTCCAGCTCATCCTCTGACATGTTATTCATAAAAGGTACATTATAGTCTCCTATCTTTCCTGGCAAGGGGATTTGGCTGGGAGTTGCAGTTCCTTCGTCAGGGAATTTCTTATCTAATGATTTTTCCACTGAAAGGTCATGAAAACGGCCCATGTCATCAGACAAGACTGGAGACACCTCTTCCAGAGTCCAGTCCTTTTCATGGAGAAATGGTGGGTACTGTTGCTCAAGCTCAGTAGGTTTGCTTGGAGAGGTGCTCTCGCAGGCAAAAGGAATGTAGCTGACCTTGCTGGGGGACATGCTGCCATAGAGAGGAGTATCAAATCCGGCCACAGGGAGGCCACTGAAGATAGATGATGAATCAAAACTCAGCGGGGGCGAGACTTTGCCTGGTTCGGATTCTGTTGTGTAGGGTGGAATCTTGGAGGGTCTGGGCTCAAAGGCATTGGAGCTGGTGCCATCCTGGCCCAGGTACATGTTCTCTACATGGGATGATCCCAGGACTAAAGGTTTTGAATACAGGTTCCCGTCATAATGACTCGATAAATCCTTTTGCTCAGGGGATGTTTCATTAGTGGTGTTCTCATAAGAATTATGCCCTTTGCTAGAAAGCATAATCCTGATGGGATCCCCGTTATAACAGCCAGTGGGTATGGCAAAGTCTTTAGGGTCTGCACTGGGGCCATGGTTCTTTAAGTATTCCATGCTGACATCTGTATAGCTGATATCCAGAGAGTTTGAAACCTGGGATGGATTAATTAACTCTGCAGTTTGGTACTTCAGAGTGTCCTCATTGAAAGGGGAAAATGGAGGCTCAATATTATGGGGGGTTTCTTGCAAAGTGGATAGAACTGGACTTTCAGAGACTTTCGGTGACACCACACCAACATGGGTTTCTCCCATCTTGGACTCTGAGGCTGCCTTTTCATTGCTGCCAATCTGGTTGGGCTTGGAGGTTATGCCTTCTTTGCTCCCTGTTGTTTTTTCTTCAGTCAGAGTGCTTCCATTTTCATTTACATAACTGGTCAGTGAAAAATTGGACTTGCTACTTGGTAAGAGCTTGGTTCTAGCTGACAATGCTTTGGCCAAGCCAGATCTCTTGCCCTTCTGCAATGGGTAGTTTTCAGGCGGAGTTTCCTCCTGGTTAGGAAGCTGTGGAAGTTCCGTTGGAAGAGGAAAAGTGTGGTCAGAGTCACTTGGGCTCCTTATCTCACGGATGCTTTCCTTGTCGTTGTCAGAATTTCCCTTCTCAGTGCTTTGGGACTGCTTCTCTATCTGGCTGGCCAGATTAGCGCTTTGATCATCACCAGGGGAAGGCTGACAGACCTTCTCTGGGCTCAGGGACACACTCTCTTTCTTATTCCCTGCTTCATCATTTGGATCCTTCTGGGAATCTTGATATCTCTTTCCTCCCTCTTTCTGGCCCGGTTCCTTGTCGTCTCGGCTTGGTTTTAAAAAGTTGTGTCTGGGCCTGCCGTTGATGCTGGAATTTTCCAGTTGTCTTTTCCTAGGTGCACCCAGGGAACATCCTCTTCCTTCCTCATCGGAATCAGAGATGTAATCATATTCTCCAAACTGCCCGCTCTTGGCCGTGGGGACAGGCTTTGGGGTCACCAGGGAGAACTGCATGATTCGGCTGTTCTTGACTTGTAGTTTATGGGGCTTATTTTTCTGCTGTACGATTTTATGAATAAGTTCTTTGCTCCAGGTACCATTTCGGGCTTTCCTCCTCTTCCCTTCCTTCTTGGAGAACCTGTGCCGCTTAGGACTCCCGGGCCCAGGATGTGTGTTAACTGTTCTGTCCTGGTCCTGGCCATCGGGGTCTGAATCAGGGCTGCTTCTTCGGGGTTGTTTTCTTAGTTCCCTTGAGCCGGGCCTCGTTGCGGGGGTTGGGGTAGAGGATGTCTTGTTGAACTTCCTCCTTGGCCTCCCTCGGTTTCCTTTCGCCACTTTGTTATTCCCTCCTGTCCCTAGGGGATCACTGGGAGTCAGTTCTTTCCTGTACAGACTGACTCTCTTCCCCCTGCCCCGTTCCCTTGTTTTGCTTGTCTGTTCTTTTTCAGGCGGTGGTTGCTCTGCAAGTCTGCTTTGACTTCTGCGCCTGGTCAGGTAGCCTTCTTCACAGTGACTGGCTGTTGGGGGTGGAGGGCCCTGCCCCCCATCTGGGGCCACATGCTTGGGCTTGTTCTCAGCTCCTGCTCCTTCCTTGGTCTTGTAAGGCTGACTGCTGCCCAGACCTTTCGTGGCTGAGAGTTCTTCATCAGTGAAAACATCGATAAAGCTGCTGTCAATCTCTGGGTTGTCCGATTGGTACTCGAGGCCGTTTAGTGCCTCTGTGATCAGGCTATCCAGCTTGGCGTCCTCTATCTCCAAGTCGGAAGCCGTGAGAGACAAGGAATTTGTAAAGAAGTTTCCTTTTAAGGGGTCCTCTTTGCTTTCTCCCTTACCCTCCCCATCTAACATGAAGTCTGCAGACTTATTGGGGGTGAGCAAATGTGAGTGGGGATCAGAAGGTCCCTTGGGCGCCGTGAGCCCAGACCCAGACTGGGGAGCCCGCAGAGGGTCTGGAGGGCGCTTTCGGCCATCGGTCAGTCTCGAGCCATCTCGCATCTCGGCCGGGAATGTTGAGTGTAAACCACAATACTGCCGGTGTTCCAGGAAGGATGTGAGGTTACTGTAGTTCTGGTCACATTGCTTGCAGGTCAGCAGTACATCCAGTTGGTCTAGGCTAGCACTGCTGATTGAGTTAGCTAGGAAGTGATGGGAGGAATAAGGGGGCAGCTCGCCTTCAAAGTTGTCCAGACCTCCTTTGCTGACATCAGCAAGTGCTCTGGGAAACTGACTCTCCTGTAGGCATTTAAAGAGGTTCTCATCCTTTGGTCCATCTGCAGGGAAATGAAATGCCTTCATGGTCTCAGGTTGGTAAGGAAGGGACAGGTCACTCGATGGGTCTGGAGAGTGGAAAGTCTTCTTGTTCTCCTTTGGGTGAATGGGGGGCTGGAAATAGGAGGAAGGGGCAAGTGGGACTGAGAGCTGGCTCTCTTCTGAGCTGTGATTAACAGGACTGGTAGACAGGGGTGACAGAGAAGAACAAGTGCTATTGCTCGTGGGATTGGGGACAGGTGAGGGCAGAGGGGATTTGACTGGAGAAGTTGCTGCTAATCCTGGAGGGGGCAGGGCCAAGGACAGCTTGGAAGCTCTTCTGGGTGAGGCCTGAGGCTGGCTTATCCCAAAGAACAAGGGTTTGGTCCTGGCATCACAGGAAGGAGAGCTGGCTTCCTTCACCCCTTCATAGGGATAAACACCTGGAGGGCCCCCATTCAGTTGGAGGGGTTCACTTCTCTGCGCTGTGATCTTTTCCCCTGCACCTCGAATCTTCCCAGGATAGCCTGGAGGGCTGGACAGGTGGGCTGTCTTTGGCATCTTGCCCACTCCTTGCCATTCCGATGTGCCTGGAGGGAAGGGAAGCTTTTGGCTGTTCAACTGTCTTGAGGGTTCGATTCTGTTTGGATTGGGCAGGGCAGAGGTGAGATGAATCTGCTGCCATGTTACCCGGGCACCCTTTTGAACGTGGGGCCTCTGCTCAGAACTAGGCTGGCATTCAAAAGAGAACTGGTTCCCGACTCCGGGAGCAGTAGCAGCAGCAGCAGCAGCAGCAGCAGCGGTGGTGGAATAAAGTGCTGAATTTGGGTCTATCGTAGTAAACGTCTTATTGCCTCCATCCCATGGCTGGGCCACCTTGGAGTGACCCTCGGTTACCGTGGAACCATCCTTATCCAAAGGCATGGATGCCGGGCTCATGCCATTGGCTGGGGAACCTCCAAAGACTTTGTTTGGAAAGTGCACTTGGGGGAGTGAGTTCTGTGGTATGTTCCTTCTAAGAGCGTTACTTGGCATTGGCATCCTTGGGTTTGGGACGTTGTGTTTTGCTGAGGATTGCCTTTTTGTGACAGCTTTGGGCATGCTACCATGTAAACTTGTTGAGAAAATGCCTTGGCCTTCTAAGAATGGAGTTGGGTTTTGGTCGTTAGCACCAGAGGAAGAGATAGCACCATTCACGTCAGGGGGAGGGTCTCCATGCCCCTTGTAGCAGGGCAGAGGTGATGGAAGCTGAGCTCCTTGAGTCTGTGGATGCAGAAATGGAGCTGACTGCAAAGGGAGTGAATAGGCCCGGCCTTCTTGGGACAAACCGTCAAAGGAACCCTTGTTCAAGGGGTCTTCCTGCCAGTCCCTTGAAGAAGAGTGGAAGACAAATGCCCCGTGGTGAGCTGCCAGGGAAGCACCCACATACTCTTGGCTGGTAACTTCGACAGGGAAAGGCTCGGACACCTGGAATGGATATTGAAATGGCACAAAACAGTGGGCGCTGGATTTGCTGCCCTCGGGGAAGGGGCATGGCTTGGCAGGGGTGACTTCATAGTTAGCACCTGGGAAACTCTTCTCAGGGGAAGGCCAGGAGTCAGTCCTGTTTACCTGGAACTCCAAATAGTGTGGTGGCCTGCCCAGGCTGGGGCTGTCCTGCGGAGGGCCTGCTTGCTGCTGGTCCTTCCTGCTGTGATGTGGGGGTGTGGTGGTTGGGGCCTGTGAGGTATAGTTGGTGGAGGTAAGGCTGGAGGGAGCCTCCTGGAAGTACCTGTTGAAGCCGACTTCTTCTTGCTGGAGCTCGGCCTCCCGCTCTGGGATACTGGGGACATTGAACCGGTAGCTTCCAGATGCAGGTCTCTTGCTGGCCTCTAACTTTTTTGGTGGGGTGACTTTCTGTTGTGGGTAAGCAATGCCAATAGTGGGGTTGGCTCGGGAGTTGGCGATGGTGAGCCTGTAGAGCTGCTGATGGCCTCGTTCCCCTTTCCCAGACCTTCGGGTTTTATCCCGGACCCTGCTCTTCCCTGGGGGAGACTGGACAGCCCCCTTCCCAGCACTCCATGGGCCATTACTTAGCAATTTTGGCCTGTTGTGAAGCGACTTGAAATCAATCTTTCCAGCCTGCTGCGGCCTGATCACAGCCTCCCTTTGGCCGTGAGGCTCTTTGTCCTTGATGCTAAAGGGGGAGGTTGCCTTGGGCAGTCCATCAGACTGGGGACTGTTGAGCTCCCCTCCTTCCAAATTACCATGGCATTCAAAGTCCTTGTCTTGCTCTTTGGAGCTGGGCTCAGGATCCTTTATGGAATAGACATGCTGTGTCTCTCCCTTCATGGTACTGGGGAGGAGCAGGGCTAAAAGGGAATGGCAGCCCTGGGATCCTCAGGAATGGATTCTCTCTCTCCAGGCATGGTCCCTCAGTTTCAAGTATCTCAGAGGAGGCTCCTGACCAAGAGTAACTGGGAGCTGTCCCTGCTTACATCCTCATCACTCCAAAAACATGGGCCGGTAATTGTGACAAAGGCTGTTCTCATACTTCCAGACAGAGCCTGAAACAAGAGGATAGCATCAGTTAGCATGGGAAATATAGAAACAAGCAGGTTGGCTAGGTGGGGACACAGAAGAGTGAGCGTTTCTATAACCCTTTACATTTGTGTTTTCATTTGATCCTTACAACAATCCTAGGAGGGAAGTGATATTATTATTATTATTATTATTATTGCCATTTTACAGATAAGATAACTGAGGCTGGTGGGGGGAGGGTGTTAAGTAACTTTCCCGAGTTCATACAGCCAGTAAATGTCTGTGGCTGGGTTTGAGTTCAGGTCTTCCTGACTCCAGGCTCAGTGCTCTATCCAGGCATCACCTAGCTGTTCATATCCAACTATATATCTATTCAATGAAACCAAACCAAGCCAGTGGACTGGGAGGCCAGATAGTTCCAGCTTTGTTACTTGTTGGCTCTGTTACCCTCTGTAAGTCACTTAACCTAGTTGGACCCCAAAAAGTATCAGACTAGTTGCTGTCCAAGGTCCTTTCCAACCCTTGCAATCTACTACATGAGATAAGAGATACCTGGAAAGGACCTCAGAGACCATTTAGTTCAACCCTGCCATTTTGTAGATGAAGAAAGGAAGGTTAAGTGACTTATTTGTTTAAGGTCATACAGGTAGTATTAGAGACAAGATCTGAACTCATGCAACTCAAATACAGTTTCAGGGCACTTTTTAGAAGCAGCTAGGTGGTACAGTGGATAGAATTCTGGACTTGAAGTCAGGAAGACCTGAGTGAAATCTCGCCTCAGACATTTACTAGCTGTGTGATTATCAGCAAGTTAAAGCCTCTGTAAGGCTCAGTTTAAGTGGGGTACAATAAGAGTACCCACCTCACAAGATGTTTACAAGGACCCAGTGATCTCACATACGTAAAGTGCTCTGCAAACCTTAAAGCACCATATAATAATGCTGGCTATCATTACTTTGACTGTAGCAAACCAATTCTCCATTAAATGTGAAGACTTACTAGCTATAATCTTTCACATTTCTATGATTCTTTTAACTTTTCAAAGCCAGTTCACACTGACTACTTCATTTAATTCTTAGAGAAGGCCTGTGAGGCAGATTGGATATTGGCCGGCATCTTCATTCTATGGATTTGCTCGATGGCAGAGTTGGAGGTCTAGAAAACATGGGTCTCCTGACTCCCACTGAGTGCACTTCCCACCAACCATGCCGCCTCCTGGGCCCAGTCTCTAGACATCTTACTCTGAACATAGAAGCTAGAGGCAAAATTAGCATGGTGGTGTGGTGTGGTGTGGTGTGGTGTGTTGTTTGTGTGTATGTATGCCATGGGTGCTTGCAACTTTAGGCTGGGAGCTAATATCTGGCTTCTTTCCTTTAGTGGGAGGTGGAGGGAGGATATTTTCCCAGTTCTACACACACACCTTAGGGAGAAGCTAGATCCCTCACCTGGGTCCTGAGTTGTCACCCCTCCAGGCCTAATGGCTGTCAAGACTCTTTCCTTGGGCTTGCCTTCCCTGGGACTTATTGTCCCCAATTTTTTGCCTGGTTGGGGTACTCACCTGAGGATCAGCTGTGGGAGTTAGTGGTGAGGAAGGATCTCCCTCCACCTGTAGACTCAACTTTAGTGCCATCCATTCCCTCCTCTGCCCTTTTCACTATGCTCTCTAGAACCCTCATCCATTATTAACAAACTCCCTTCATCTTAGAATTTCCTCTCTCTTACTCTCTCTCTCTCTCTCTCTCTCTCTCTCTCTCTCTCTCATACATACATACATACATACATACATACACACACATTCACTCCTTCCATTCATCCTCTTGTGTTTACTGATGCCTACCTTCCCCCTAAAGACACCAACATTGCTTGGGACCCTCTCCAAGACTGGCTAGCTCCTCTCACACTCTCTTATACAACAAGGACCAGGAGCATCCTTTGATCCCCAATGCCACTTTCAGACCTTCCTTAGACCTATCACTCAACAGCCACATCTCCTTTTTTTGAAGATCATTCCCACTGAAGACCAATAGTTTCCAAAATCAGGTGCTCATAACTCCTGAGATGAGACCATCCATAGAAGTATGCCAATCAGATGGTGAAAAGATGGAACATAACCAACCCTGATGACAACAACCCAACATCTTTTTCTCTACTCCCTTCCACTCCTGCACACACACAAATTTAAAATAAGAGAAAAGCCATGACTGCTTCTGAGGCCACTGCTCCTACCAAGCCCAGGCCAAGGTAGGTTGGCCCTGGGGTAAAAAGAGTAGAATTCAACCAACAATAGCAGGCAAGGCTAGTTAGGGCAGCAGCAGAGTATAGGGTACAAAGGAGGGGAGGCAACTTGGGCTGTCCTGGACATCACTATCCCATGGCTAGGTAGTGAAGCCAGCAACCCACCATCACTGCTCCCCCTCAACCCCATCAAGGCCCAAAAATGTCCACTAAATGACCCAGTTACTTCATCTCTGTCTGCTTCAGTTTTCTCATCTGTACCCTTTTCAACCTTGCTTCTTAAAAGCTGGGCAACTTAATAACGAAGGTATTTAAAAATACTTTTTTTTCAATGAGTATTTATTTTCTCTGGTACTTTTAAAAAAAGGTATTTTTATTTTCTTTTATGTCTTTAAGTTGATTCAATAAATATGTATCAGTCATCTATGATGTCTAATACACTTTGCTAAATCTTGGGAATTTAGAGGAGGAAATGTTGAACAGATGCAAGATTGAGGGAGGGAATCATTCCTGGAGAATTCCACTGTCCATGATGTGTAGGTATTTATTTTTAGTAAGCAGAATGAAAGCACACTGAGGAAAGGGGGCATCTCACTTTTATATTTGGTAACTATTTGATTTGTTGAACTGAATTGAGTTAGAAGGAAGGATCTCTTTTAGCTGGGGTAAAGGTTCCATGAAGGAAATGCTAGATCAGGGATTCTTAACTCTCTTTATGTCCTGGGCCCCTTTGACCACAGTCTGGTGGGGTCTAGGGACGCTTTCTCAGAATAATGCTTCTAAGGGCATCAAATAAGATATCTAGGATTACAAATACAAACTGCTGTGCATGTGTATGTATTAATACGTATGTATGTATGTATATGTATGTGCGTATGTGTTTGCATATACATACATGCAGACAATATATAGGCATATATATTGTATATATAGGCATACATATGTATGTGTATATATACAAACAAACATACATAGGCATGTGGAAATTTATTGTAATATAATAGGTTATATTATATGTATTATATTATATATAAATATAATATATTACATTGCAATGCCGTTATCAAAATACTGAATCTCCCCCTTACCCCCGAGTTCACAGACTCTCCTGCTACATCATTGAATAGATTGATGGTAGAAGGAACCTCAGAGGTAACTGAGTACCACTCCTTCATTTTTCTGGTGAGGCAAACCGGGGTCACAGGGGTCAAGTGACTCTCCTAAGGTCAACAGTAGTACTTGGGTTGGCCCTCGAAGGACCGTCATAGACAGCGACAGAAGCTCCAGCATTCCTGACGGAGCCCCACTCTGCTTCCGTCCATTCTTCAGCTGCATTTTGTTCACTACTGAGTTCCATTCCTTCTTCTTCAGTTAAATTGACAAAGTTTTTCTTATTGTTCAGATTTTTTTTTTTCCACCTCAGGAAACTGCTTAAAATTTCTGCCTATTCTGTCAGTTTTTAGGGGAGGGGTGGGTGGTGTCAGTTTAGGCGGTTTTAGTTTTTTGTGGAGGAGGGGAGTATGAAATTGACTCATCAATTGTCCTTTGAAGTTTTCTAATAGATTTCTTCATGTGAGCATTACTACCTACTGGTGTATTTACATTTATAAAAATTTATATCATAAAGTGGCCAGCTATGCTTGCACACAAAGTGGCTTCTTATCTTGCCGAGTCTTAGTCTCAGCTCAGTTAAAAAGAAACAACAAAGGTATCAAAAAGCAGAGAAATGAAGGGGTTGACACATTACAGTTTCTTGGGCCAAGCTGTTGCAAATAGCTTGGTGGTGTAGCAGGCCTAGAGTCAGGAAGACATGAGTTCAAATCTACCCTCAGATAGGTCCTAGCTATGTGACCTTAGACAAGTCATTTAAACTCTGTCTGCCATATTTTTCCCATCTGTAAAATAGGGGTGATAATAATAGCATCTACCTCCCAGGGATGCTATGAGGATCAAGTGAGATAATATTTATAAAGTGCTTAGCATAGTGCCTGGCATATAGTAGGTGCTTAATAAATGTTTCCCTCCTTCTGCCCTCTCTTTTTTTCCTTTCTTCTTTCTTTCTTTCCCTCTTCTTTCTCCCTTCCTTTCTTATTTCATTTCCCCTCCCTCCCTTCCTTTTTTCCTTCCTTCCCTCCTTCCTTTCCTCCCTCTTTCCTTCCTTTCCTCCAGTTGAGAGTTGCAGTTTGCTCATATTCACTACATGAGGTTAGTCCTATATAACCAATGAGGAACTCTGAAGATAAGAAAGAGTAAGAATAAATCAAGGCAGTCAGAAGAAAAGAAAGGCTGGTTGTGTGGTCTGAGTGGAGGGTTCCACTGTTACCATCTTGCTATCAGGAGAAAGTAAGGAAGATCTCAGTTTATTGGATGGGTCCCTTGTGGTGTACTTATGGGGTCAGCGCATGGACAAGAATCTTAGAGGATGGGCAGGCATGGGAAAGTTGTAAACTATATCACTGGTGAAAACTTCCAAATCAGTGAGTTCACTGGTGCATTTCAGTCTTTTAATAAATTGAGGATATGTTTTCCAAAATATTTCACTCAGAGGGTCAGATGATCAATAAGTTTGGTGACTCCTAATTTAGAACACTGCCCCACCCCTCCCCCCAAATTAATTTATTTTAGGTGCAAGGATTCCTAGTTATGGCTCTAACTGCAGGATTGTTTAAATGTCCAACAAAAAAGGGTAGTCAAAACCTTCTGCCCCAAAGATAGAGCAGAGATTCTAAATCTGGAATCCTTGAATCACCAAGGCATTAGAAGACAGATTTCAGGGGCCTATGAACTTGTTTTTAAATATTTTGATAATTGTATTTTAATGTAATTGATTTCCTTTGTAATGCTATGCATTTTAGGCATTTAAATCATTATTCTGAGAGGGGGTTCATAGAATGCCCACAGATCGAAGACACAAAACAGCTTAAGGGCCTCTGTTAGGAAGAGACGTACAGGCCTAATGATTCCATGGTCAAATTCTGCCATCTCTACCTAGAGACACGCACATACATATGTACATACACACATACATACATGCATGCATATATAAGCTTCTTTAATTGAATGGAAGTTCCTCAAGGGCAGGAAACATTTCATTTTTGTCTTTGTAACCTCAGTACCTAGCGTCAGTACCTGCACTCGGTTACCTGTCACTCAGGTGCTTAATAAATGCATATCAAATGAATGAGTGCTGGTGGGTGACTAGCTTAGTAGAAGGGGCCACATTGTTTCTAGTTCCAGCTGTCTGACCTTGAGCAAATTACTTCCCCCCTCCAGCCTCACTTTCTCACCTGCCAACTGAGGGCAGATATTCTCTAAACTCTCTTCTGGCATTGACAGCCTAGGCCTCCTCTGACCTGCCACGGACAAAGGGCCATTGTGCTGCAGGGCTCCATCCAGTTGTCCTGGCATGGTCCATGCCATCAAGTACAGGGAAAGGAAGGGATTGCCCATTGAAGGTTTCTCCCAGCTCTCCCATCCCAAGGGCTCTGTTTGTCCCAGTTTCCATTCTATTCCACTTGCTGACCAGTAGAGGGGCTTCTACCTCTACCCAGCATGTGGCTGTGAAGGAGTGGGGCTATTGTGGGTTTCAGAAGCTGCTGGTGTCTCACCCCCTGCAGCAGCCTCTTCATTCTTTTGGTGGTAATGCTGGAATGGAGGAAGATAGGGCAGGCCTTTAGCAGCTGCAGATGGGGATGTCTTAGCTTCAGCTCTGTAGACCCTGCCTCCTGTACCTTCGTCTTCCATTTACAGACCTCTAGCAGTGCTCTCCCCCCATGCTTCCCCTGCATGCTTTGGATGTCCCCTAACAACTAATATTTATTGTCCTTTGTACTAGAAAGGCCAACGGGTTTGGAATCAGAGGCCCTGGACTCAAATCCTGACTGCCACTTATGTACAACCTGAGTAATCACACACATATGCTTCCTCCCTCTGGGCTTTAGTTTCCCCACCTGTAAAATAAAGGGCTTGAACTACATCATCTCTAAGGTCCCTTACAGATTTCAATCTTACCATCCTTACATCGATCAGATGGGGCTCTAGTGTTTACAAAACACCTTTCTACATGCTGCCTCACTGGAGCACAAGAGCAGTAGTAACTCTTTTCTTTAGCATATTATTGTTTACAAAATGCTCTCCTCCAAACAGCCGAGTGAGATGCATAGTGCAAGAATGGTTTTCATTTTATGTGTGTGAAAACTAATGCTTAGAGAAGGATCATGCTGACCACACAGTTAGTTACTGGTGGAGCCAAGACTCAAGGCTCATGTCTTCTGATTCATGTCAGCACTCTCTAAGGTATGGGGTCAGGCCATTGAAGGGAGAGCAGCTAACCAACTTGCTGTATGTGAATATAACAGAACAGGACTGTGTTGTAAAAAAAAAATTGATTATTTATGAATTGTAATAATAGGTAGCATTTCTAAAGCACTTCATGGGTTACAAAGTGCTTTACATAAGTTTTCTCATTTGATATATGTAAATACAGGGAGGCATGGGAAGACTGACATAAACTGATGCAGAGTGAAGTAAGTAGAGGCAGTATATACCACGTATACCACACAACAAATAAACACATAATGACCATAACAATGGTCAGATGGGAAGAAAATTGCAACAAATGGAAGCTAAGTGTGGTATAATTATAGTGACTGAGTTTGGCTCAGAGATGTAAGAACGAACTTCCCTTCCTTCTTTTCAGAGATGGGGTACTATAGTTATAGAATATTTTTATACTGTCAGACTTCATTTCTCAATACCGCCATCCCTTTCCTCTTGCCCAGGGAACTATCCTCTATTCAGTCAGTCATGTTTTTAGTTGTGTTTGACTCTTTGTGACCCCATTTGGGGTTTTCTTGGCAAAGATATTGGAGTGGTTTGCCATTTCCTTCTCATTTTTCAGATGAGGAAATTGAGGCAAACAAGGTGAAATGACTTGCCCAGGATCACACAGCTAATAAGTGTCTGAGGCTGGGTTTGAACTCAGAGAAATGAGTCTTCCTTATTCCAAACCCAGTGCTCTATCTACTGTGGCATCACCTAACTGCCTATCCTCTATAACAAAGGTGAAAAAAATAGAGGAAAAAAAACAATTTGGGGAAACTAACCCATTTCTGAAAAGAAGGAGGGACACTGGGGAATGCAGATCTAGACAATCTTTAAGGTCATATCATTCTGTAACTATCTTCTCTGCAGCTATCAGAGGGTTTCCATCATTTCCCTTTCTTACCTCTTCTCCCTTCTTGCCCATATCAACTACAGGAGACACAGTGTGGATGGAGTAGGGAAAAGAGCACTGGACTTGGAGTTGTGAGAACTGGGTTCAAGTACAGGCACCACTTGCATGATGTGAACAAGTCAGTTTGCCTCTATGAATCTGAATGGGTGGTGTAGTGGAAAACATGCTGGATTTGGAATCAGAGGATTTGAGTTAAAATTCTGTCTGCTACACACTGCCTGTGGGACATTGGACAAGTCACTTAACTTTTCTAGGCACCATCTTCCTCTTCTGCCCAATAAAGGGGTTGCATTAAATGAACTTGAAGGTTCCTTCCAAATCTAAATCTGTGAGCCCAAATTCTGTAAAATGGGCATAGTCATAGTTCAATCATCTGCCACTCAGAGTCACTGTAAAGAAATCAACCTTCTTCTGTCAACCTTCAAAGACTATAGATCCCTGACCATTATCATCATCACTTCTAAATTCACCACCTGGAAAAGTGTGAGCATTTTGGAAACATGGGTCTCATTAAGGCTGTGGGAGCCTGATACTAATTCTCCCTTGGGACCTACACTCCCAGTTTCTTTATATAATTGTAGTGTTTAGAGGTTCAGAACATTAGAGCTTGGAGATCATTGGAGAGAGATGGCCTGGTGTTTTAGAAGGGACACTAGACTTGGAGACAGAAGACCTAGGTTTCAGTCTCAGGCTCCTAGCTGGGTGAAGTGGGAGCAAATCAGAGCTTCTCTGAGACTCAGTTTTCTCTCTCTCTTTTTTTTTTTTTGGTTGGGCAATGGGGGTTAAGTGACTTGCCCAGGGTCACACAGCTAGTAAGTGTTATGTGTCTGAAGCTGGTTTTGAACTCAGGTCCTCCTGAATCCAGGGCTGGTGCTCTATCCACTGCGCCACCTACCTGCCCCTGAGACTCAGTTTTCTCATTTGTAAAATGGGGAGGATATTATTGGCCCAGCCCATCCTCACAGGTGGTAGGTGCGAGGCAATAACATTTAATCCTGGGGAAGATTCTATAAAGGTCCAGCTCAATGGGCTTCAATATAGTGCCGTTGTCCTCTGATCCTTACCATCCCTCCCCTCCTGTAACTATTTCTTAGTAAATTAGCAGAAGCTTGACCCAATAAGTTGGTTATATAACTTTAATCTTGTGATTCCTTCATTGATCTCCTGAGACTGAATCTCTCAAGCTTTGCAGGGATTGCCTGGGCTTGAAGCAGCTCTGGGGGCAAACAGAAACTTCTTATCTCAAGCGTCCAAATCCTCTTGCTGGCTGTGTGACCTCTGGTACAGTGGAAAGAAAATCAGATCTATGGTCAGATGACCTGGGCTGAAATCCCAGTTTTGTCACTTAATGACTTGCGTGACCTCAGGGTATCATCTTCTCTCTCTGAGACTCAGTTCTCTCATCTATAAAATAAAAGAGTTGGGTGAGATGATCTCTGAGGCCCCTAGCACGTCTAAATCTTATGATCTGAGGTCATGCAATCTAAGCCTCAGTTTTCTCATCTGAAAAATGGTCATGATAACAATTGCATAATCTACCCTCTGGAATTGCCACAAGGAAAGGATGAGGCCTGGATCTCTGATTTCATTGGCAGAGAGAGCTCGTGAGTGAGGGAACTCCCTCTACAAATACTCAGCACTTTGAGTTCCTGGTGCATGGAGAGCTAGTGGCTTGCCCAGGGACACAATAGCTAGTATGTGCAGAGGTCAGACTTGAACTCAGGTGTTCGGGGCTCTGAGGCCAGTCCTAAAACCACTATGCCAAGGCTGTCTCTTGCATTATGAGGAAAGGAGTCTGAAAACCTTCAATCACTATATGAATGAGCCATGTCAGCCTTTCAAGCCTCACCCAGGACTCCTTGTGGGAGTCCTGCCTGCTGCCTCCTTTCACTACAGGTGGGTGGCCATCCTCTAGATGAAGTAATTTTCCCTGAAAACAGCCACTGGCTCATTCCCCCTCCCTTCAAAGCCAGCTCAAATGACAGAACAATAATATCATAATATCAACGGCTGGCCGCATGTTAACACCTGCCAGGTCTATGTATGGGGAAGTGGTCAATTGTGTGAGTGCTAGGCTGGGCTGGAGAAACACTGCCTTGGGTAGAACCCCTATGGCTCCAATGGGAATCAGAGCCCAAATCGTTTCCCCCCCTTCAAAGCCATCATGAAAAAGTTAACTCCATTTCCTTAGCATCTGTGTTGGGCTTGCACAGCACATAAGAACTGCCACTGTATGCAGTGCAGACGTTTTGAACTCTAGAGCCATTAGTTGAAGCCATTAGCTGGAGATGATGGAGCCATTAACTGCCAGACTATATTTGTTCTAAGTACACAAATTCCAAGTCTACGGTTACTGACTGAGTTGGTCTCTAGCTCTTTAATAGCTCCCCCATGCAGCATTTGAGGTCATACTTCTCAAATGCACTTATCATGAGCCATTCTGTATTATGGTTATTGGTTTTCTGTCTCATCTCCCTAAATAGACTAGAAGCTCCATAAAGGCAGGGGCTTTGTTCTAAATAAACTCTGCGATTTCTCCAGCCCTAAGCATAGGGTCCTACAGCCAACAAATTCTTAAAAACATTTCTTGGATGGATGGATGGATGGATGGATGGATGGATGGATGGATGGATGGATGGGGGAAGGGATGGATGGATAGAGGCAGAGAGGGATGGATAGAGGGAGGGGTGGATGAATGGGGTGGAGACAATCTGAACTCCCAAATGAGGTTCCTCAAATTGCCAAGGCATACAGTCAATTAATTAATCCTCAAGCATTTATTAAGTGCCTACTGTCTGCCAGGCACTGTACTAGGCATCAGGAAATACAAAGGCAAAAATGAAACAGTCTCGGTCTTTCAGGCCCTTACGTTGTATCTGAGATGAGACAGAGATGGAGAAATAGATACAAAATGAATCCCTCTCTGTCACAACGTGCACTGTCACACCCTGTTCTCAGCTCCCACACAGTCACATCCATCTTCTGGTTGGTGTCCTGGCCTTCCTTCAGTCTCTCCACACTCCAGTCCACCCTCTGATCATCTGCCAAAGTGATCTTCCTGAAGATCAGGTTGGACCACGTCACTCTCTCAGTAACCTCTAATGGTTCCCTATTACCTGTAGGATCAAATATAAAATGCACTGTTTGGTACGTAAAGAACTTTGTAACCTGTCCCTTCCTATTTTTCCAGCCTTCTTATACTTTTCTCTCCTCCAAGTACCCTGTGATCCAGCTATTACCTCTCCTAGTACAAAATAGTCCATGATTCTTGATTCTGTGCATAACTTTGCATTGGCTGTCTGCCATGCCTGGCCTGCTCTCCCTCCTCATCTGTCTCTGCTTCCTATATCCCCTGGTTACCGTCAAGACTCAGCTCCTATCTGGCCTTCTTCAGGAGGTCTTTCCCAGGCCTCCCCTTCCCAGCTAGTGCCTCTCTCTGAGGTTTCCTCCCTCTTACATGGCATCTCTCTTTTATGAACATAGTTTATTTTCATGTTGTCCCCCCATTAGAACATGAGTTCCTCGAAGGCCTTTGTAAGCTCAGTGTTTGACCTGGTGTTTGGAATATAGTACGTACTTATTAAATGTTGACTGCCTCATACCACCAGCATCCCAGAGCAGCTCAGTCACTAAAACTGCACCATTCACTCCAGTCCATTCTTTCTCTCAACTCTCAACCATTGCTGCATATTCTGTCACACAGGCTTCCAGGAACTGCCTTCAAATCACTCCTGTTCCATGTATTTCCAGCATCAGTAAATAAGTAACAACTAAGAATATTTATAAGCAGCGCTGGGTCTTTTTTTTTTTTTTTTGGAGGCAATCAGGGTGAAGTGACTTGCCCAGGGTCATACAGCTAGTAAGCTGGAGGCTGGATTTGAACTCAGGTCCTCCTGACTCCAGGGTTGGTGTTCTATCCACAGCTGCACCCCATTTTTCAAATGCAGCCCAAAAGAAATGAGACACTGCCCAGGACGCCCCCAGCAGCTGAATCTTAATTGGGCCCAAATTCAATTGCTTGCTTACCACTTCCTACTTAGCTTGTCACTGCTTGCTCAGGGTCTCAGACTCAAACTTGTGCCTTGTGACTTAGTACAGTGAGTATACTTTCTAACCTATCAGGCTGCCCTTGTATTTGGAATCCACACTTATCTATTATCTTAAGGCACTTTCTATAGTCATAATAATAATGAGCACTTAAGTGGCACTTTAAGGATTACTAAGCACTTTCCATATATCATCTCATTTGATTCTCACAAGAACCCTGGAATGTAGGTGGTATTATTACTCCCATTTTACAGATGAGGCAACTGAGGCAGACAGAAATTAGATGACTTGCCCAGGGTCACACAGCTAGTGTCTGAGGCCAGATTTGAACTCAGGTCTTCCTAACTCCAGGCGTAGAACTCTTTCTACTTTGTCACTTAGCTGCCTTGTGTCTTTGGGCCTCAGTTTCCTTCTCTGCAAAATGAGGAAGTTAAGCTAGGTGACCTTTCAGGCCCTTTCCAGGTCTAGCTCTATCTACACACTGGGGAAATCACAGGGCAGGGTCCCTTCAGGCATCCTGGGCAGTGTCTCATTTCTTTTAGGCTGCATTTGAAAAATGGGGTGCAGCTGAGGTTTGATCTGCCCATTTATCTGGCTGCCTCTCCAATCCACTGGTCAGTTTGGGCTGACATTCTAGAATTCCTCCGTGGTTTCACAACTCAGCTCAATGAAATGAGCCTCCGACTGATACTAGCCTCTGTCTCTCCAGCCAAAATGAACACACACAGTTCTTTGGCATTCATGGGTTGTCCTTGGACAACAATGAGTCATTTATGCTCACTCAAGCCTCAACTGTAAGGTCTGTTTACCGCTGCTTAAATGGGAAGGGCTTCTTTGCCAAAATAAAATAAGCCAGGCCAAAGGCAGCTACATTATCACAGCCATACTCATTAGGCCACATAAAGAAGCCCTTTTTTTAGGTCAGCTTCTCTCACCACTTGGATAGGAAACGCTGCAGCACTCCCATTGCAAAAGCCGTATAGACTGTTGCATTATTGCTCTGATCAGAGGAAATAGCTACCCAGCCTCCTGACTGGGGACTCAGATTCAGAGGCTTAGCAGTCAGGAAGAACTCAAAGGGCATGTGTGAAAAGATTCAGGAAAATGGTGCCCCGTCCTCTGCATGAGTTCATTCGTGCACGGATAAGGAAACAGGTGCAGAACAGTGGGGGAGAAAGAGCCCAGATCTGAGAGCTGGATGGGAGATTTGGGTTCAAATTCACTCCCTGTCTGTACCTCAGTTTCTTTACCTATAAAATGGGGAGGCTGAAGGAGAATCTTGTCTAAGATCCCTTCTAGCTTTAACCTTCTAGGATTCTCTGAAAAGATAATTGGCCACTCTGGTAATGGAGAAAGCTATCTTCCTTATACAGTTGCAGTCTTATCGCTGTTTCCATCTTTGTTGTTCAATCAATCAGTAAACATTGATTAAACTCCTGCTATGTGCCAGCCACTGTGCTAAGCACTAGGGATACAAAAAGAGGCAAAGAAAAAAAAAAGTAGCCCTGCCATCAAGGAGCTTACAATCTGATAGGGGAGACAATATGTAAACAAATCTATACAAAACAAGCCGTATTCAGGACAAATGAGAAATAATTAACAGAGGGAAGGCACTGGAATTAAGACGGGTGGGGGAAGGCTTCCTGTAGAAGGTGGGACAGCAAACCTGCTGGAATAAAGAAAGCCCTTGAGAGGTGGCAGAGTGCACCAAATCAGACTTGGAGTCAAGAAGACCTGAATACTGTCTTGGGTACTTATTAGTTGACAAAAGTTAAGTGACTTGCCCAAGGTCACAAATCTCAGATTGGATTTGAACTCAGATCTTCCTGACTCCAGGCCTTGGTGCTACGAGCTGCAAGACTCTCTCAGGGATGTCAATGTTGACAGAAGTAGAAGAGAAAGAGGTCTCTTCTCCCTCTCCAAATCCTATGAGATTTGGACCTGGTGATCTTTGTTTCTGGGTCTTAGAGTTGGTCATCTAACATACATTCATTAGGCACCTACTGCATGCCAGAAATTGTGCTTGATGCTGGGGGGATACAAAGAAAGGCAAAAACATAGTTCCTTTCCTCAGGGAGTCATAGTCTAATGCATATTCTTCTAGGTTTTTTTCTCCCCAATGGAACTGGTCATGATTAAGAGTTATTAAGCTAGTTATTCAGAGGCCATGGGATAAAATGTTGGGACTGGAAGGAGCCTTAGAACACAAAGGTCAACCATGACCTTGGGGACAAGCTGGTTTGACCCTTTCATTTTCCAGAGCAGGAAAATCATACCTGAAGAAATGTGAATTATCAGATTTGAGTTCTGAAAGAAGTGACTTGTTCAAGGTCACAAATCCAGTCATCTGATTCTGAAGAGCAGATTGAAATGATTAGCTAAAAGATGCTTGGATGCCATTTGTTTGTTTCAGGTCTCCATGAATTCCCTAGCTAGCAAATAGGGGAGCTCATCAGCTGGGTGGTGCCCAGTCTGGAAGACCTGAGTTCGAATCCAGGTATTTACTAGCTATGTAACCTTGGGGAAATCTCAATTTCTCAGCCTCAGTTTCTTCCTTTGTAAAATCTCTAATATTAGCATCTACCTCTCAGGGCTGTTGTGGGGAGCAAATGAGATAGTATTTGTGAAGTGCTTTACAAACTTTAAAATGATACGTAAGTGCTACTATTATTATAGCACATTGCAAGGGAAATGAATTGGCTTCGTAAGATCTCGGTCTGAATGTCTGTCCTGCATAACTTAGCTATGTGACCTAATGCAAGTCATTTCTCACCTTGAGCCTAGGTGTCTCTGTAGATTATGCTAAGAAGGTTGAATGTAAGGATGGGTGCCAGGCAGAGGTGTCAAACTCTGACTAACGGTTGCCAGAGAACCAAATTAAAATGTAATTGGGAAATGTTTAAGGAAATAAATTGGAAAAAAATACAATACAATATAGGTAATGCTAATTTGTGGTTTTCTAAGTCAACATGAGGCCGAAGAGATCTGTTTCTATTTGAGTTTGATATCACTGCTCTAAAGTCCCTCCCCAGTTCTAAAAAGTCCATGATTCTGTAATTAATATATAGCATAGTGGAGAGAGTATAGCAGCACACCTGGGTTCATAATCTAGTTTAAATATCTACTACCAGTGTGATCCTGAGCAAACTGCTTCAAGTCTTTTTGCCTCAGTTTCCTCATCTATAAAATGGGGTTATTAACTTGTATGCTATCCATCTCATGGGGTTGAAGTAGGGAAAGCCTTTTGCATGATATGAATGGGAGATTTTGCTGTTAGTATAAGCCCAAGTCCAGTGCCCTTTACACCATTCCAGGCCTCCCCTTTGGGTGAGAAAAAAGTGAAAGAACATTGAGTTCCTGTCTTGAGGCAGCTTGAAAAGTTCAAAGACCACAGGCATGAGTGATTTCCAAATCACGGAGTTGAAATAAGGAGAGATTTGTGGTCTTGGAGCTGGATGAGACCGTAGAAACGTCTATACCAAATCCCTAGTTTTTTGCCGTTCAGTGTGCTCATTTCCTTCCGATGTTGATGTCCCTGGGAAGTGACTTTGGCCCACCTGAAGGGATGATGACTTGTCTGTGGTTGCATTCCCCGTGGAGAGGGCTCTGTGACTTCTCATGTCTTGGTCCATGTACTGGCATGGAATCTCTTTCCTGTGGGAAGCTCTAGCCTATAAACTACTCAGGGGCTGAGAAATGACATAGGGTGAAGCTACCAAATGGGATCCCTGGAGGGAGGGTGAACATTCTACCCCCTCCATTTTCTTTCTTTCTTTGTTTCTTTGTTTCTTTCTTTCTTTGTTTCTTTGTTTCTTTGTTTCTTTGTTTCTTTCTTTCTTTGTTTCTTTCTTTGTTTCTTTGTTTCTTTGTTTCTTTCTTTCTTTCTTTGTTTCTTTCTTTCTTTCTTTCTTTTTTGTGAGGCAATCAGGGTTAAATGATTTGCCCAGGGTCACACAGCTAGTAAGCGTCAAGTGTCGGAGGCCAGATTTGAACTTAAGTCCTCCTAACTCCATGGCTGGTGCTCTATCCACTGTACCTCCTGGCTGCCTCCTTTCCCCACCTCTGTTTTCCGTGTTGTTTCCATCACCCATCCTCCACTCTCTAGTACTCCAAATGAAAGGTGATTTCAAGCCAAAAAAACAAATGAACACCCACCCCAAAGCTACCGAAATATGCTGGGGGAAAACCAGCAAACAAACCCCCGATGAAATTTGCCTTTAGGAGACAGTTACTCCATGCTCCAATAAGATTATTGCTGTGGTGACAGTAGGGGCCTTTCCTCCTGTCCCCATGGAAAATTCCCATTCCAAACTCACTGAGATCTGGTTGTGTGAGCAGCCCTGACTCACACCTGGCTTTGCAGTGCCCACTTGGCTCCACCAGCTTGAGGAACTGGCCCATCCGATCTAGTGTCTTCCATCCAGCATCCTGGACCAGACATCCTGCTTCCAGCAGTGGCCCAGGCCTCATATTTCAAAGGACAGGCAAAAAAACAACCAAAGTACACAAGTGGCTAATTGTGTGAGGCTTCCCACTAGGGGAAAATTCCTTCCTGACCCCTGCAGAAGTTGTTTTTTTTCACCCTGCTGCCCCAGGCTGAACGACCCTTATCTTGGCTGGCATGGTCACTAATAACATTAGTGATGCCTGAGATAGGTTTTTGCAGCTCTCCCAGCAAAAGCAAAGGATGGTGACCTCAGGAGAGACCCATGAGCAGAGAAGGCCAACTCACCGGGAACTGAATAGCCTGTTTTCATGTAAATGAGCCCCCTAATGAGGCAGCGGGAAGGGGAAAGCCACGAAGAAAAGGAGAGATAAGCAGAAGGGGTGGGCTCCTCCTATGTCTCTCGGAGACTGCTAAGGGATAGTGAAAGGGGCCAGCATTCTCCCCTCATCCAAGAAGGGTAATAGCAGATAGGGTCCTCAGAGAAAGAATCAGACTACAGAAAGCATACTTTAAAAAGGGGGAGAAAAAGGAAGGATCTCGGAAAAAGAAATCTTGTTTGTTGGTTTTAAACAAGCTCTGCCCTGAGGGGTTTTTCAGTGAAACAAACTGGTCCATTATGGTTGGGACGCGTGTCCAGAAAGCTAATTTAGCCAGCTGCTTCAGGACTGAGATTCAGGATAACATTTGGGCAGGTTCAACAGAAGTCTCAGAATTGAAGCCTTTGGCTGGGCTGTGAAAAAATCACTTCGCTCCACAAGCTGGCCCCTCCTCAAAGCTTGGACTGTTTGAATGGTTGGGCCTCCTGTTGACGAGAAGAGGCTAAGTGTAAAGTGTTTTCTCGGGGAGGCAGCTAGCAGCTCCAATTAACTTAGGCCAGAGAGACAGCCCAGGAAGCTAAGGAGGGTGGCTGAGGAAGGAGGCTACAGAGTGTTGGGAGGCCAAAGGGAGGGTGAAGTTCCACCCTCCCTAACATTCCTCTTTCCCCAGCTCACAATTCTTTAAGGGGCATCTCTGGGCAGAAGGTTGGTGAGCCTTGCCAACTTCCACAGACAACCCTCAAATTCCAGTGGGCTGGCTCAACCTACCTGCAGAAATTGGGTTGTTCCTCAGCTGGGTCTCAGTTTCACTTCCTGCAAAATGTGAATTTCTTGGCTGCAAAGAAAACGGAAAAAATGTTAAGAATCTATGTGGGCCTTGCTTCTGATCAGTGCATATCACAGACAGTGAACATGGAGGAGGGGGCTGAACAGGGTGGGAGGGAATGGGAAGACTGGTCTCTGGGGGGAGAGCGGAGGGGGCCAGTCTATTACCCATACAGCAAAGAAAGCCTCAGTGATTCTAGCCCCTGTCTTACAGTCTGCATTTTGTATGATCTGGGGGAGCTGTCACTCTCATTCTAACTTCCCTGGTGAAAATCGAGATGGCCTAAGGCATTCTGATCCAACTGGAGGTGGATTATAGGATTTTTTGGAGATGAAAGGGCCTCTAGAAATGATCTGATCCAAGCCCTCATCTTAGAGATGAGGAAACTGCTTCAGGGAAGGGGCAGTGACTTGCCCCATGCAGGTAAGTTACAGAGGCAGAATTTGAACCCAGTTCTCCCAGTACAAGCAATGTCCCTTCCATCATATCATGCTGCCACCACCAAGTTTTTGTTAATCATTTAGCCGGAAACCTCACTTATCCTACAGCTTATGGCTGACAACAGGTTCCAGTCCCCTGGCCCCAGCCTCTACCTTTACTGAAATCACCTAATTTCTGACTTCAGGGATCTCTTGGATACCCAGGTCATGAAGACCAAGGGGTTCTGCAGCCGAGTGACCTGAGCAGGTACAAAGCAGAATTCAAGGAGTCCTCCCCCAAAATCTATTCTTCCTTGCCATAGAAGCACAAGTTTGGAAAGTCTTCTCTCCCATCCTCTCAGCATCCTCCCAGGGGAAGATGTATCCCTGGAATAACTAGCCTGGCATTTGAGGCTTTCCATCCTCTGGCTTCAGGCTTCTTCTTCAATCTTATCTCTCCCTACTTTCCAGCTAGAAGCTCCCCCTCCAGTGTCTCCCTGCTTCTCTTCTTTCCTTGGCCATCCCCTCCCTGCCTGGGTCCTCTTAAGTCCCTTGCCACACCCTCTTGCATTTTGGTGTTCTAGCCTTGGGGAGGGAGAGACATCAGGTGGTGTGTGTGTGAGGGGGTGGGGGGCAGCACAGGAGAGGGGAGGGAAGGGTATGGGCCACAGCATTCTCATATTCTTGCTTCTCCACCTAGCTACCTAAAAGAGAACTTGGAAAAGTCCCCATTCCCCCACACTTGTATAGGTTTCAGCAGGCTTTGCTTTTCCACTTTGAAGTTCTTGGAGATCAGTTACGCCTAATCTACAGGTAACTTTGGGGAACCCCCAAGGGAGAAAGGCCCTCTCATTTTCTCTCTTTGCCTTTTCTTTTAGGAAACAGTAACTGGCCCCCTTTCACAAAACCAGCCTTATTCCTAGGTTAGCATAAAACTGTGATCAAGAGCTATAATGCCTTTGGGTTCTGGTGAAACTGGGATCTCTGATGAGGGGCTTAAAGTACCCTTCCACATTAAATGGTGGGTATTTATCCCCCTCTCCCATGGGTCACATTTATTTATATACTTGTTATCTCCTCTAATGGGAAGAGAGGCATGGCATGGCAGACAGAATGATGGACCCGGAGTCAGGAAGAATTGGGTTCCAATTCTACTCTCTCAGCCTCAGTTTCCTTTCTGCACCCTGGGGATAATACCTGTACACTCTACTTCTCAGGGTAGCTGGGAGGTTTGATGAGATAACATGTAAAGCATTTGCAAATTTTAAGGCCGTCAATCAGTGTTTATTAAATGCTTATTATGTGCCAGGCATTGTGATAACTCCCGAGGATACCAAAACAAGCAAAAGACAGTCTCTGCTCCCAAGGAGCTCACATTCTAACAGGAGAGACAAACATAAATGTAAGGCTTCAGCTTCAAGTCGGACAGAAAGGTCCCATGATCCTTAGGGGGGCAGAAGCAAAACAGATGTTGATACCTCTTCCTTTCCATCGTTAAAAACCACGTCTGTTTCTGATGTCGAGTCATTTGGCAGGGCCAAGTGAGAACTTTCTTTGTTGAACCTTCAGGAATTGTGGCTCCTGTGGGGAGGGGGGCTGCGGCATCTGTAGGGGCAGCTGGCAGGTGCCTTCTCTACAAGGGTTGCTCAGAGGTGGTGGCTTGAGGACCATTGTATTTCCCAGGGTTCTTGGACTCTGGGTCCTGAGCTGTCTACATCGGGGGCCAAAGAAAATGGTCGTGAAGGTGGCAACAATGTTTTGACCTGCCTTGCACAATCTACCGCCTGTCTGTTCCTCATGATGCCTTGTTGCTTCAGCTAGGCTGGATTTCTGCCCCCTAGGATGAGCCAATATCCTGCTACTGGGTTTTTTTTTAATATTTGATGTTCTACAAAATAGTGCCCAAGTGGATCAAATAGCCTTTTTAATATCAGAACAAAAATACTGAGGAATAAACTCATTTTCTGCAGGCTCTGTAAAAACATCTTTGGGATTTTTTGGGACAACTGTAGTAGCCAACAAGAAGATGGGCATGATCTATCTGTCCCTATGTGGTTTTGATTTCCTTCACTAGATCTTACAGTTTGAAAGCTTTCCATTCCATATAGCTTGGAGATTATGAGGATTTGGTATGTTTACATTTATTTAAAATGTTCCTTTTAAATTATTTGTTGTTCACTCACTTTCAGTCACGTCTGACTCCTCACACCATTTGGAGTTTTCTTGGCAAAGATGCTGGAGTGGTTTGCCATTTCCTCCCTTTTACAGATGACGAAACCGAGGCAAACAGGGTTTTAAGTGAACTACCTAGGGTCATACAGCTAGTAAGTATCTGAGGCCAGATTTGAACACAGCAAGATGAGTTTCTGACTCCAGGTCTGGTACTCTATTCATTGTGCTACCTAGCTGCTCCTTAAATTATTACTATTATTATTATTATTTCATTCTTTCATCTTTTTGGATGGGATTCAGATAGAAGTAGTTCTAGGTCAAATTGACATCCTGGTATTATTCTTTTATATTTAGTGTTCTGTGGACTAGTGTACTGGTGGATAAAATCATTGCTTTTTTTCAGCTGAATAAAAGCATTGGTGAGTAAAGATGAGCAAGCGAATCTTCTGTAGTTTCACTGAAAGTATCTGTGAGAGTTCTCATAGGAAGCAACACCACAGAGATGATACACATTCCATCTGGTTTCCACATGATTTTGATCTCCTCCATTAGGCTGCCATATCTTGAAAGCTCTTTTGTTCTATGGAGCTTGAAGATTATGAGTATTTGTGTTTGGTGACATCTATTTGAAAGTTGTTTTAAGTTTTTATGGGTCCATGTCGTGTCCAGGTGATTTGTGGGTCAATGTTATGCCCAGAGCGACATATAGCTGGATGTTAGATGCCATCTAGTTCAACCCTCTTATTTTACAGATGAGGCCAAGTGACTTACCCAAGGTCATACTAATTGTATATAATTGTCAGGAGTGGGATTTGAACCCCAGTCTTTGGATTCCAGAGCTTTCCCACTTTTCAATGTTTCCCTTTTCCCCTGTTTTAATAATCTAGTTCCAGTACAGTTTATTGCTTACATTTCCTAGAATATCTTGTTGGCCCCTACTTGGAGTATGGCAATTTGTCATCTGTCAGTCCACGAAAAATAGCAAGTTTCTGATAGGCCTTTGATGGATGACAGTTGCATGATACTTCTAACCCCCAAAGGTCATGTTTTGTCTTGCTAGGTATTTGGCAGTTGTCCAGTTTTACGCAGTGATGTGCTACGTTATTCCTATGATTTCCTAACTTACATGGATCAATAAGTCCAGATTCATTAAGGATAACCCTTCTGTAATTTCTGGTGGTAATCACCTAATGCTGAACTGCTATAATACCCCCTCCATTTCCATAACCAAATCTGTAACACCCGGTATTTGTTTGACACTTTGGTTGTCAACACATTTAGCTGAATTCATGCAGCTGTTACCCACCAAAGGCCTTTGGATTCCAGTCCTGGATCTTAGCTATTTCACTGGCTCCATTTGGAGGTAAACCACTTTTGATTATATTCAACAAGTCAAATGGTACATATCTATCACCAGCTTGTTGAATTGCTTGGTGAAGCGATGTCTGCTTGTTCCAAAATAATTTATGTAGGTTTTTTTTTTTACTAGTTTATCATGTGTGCTAAGGATACCTTTTCATTCTCTTCCTTCTTTTGGTGAGGATGCATTCACCTTTCTAAAACAGCTGTCAAAACACGATGTGCTTTGCGATTTGTCAATATTGTCTGGGTTTTTTTTAGGATACTTTCCAAATCTGCTATAGTCTTTTTACAGCTCTAGGGTTGTACATTAAGACTAGTATTGCATTCATGTTAATTGCTTTATATATGTTCTTCCCATTCAGCTTTGATTTCAGGATGCCAATAACTCTCAACATATTCAGCTACAGTCTTCCCCCTGATATCTTTATGTAAGAAGTGTCATGTCTGGAGAAGACCAAAGCATTTGTAGATACCTTCTTCATCTATGGGTTCAATGTGACCTTTGGATCCTAGTCAGTCAGTCAATAAGCATTTATTAAGCACTTATTATATGCCAGTTACTGTGCTCAATAATGAGGATATGCAAAAAAGGTAAAAACCAGTTCTTGACTTCAAGGATCTCACATTCTAGTAAGGGAGACAATATGCAAACAACTATACACTCATAAGAATATGTATATATGTATATATACATATGTATACATGTGTATAAATATAATTAAATATAAATATATGATGTGTGCATAAGTATATGTGTATATATATACATACATATACATATATATATATATATATACATACATACCTATGTGAGGAGGGGGAGGGGAGACTGAAAAAGCCCTTTTGCAGAAGGTGGATTCTGCGCTGAGTCTTGACAAAAGCCAGAGAATCTGGGAGGTGGAGGTGAAGAGGGAGAGAATTCCAGGCATGGGGGCAGCCAGTGAAAAAACACAGAGTCAGGACATGGAGTGTTCTCAGGGAGGAGTAGCTAAAAGGTCAGTCTCTCTGAACCATAGAGTATATGGAAAGGCATAAAGCATGAGAAGACTGGACAGGTAGAAAGTACTCAGTTATGAAGGACTTTAGATGCCAAACACAGAAGTTTCTATTTGCTCCTGAATGTAATAGGGAGCTACTGGAGCTTATTGAGTAGGGGGTGACATGGTCGGACTTGCATTATGTGACAGCTGGGTGAAGGATGGATTGCTTAATAATAATAATTATTGTTATGTCTCTGAGAGCAGAATTTCTATTTGTTTGTTTTTCATCTTTTAATTCGTGTGGCTGAACATAGGACTAATATTTCGAATGTCTGCAATTTCCTCAGTCTAGCCACTCTCTCCATGTATGCAGATGCCTTACCAGATGAGTGTTCGTGAATTGTTACGTTAGCCAATTCTCTGGTGATAAATCTCTCTGCACTGTCCTCAGACGACACACACACATGGTCTGGGCCCAACTTGGATCATCTCCATCATGGTGGCATGAGTCAGAACCTGAGCTCTGTTGACACAATCTTTGAGAGCCTCGGCCACAAGGAGGCGCTAGAGCACTTTAGATAAGGGCCTTGCTCATAGTAGCTTATGAATGTTGAATTGTTAATATTAATCAGTCTGGCCCCTCCTTTCTATTCCCATTGCTGACAATCTTACAACTATACTATTGTAGAAATCTCCTAACTGATTTTCCTGCCCTGAGCAAGCCCCTTCTCTGATCCATTCTGCTGGATTAGTCTTTCAAAGACACCATGTGCATCATCTCATTTCCTCACCTCAAAAGCCTTTGATGACTCCCTATTGCCTGTGAAATTCCACATTCCTTAGGCTGGCTCTCAAGAGGCTACACATCCTACCTCAACATACCTTGGGCATCCCTTCATGTACCCCACGTCCCAGCCAAAGCAGACCATGTGTTATTCTCTGGACACATTCATAACTTCCCTCCTCCAAATCTTTTCTCAACATTTCCTAAACTTGAGATGCCTTTCCTCGAACCCTCTCCATTCATCTTTGCCTTTTGAAATCCTACCCAAAAGAGCACCACTGTATTTGAAATCTTGCCCCCAAGAGCACTAGGGTCAATTCTAGCCCGGCTCCTTACTACAATAACTATGTCACCTTAGGTCAGCAAGGTGGCCCAGTGGATAGAAACACATATTATTTCATTTGATGCTCATCACAACCATATGAAGAAGATGCTATTGTTATTCTCAATTTTTTAGATGAAGAAACTGAGGTTAAATGACTTGCTCAGGGCCACACAACTAAGCAAGTGTCTGGGGGAGGATTTGAACTCAGTTCTTTCTCACTCTAAGTGCTGCCCACTGTTGCATATGCCACCTGCCTGCCTCTGCAATAGAATCCTTGAGAGAAGACTAAATTGAGTCCTTGGGGAAGTTCTGAGGAAGGAAAGACTTCTGAGTGGGAAGATCAAGAGGTGGGTGACATTTGAGATGGATCAACCTCCTCACTTGGCTAATGACAAATCTGAATCTTAAGTGACCCATGTTGTTGAGTTGTTTCAGTCATGTCCAACTCTTTGGGACCTTATTTGGGGTTTTCTTGGCTAGATACTGGAGTGTTTTGCCATTTTCTTCTCCAGCTCATTTTACAGATGAGGAAAGTGAGGCAAACAGGGTTAAATGATTTGCACAGGGTCACACAGCTAGCAAGCATCTGAGGCTGGATTTGAACTTGGGTCCTCTTGACCCCGTGGACCATCTGACATAAAGATTCCTCTCTGAGACACAGACCTGCCCTCTACCACAGATTTGCCTCCTCCCTCCTTGGCCTTAGAGCTTCCTCTGCCTACCATGTAACAGGGCTGTACACTGACATGAGAGGCTTGGAGACTGCACTGCTGTCTGGTGGGGAGGGGAACGCCTTAAAACTTAACACACTTTCTTATCTGTCT
This sequence comes from Vombatus ursinus, assembly GCF_900497805.2. Lineage (NCBI taxonomy): Eukaryota > Metazoa > Chordata > Mammalia > Diprotodontia > Vombatidae > Vombatus > Vombatus ursinus. The sequence goes on from NW_020945064.1 coordinate 7,495,659, forward strand.
GGGATGTTTGAGTGGTCCTGCAAGAAGGATGGATGAGATGACCTCTCCGAGTCCCCTCCAGCCCTGCAATTCTACAATCTGCCAGGCTGTTCTTAAAGGGAGACGAGCAGAATGTGATAGATATTTCCATGCTGAGAGGGCTGTATCATTCAGGAAGAGATTGAAATCTGGCAGGCAAGCAGTGGCTTGCTATAGTCGATTGTTGGACATTTCAAGGAAAAAAAGCCCACACTGCAAAGACATACCTAAAATGGCTGAGCTGAAAAATGCTGGCTTGGGGAACTGGTGTCTTCACCCCTCCAGGGGCCAGCTGGCTTGAAGAAATCGCCTTGTGGTTCACGCTCATGCCAGCTTGCTTTGTTAATTATTAGAGACATAGGTCAACAGAGGGTCCCTGAGAAGTCTTCCCCCTCCAGGGGGAAGTGCATCCTGATCTCCAGGATGCACTGTTGCAAACCTTCCCAGACAGATAAGAACCAATCCTATATTTAAATTTTCCAGAGACAGGAGTCCTACAAGCATCATTGTTAGGAAACTCTTCCTTCCTGGCTGGCCTGAGCTCGTGAGGCTACACACAGCACAAGTCTTGCTTTGAGTGTCTTGTACTTTTTAAATCAGCTAGGATACAGAGTCCTAGAATCCTGACATAGGAAGCCTATAGTGAACATATAAGGCACATGAAGCTGATCACAGTAGGGCCATTCTAAATGGGAAATAACAGGGACTGGAACTCAGGGCACTGATAGGAGGTGATGTGATTTCTAAGGGAGTGGAGGAAGGATACTAGGTCCAACTCATGGCTTATTCAATAGGATTCTACAGAATTATACAACTTTAGAGCTGGAAGCAATTATCTAGTCTAATTTCTTCTTTTTACAAGGGAGGAAACTGAGGCCCAGACTTGTCCAAAGTCACGTAGTGAAATAATGTCAATATTCAGACTAGAACCCATGTCTCTGTACTCCCAATCCAATGCTCTTTTCATTATACCAAGCTGTGTCCCAAAGGCTCCCTAACTCAGAAATATTTCCCTATCTTGATCTGCCATTTTTATCATTAGGGTTATTCTTTATGGACTTTCTAGAGGCAGGATTTCTTACTTAGGTTAAAGCATCTTTTCCATGGGAGTGGTGAGACCTTAGTTATCTAACACATTCATGTGATTCAGCCTTTACTGTCAGAAAGCCAGAGGATTTGGGGGATTTGTGCCTTCCCCTTCCCCACCCTCCAACTGCCTTTGTAAATTGTGAATCTGTTTATATGCTCTTTCTCCTAAAAGTATGTAAACACCTTGAGGGAGTTTATATTAGTCCTTGAGACTGTTTCATTTTTGTCTTTGTGCCCCAAGTGCCTACCACAGTGGTTGGCACATAATGAGTGCTTAATAAGTCAATCAATAAATTGAGTGAGGCAGGTGGCTCCTGATTAAATTTGGATGATGGGGGTGGAAGTGGGGGGAAGGTCCTGGAATTAAGATGAGGGAGAGGGAAGGAAGGTGCTAGCAATAGCTAAGTTGGATGGTCCTGAGTAGGGTGCCTTAGTGGGTGACCCTGGGTTGAAGGAACTGAATGTCAGGGTCCTATGACATCTGACTGCAAGGGTTCTGTCACTTTTTGTTGCAAGAGTCTCATAATCTCTGACTGATGTCTCCCTTAACTTTTGACTTCTGGGTTTCAGAGGCTTCTAAGACATGCATGATTCTTTGACCTCTGACTGTTAGGATCTCATGTTCTCTGCCAGTTTCCAGAACTATGCACCCAGGCACACCCAGAGGACAGGAGAGTACTTCAGAGAAAATTTTTTTGGAAGGTAGCCTCCATTGACACTAGGTACAGATTTCATCAAAGCCACCTCTCCCCTTAGGGATATAACTGTGGGTTCCTAGGTATAGGGACAGACACACTCATACTGGTGATACAGAAATCACAGCTCCTCTGACTGATGTCCCCTAGGTGAGGGCACATTAATGAATTCTTGAGGAAAACATCCAGGTCCCTAGCCACTATGCCTGAGTTGTCTTGCCACATTCCCAAACCCTACCTTTTACCCTCTCCCTACTCCTCTCACATACAATCTAGCCCTAGGTGAAAATATTCGTGCAATCATCCCATCCAGTGGTTCTCCAACTGTGTGCTCCTGCATATTAGTGTGGCTCAAGCAGAATTGTACAGAATTTACACTTGCAATAGCAAATTTCTTGAATCTCTCATGGCAAGACTCAATTCTTTGCTGCAAAGAATAATATTGTATCAAGAACAACAAAAAAAAAAAAGTCTGGTAACCAGTGCTCCAGTGTTGATACTGTTGCTTTCATGATGGAAGCCTATCAGGGAATCTCACTGACTCCTTAGGCCATTTCCCACCTCTACAATCAATCAGTCAATCAATAAACATCTATTATGTGCCTACTATATGCCAGGCACTGTGATAAGTGCTGTACTATTAAGCATTATTATGTACCTAGTGCTGGGAATAAAAGACAAAAAATGAAGCCTCTCCTGCCCTCCAAGGGCTTACATTCTATTGGGTCGATACAACCTGTTCACCGAGAAGCAAATACAGGATACACACACACACACACACACACACACACACACACACACACACACACGCACACACACACACATATAAATCAAAATTAATGGAGGGGTACCAAGAAATGGAGAGAACAGGAAAGATACTCACTTAAAGGAAGTGAGAATTTCTGAGAGATGAAAATAAGGAGAGAGCAGGCCAGTGATGGAGGACAGCCCAAAAGGAGGGCAGGCTGGAGATGGGCTGCCGTGTATGGGCAGCAGCAGAAAGCAGGCTGGTTTGGCTAACGCTGACACTGCTTGAGGGGGAGGGCTGTGTCATCAGCCTGCAGATAGGCTGGAGCCAAACTGTGGAGGGTTTTGAATACCAAACAGAGGAGTTCTTCTCTCCACACTGAGTTGGCACTGAGCACCTGATGGTTGTGGCTATGACGGCAACCTCTGGGTAGAGCTAGCCCTGCAAGCTAAAAGGAGAAGGATGAATACAGCTATTCTGTAAGCAACTGCTTGAGCTCCAGCTGCCTGCCCAGCACGGCGACATCCCACTCATGGGGTGTTACACATACATGTCTGTGTGTTCATGTTATCTCTAGTTAGAATGTGAACTCCTTAAGGGCAGGGACTCTTTTGATTTTGCTTTTGTATTTCCCCAGTGCCTGGCATATAGTAAGCTCCTGATAAATGCTTATCAACTGATTGACCGGGTACTGCCTGCCCCTATAGCCCATATCCTAAGATCTTACTACATCTTTACTATTTGTTATCTCTGTGACCTTAAGCAATAATAATAATAACCAGTTCAGTTGTTTTTCAGTCATGTCCAACTCTTTGTGACCCCATTTGGGGTTTTCTTGGCAGAGATACTGGAGGGGTTTGCCATTTCCTTCTCCAGCTCATTTGACAGATGAGGAAACTGAGGCAAACTGGGTGAAGTGACTTGCCCAGGGTCACACAGCTAGTAAGTGGCTGAGCCTGGATGTGAACTCAGCAAGACGAGTCTTCCTGACTTCAGAGCTCTCTAGCCATTGTGCCACCTAGCTGCCCTAATAATAATAAAACAACAACAACAACAATAACAACTCTTGATTAACATTTGCATAGATCTTTCAAGTTTGCAAAGTACTTTATAAGTCTTATGTCATTTGATCCTCACAACAACCCAGTAAAGTAGGTGTCATTGTTGTTCCTGTTTTACAGATGAGGAAAATGAGACTGAGAGGAATAAGTGACTTGTCTAGGGCCACGTAACTGGCAAGTGTCTGAGGCAGAATTCAAACTCTGCACTTCCTGACTCCAAGGCCAGAACCTCATCCACTACATGGCACCTCCAGTCAGGCAAACTCTCTGGTCTCAGTTTCCTCATTTTTTTTTTTTTTTGCTTTTTTTTTTTTTTTTGGTGAGGCAATTGGGGTTAAGTGACTTGGCCAGGGTCACACAGCTAGTTAAGTGTCAAATGTCTGAGGCTGGATTTGCACTTTGGTCCTCCTGACTCCAAGGCCAGAGCTCTATCCACTGTACCTCCTAGCTGCCCCACAGTTTCCTCATTTTTAAAATGAAAAAGTTGGACCAGATGATTTCTGAGGTCCTTTCTACCTCTAAATCAAGGATCTTATGACGTCTCAGAACCTCAGTGTGCTTCTTTGTAAAATGGGGATAATACCTGTGCTATGTTATAGGAAACTTCAAAGCATACTCCCTTCCCCTGTGCCCAATATAAACTGGGCTCATGCTTCTGATTTCAGGCCCCAGCTCATATTTATAGAACTAGAGGCTAGGACAGCCAAGCCAGATTCCTTCACAAAACTCCAATGTCCATCTGTGTTACGGGGGTGCTCCATCCTGGCAACAAGGTTTAGGGGTGACTCTTCTGTTCCTAATGATTCTGCTACCCCAAGTGCCATCACACCAGCATTTAAAGGGGGGAGGAATCACACATACTCAGAATCCCCTAAAAATGTGAAGAATCATGGGAGAAACGAGCCAATAGCTTAGTAGCTGCCGTACTAGAGGGGCTCTAGGAAGGCTCATTTTGATGATTATTTAAGAAATATTAACCTTTCATTCTGCTTTCAAATGCTGTCGTTTGCTAAGAAACTATCTGTTACCTAAGTGCTCAGATAAATCTTCTGAGGTAAAATTATATCTGAGATCCTGCCAGGAGGGTACATTTAAGAATACAACCCAAATTATCAACTGCATTAATCTAAATTACTTTGGGAAAAAGTGGAGTCTGGCATTAGGAGGGACTCAGCTGTGAGGTGTTTGTCTTTATCAAATCGCATATTTGAGATCATTTAACAGAAGGAAGATAAAGGACCCAGTAGAGACAGGGAGAAAGAGAGGGAGAAAAAGGGGGTAGGAGGATGTGGGGGGGAAGGGATTGGGTCAAGTAAGCCTCTCAGATGAAAGTAATGTCTTAGAAAATAACATTGAGGGGCCTGAGTAGAAGGAGGGGAAACAGTAAGGACCTCAAATTCATAGTCAGGGCCAGGTGGCAGACCAAAACTCATCTGACAGCTTACAAAGAAATCCCAATTAGTATCCTTCCTCCTACTATCCTGTTCTATGTCCAGATATGTATGATAACAAATAACAATATTTTAATAAAAGAGTAGTATTATGATTAAATGATACATAATGAAATAATTTATTTAGATATCAAAATAATAAAATAATAATTAAAATGATGTAGGTATGCATCTCATTTGTCTCTCCTCTCCTTTGTCTCACATTTCTCAGGCATCTCTCACTATCCTCTTCACTCCTTCTCATATGAAGATGTGGTCCTTCTCATTGACTTGCCAAGGCAATCCCTCCATATGCACAAGTGTTCCCATTCCATCCTATCCACTCCAGGACATCTCCCCTACTATCATCATCCCCACATTCTTTCTTCAACCCTTCCCTGTCTATTGGCTCCTTCCTTGTTGCCTACAAGCACCAGTTTCCCCCATCCTTAAAAAAACCCTCACTTTATTCCACCATTCCTGCTAGTTATCATCTTATAGGCATCTCTTTGCCATTTCATGGCTAAACTCCTTGAGAAAACCATCTACAATCAGTGTCTCTATTTCATCTCCTCTCACTGCCAAACCCTCTGTAGTTTGGCTTCTGACCTCAACATTCAACTAAAACTGCTCTCTTCAAAGTTACTAAATGATCCCCCTCACTTGCATTCATTCTATACACCCAATTTGTTGTCAGGCCTTCTTGTTTCTACCTTCATGGCATCTCTTATAGGTCCCCTTCTGTCCACTCACCTAGCTGTCTTCCTTACCTCTAGCCTGGACTAGTGCAATGAAAAGTTCTAACTGGTCTCCCTGCCTCAAGTATCTCCCTACTCCAATCCATCCCCCACTCAGAGGCCAAAGTAATTTTCCTAAAGTACAAATCTGACGCTGTCACTGTTATATTCAATAAGCTCTGCTGGCTTCCTATTACCTCTATGATCAACTCCTTTGTTTGGCATTGAAAGCCCCTTAGAACCTGGCCTCTTCTGACTTTCCAGTCTCTGCTCTTTACTCCCCTCTATGTAAACCATGTTCCAGCTCAAATGACCTGCCTAGTTGCTATTCCTTTCATATGACATTATGTTTCTCACCTCTGGGATTTTTCCCTGGCTGTTTTTCATCTCTATAATGCTCTACCCCCTCACCTCTACCTCCTGGCTTCCCTGGCTTTCTTTAGTTCAAATCTCGCCTTCTGCAAAAAGTCTTTTGAGGTCTCTTTTCTCTACTCTCCCATTTCCATTTACTCTATCTATCATGTACAGGAAAGGTAGAGGATGTAGTGGATAGAGCACTGGCCCAGATGGAGGATCTGAGCTTAAATCCAGCCTCAGACACATACCAGCTGTGTAACCCTGGGCAAGTCACTTCACCCTGTTTGCCTTGGTTTCATCATCTGTCAAATGAGCTGGAGAAGGGAATGATAAACCACTCCAGTATCTCTGCCAAGAAGACCCCAGATGGGGTCATTGGGAGGTGAACATGACTGAAATGACTCCACAACAAACAACAGCATCTTGTATAAACCTAGTTGTTTGTATGATGTCTCCCCCATTAGAATGTAAGTTCCATGAAGGCAGGGACTTTATCCCCAGTACTCAGCACAGTGCCTGGCATATGGTGAGTGCTTAAACAATTGTTGACTGATTGACTGGCAGATTGATTGTCTGGAACTCTGCTCTCTGACAGCCCCACCTATCTGAAACACAGCTGAGAATCAGAGAGGGGTAAAACCAGCGTCTGAAGCAGTGGCAAGAATAGTTATCCTAAAATTAAAGCTCATTGGAGAACTCTTCAGGTGCTCAACAAAGTTTTTTTAAAATTATTATTTAGAGTCACTATGGCATAGTGGAAAAATTATTGGTTGAATCTGCAGTCAAGAGAATCCTAGGTATGAAATCTGCCTCTGACTAGCTGTATGACCCAGGCAAGTCATTCAATAATAGCTGACAATTTTATGGTGCTTAACAGAATGTAATCTCCTTGAGGACAGGACTGTTTCATTTTTGCTTCTGAATCCTCAGAGCCTCTTGTGGTACCTGAGACCCAGAAGGTGCCTAATTATCTTATTTGACACTCTCAAATACCCATGTAAAGTGCCTATTATTATCACCATTTAGGCTTAGATAGGTGGAGTGACGTACCTTATAGGTCTAGTAATGTAGGCTTAGAATCCAAGTGTCTCCTGAATTGGACCTGGAGTTAGGGAGATCTGAGTTCAAAACCGGTCTCAGACACTTACTAGCTATATGATCCTGGGCAAATCATTTAACCTCTGTCTGCCTCAGTTTCCTCATCTGTAAAATGAGGAATCCTCCCAGGGTCATTATGAGGATTAAATGAGATAATATTTGTAAAGTACTAGTTATTATTAATATTATAGCACTATATTGGTGTCAGTTATCTATTACAATGTACAGTTTCACCAAGCTCAGAGATCTGACTTTCCCTCCCGTAGAAGATTAGAAAGAGCAAAACTGAGAGGAGGGAGGGGTAGAGCCGAGATGATGGAGGGAAGCCAGGAAGTTCCTGAGTTCTCCCCAGTTTCCCTCAGAAACAACACTAAATCAAGCCTCTAAAAGAATTCTGGAATGACAGAATCCATAAAAAGACAAAGTGAAACAATTTTCTAGCCCAAGATAACTTAGGAGGACTTCAAGAAAGGTTTGTCCCACTTGGGTAAAAGGGGAGCACAGTCCAGTACAGGTGATGTCTGGGAAAGCCAGTGGGAGGCTCTTAGCCCCAGCACAGGTCACTACCTGAGGCCTATGGTTCTGGTTCAGCAGGCCAGTGGCACAGCAGGCTAGCAATGAGGCCTCCAGCCCCAGTGCAGCAGGTAAATTGCCAGCCCTGGAACCCAGGGCACAACAAGCTTGACTAGGCTGGGCCACTCTAGCACAGTGGGCAAGCCATCAGTCACTGAGGCTCCAGAACAGAAAGTCAATGACCAGGCTCCTGGCTCCCAGTGCAAGAAGCTTGGGACAGTGCCCTCTGTACTCTAAGAGCAGAGCTCAACTTTAAAAAATGAACAAAAATGAAAGAAGAGCCCTGACCATAGAAAGTTACTATGGCAACAGGGAAGATCCTAACATAAACTCAGAAGAGGACAATAATTTCTAAGTGTGAAGCCTCAAAGGGGAATATGAATTGGTCTCAAGCCCAAAAAGTCCTCTTGGAAGAGCTCAAAAAGGATTTAAAAAAATCAAGTAAGAGAAGCAGAAGAAGAAATGAGAAGCATTCAGGAGAATTATGAGAAAAGATTCAACAGCTTGGAAAAGAAAGCACAAAAAGTGACTGAAGAAAGCAACTCCTTTAAAAGTAAAATTGGTCAAATGAAAAAGGAATTACAAAAATTAAAGGAAATAATTCCTTAAAGTTAGAATTAGGCAAGTAGAAACTAATGACTCTAAGAGACATCAAGAATCAGCCAAACAAAAGCAAAATAATGAAGAAATAGAAGAAAATGTAAAATACCTCATTGGAAAAGCAATTGACCTGGAAAATAGATCCAAGAGAGATAATTTACGAATTATTGAATCCCCCTGAAAGCCATGGTCAAAAAAAAAAAAAAAAAAAGAGCCTGGGCAGCATCTTTCAAGAAATTGTCAAGGAAAGCTGCCCTGATATCCTAGAACCAGAAGGTAAAATAGTCATTGAAAGAGTCCACTGATCACCTCCTGAAAGAAATTCCAAAATGAAAACTCTAAGGAATACTGTAGTCAAATTCCAGAACTACCAGGTCAAGGAGAAAATACTGCATGCAGTCAGAAAGAAACAATTCAAATATCAAGGAGTCACAGTCAGGATTGCATAGGACTTAGCAGCTTCCACATTAAAAGATTGGGGGTTTGGAGTATGGGAACTTGGATTACAACCAAGAATCAATTACCCAGCAAAATTGAGCATAATCTTCCAGGATAAAAGATGGATATTCAATGAAATAGGGAACTTTCAAACTTTCCTGATGAAAAGACCAGAGCTGATAAGAAAATTTGATCTTCAAATACAAAATTCAAGAGAAGCATAAAAAGGTAAACAGGAAAGAAAAAACTCTCCATGGTATTCTATAAGGTTAAACTGTTTACATCCCTACATGGGAAAATGAAATGTGTAACTCTTAAGAACTGTATCTCTATTAGGGTAGTTAGAAGGAGAATACTTAGACATAGAGTGTGAGTATAAGTTGATTTTGATGAGATGATAAAAATTATTAAGGGGTGAAAAAGGATTGTACTGGGAGAAGAGGAAAGGGAGAGGCAGAATGGGGAAAATTATGTCACATGAGATTCATGAAAGACCTACTACAGTAGAGGGAAAGAAGGGAGGGGGTAAGCATTGTTTCAACCTTACTGTCATTGGATTTGGCTCAAAGAGGGAATAATGTACACACTCAGTTGGGTAAAGAAATCTATCTTACCCTACAGGGAAGTAGGAGGGGAAAAAGAAAAGAAAAGGGAGGGGTGATAGAAAGGAAGGCAGATTGAGGGAGGTGGTGGTCAGAAGCAAAACACTGGTGAGGAGGCACAAGGTGAAAGGACAGAGAAAATGGGATAGAGGGAAATACTCAATAATCATAGTAACTGTGAATGTAAATGGGATAAACTCTACCATAAAATGGATGAAGTGGATAGCAGAGTGAATTAAAAAACCAGAATCCTACAATATGTTGTTTACAAGAAACACATTGGAAGCAGAGAGACACACACAGAGTAAAGGTAAAAGGCTGGAGCAGAAAATATCATGATTCAGCTGAAGTTAAAAAATAAAAAAGCAGGAGTAGCAATCCTGATCTCAGAAAAAGCAAAAGTAAAAATAGATCCAATTAAAACAGACAAGGAAGGCAACTACATCTTGCTAAAAGGTACCATAGACAATAAAGTAATATCAGTACTAAACATATATGCACCAAGCTGACATAGCATCCAAAATCTTGGAGGAGAAGTTAATTGAGTTACAGGAAGAGAGAGACAACAAAACTGTACTAGTGGGGACCTCAACCTCCTCCTCTCAGAACTAGATTAAATCTAACCACAAAATAAACAAGAAAGAAGTTAGAGAGGTGAATAGAATTTTAGAAAAGTTAGTTATGGTAGACCACTAGAGAAAACTGAATGGGAATAGAAAGGAATATACCTTTTTTTCAGCAGTATATGGCACCTACACAAAAATTGACCATGTATTAGGGCATAAAAACCTTACATTCAAATACAGAAAGGCAGAAATATTAAATGCATCCTTTTCAGATCATGATGCAATAAAAATTACATGTAATAAAGGGCCATGGAAACATACATTAATAATTAATTGGAAATTAAATATTCTAATCCTAAAGAATGAGTGGATCAAACAACAAATCATAGAAAATCAATAATTATATCAAAGAGAATGACAATAATGAGACAAAATACCAAAATTTATGGGATGCAGCCAAAGCAATACTTTGGGGAAATTTTATATCTCTAAATGCTTACATAAATAAAATAGAGAAAAATCAGATCAATGAATTGGGTACGCAATTAAAAAAACTAGAAAAAGAACAAATTAAAAACCCCCAATTAAACACCAAATTAGAAATTCTGAAAATCAAAAAGAGAGATTAATAAAATTGAAAGTAAGAAAACTATTGAACTAATGTATAAAACTAAGAGCTGGTTTTATGAAAAAAAAACAATAAAATAGATAAACCTTTGGTTAATTTGATTAAAAAAGAAAGAGAGAAGAAAGTCAAATTACCAGTATCAAGAATCAAAAGGGTGAATTCACCCCAATGAAGATGAGCTATTTTGTCCAACTATGTGCCAATAAATCTAGCAATCTAAGTAAAATGGATGAATATTTACAAAAAAATGTAAATTGCCCAGGTTAAGAAAGAAGAGGAAATAAAATACTTAAATAACTCCATTTTAGAAAAAGGAATTGAACAAGCCATCAAAGAACTCCCTAAGAAAACATCTCCAGGGCCAGATGGATTTACAAGTGAATTCTACCAAACATTTAAAGAACAATTAATCCCAATACTGTATAAACTTTTTGTAAAAATAGATGGAGTCCTACCAAATTCATTTTATGACACATATATGGTGCTGATACCTAAATCAGGAAGAGCCAAAAGAGAGAAAGAAAATTATAGACCAATTTCCCTAATAAACATAGATGTAAAAACTTTAAATAAAATATTAGCAAAGAGATTACAGTAATTTATCACCAGGATAATACATTATGACCAGGTGGGATTTATACGGGGCTGGTTCAATATTAGGAAAACTATTAGCATAATTGACCATATCAATAACTAAACTAACAGAAATCATATGATTATCTCAATAGATACAGAAAAAGCTTTTGACAAAATACAGTACACCCATTCCCATAAGAACACTAGAGAGCATAGGAGTAAATGGAGCTTTCCTTAAAATGATAAGTAGTATTCATCTAAAACCTTCAGTAAGCATTATCTGTAATGGGGATAAGCTAGAAGCCTTCCCAATGAGATTGGGGTGAAACAAAGATGCCCATTATCACCACTATTATTTAATATTGTATCAGAAATGTTAGCTTTAGCAATGAGAGAAGAAAAATGAGTTGAAGGAATTAGAATAGGCAATGAGGAAACAAAATTATCACTCCTTGTAGAAGATATGATGGTATACTTGAAGAATCCTAGAGAATCAAATAAAAAGCTACTTGAAATAATTAATTAATTTTAGCAAAGTTGCAGGATATAAAATAAATCCACATAAATCATCAGCACTTCTATATATTACAAACAAAGCTCAGCAGCAAGAGAGAGAGAGAAATTCCATTTAAAATAACTGTAGACAATATAAAATATTTGGGAACCTACTTGCCAAGACAAATCCAGGAACCATATGAACACAATTACAAAACACTTTTTCACACAAATAAAGTCAAATCTAAACAAATGGAAAAATAGCAATTGCTCATGGGCAGGCTGAGCTAATATAATAAAAATGACAATTCTACCTAAATTAATTTATTATTCAGTACCATACCAAATTACCAAAAATTATTTTATAGAGCTAGAAAAAATAATAACAAAATTTATCAGGAAGAACAAAAAGTCAAGAATATCAAGGGAATTAATGAAAAAAATGCAAAGGAAGGGGGCCTAGCCTTATAGATTAAAAACTGTATTGTAAAACAACAGTCATCTAAATTATTAGGCACTGGCTAAGAAATAGAGTGGTGGATCAGTGGAATAGATCAGATACACAAGACACAGTAGTCAATGACTATAGTAATCTATTGATGGATAAACCCAAAGACTCCAGCTTCTGGGATAAGAACTCATTATTTGACAAAAACTGCTGGGAAAACTGGAAAAGAGTATGGCAGAAACTAGGCATAGACCAACATCTCACACCACATACCAAGATAAAGTCAAAATGGGCACATGATTTAGACATAAAGGGTGATACCATAAGCAAATTAGGAGAGCAAAAATAGTTTACCTGTCGTATCTATGGAGAAGGGAAGAATTTATGACCAAAAGAGACAGAGAACATTACGAGATACAAAATGGATGATTTTGATTATATTAAATTAAAAAGTTTTTGCACAAACAAAACCAACACAACCAAGATTAGAAGGAAAGCAAAAAGATGGGAAATAATTTTTACAGCAAGTGTTTCTGATAAAGGCCTCATTTCTCAAATACATAGAGAACTAAGTCACATTTATAAGAATACAAGTCATTCCCCAATTGATAAATAATCAAAGGATATAAACGGTTTTCAGATGAAGAAATTAAAGCTATATAGTCATATAAAAATGCTTTAAATCACGATAGATTAGAGAAATACAAATTAAAACAACTCTTAGGTATCACCTCACACCTATCAGATTGGCTAATATGACAGAAAAGGAAAATGATAAATGTTGGAGACGATTTGGGAAAATTGGGACACTAATGCATTGTTGGTAGAGTTGTGAACTAATCCAACCATTCTGGAGAGCAATTTGGAATTATGTCCAAAGGGCAATCAAACTATGCAGACTCTTTGATCCAGTAATACCAGCACTAGGTCTGTATCCCAAAGATATAATAAAAAAGGGGAAAAGACCTACATGTAAAAAATATTTATAGCAACTCTTTTGCAGTGGTAATGAATTGAAAATTGAGGGGATGCCCATTAATTGGGGAATGACTGAACAAGTTGTGGTATATAAATGTAATGGAATACTATTGCGCTATAAGAAATGATGAGCATGTAGATTTTAGACAAATCTGGAAAGACAAGAACTGATGCTGAGTGAAGTGAGCAAAGAACCAGGAGAACATTATACACAATAACAGCAACATTGGGTGATGATTAACTATGATTGACTTAGCTCTTCTGAGCAATACAATGATCTAAGACAATTCCAAAAGACTCTTGATGGAAAATACTATCCACATCCACAGAAAAAACTATGGAGTCTGAATGCAGATCAAAGCATACTATTTTCACCTTTTGTTGTTGTTTTTTTGTGGCACTTCTCTTTTGTTCTGTTTCTTCTTTCACAACATGACTAATGTGAAAATATGTTTACATGATTGCACATGTATAACCTATATCAGATTGCTTGTCATCTTAGAAAGGGGGGGATTGGAAAGTGGGAAGGAGAAAAAAATTTTGAATTCATAATTTTATAAAAAATGAATGTTGAAAACTATCTTTACATGTAATTGGAAAAAATAAAATACTATTTCCAAAAGAAAAGAAAAGAAATAGCAAAACCTACATGAGGGAAAGGGCTGTTACAGACAGGCACAATGACAGCAGAGATGGGACAGCCTGACAAGAGAGAAAAAAACTATAAAAGGCAAACATGAAACTTCAAATAGCAGTCTAGGGGTATTCGGCGTAGGGGCAAATAGTCCCATACTAGCTCATCAGCAACTGTGTATGAACATTATAGGAATGGATGTTCATGATGACCTTATGTAATAAAAAGGTTAAATAGGTTCAGTATTCTCTAAGAAGGCAGGAAAGTATACAATGCATTTAAGAGATATTTCCTTCTGAAACAGTTAGAACTAGGATACTTGGTGCTAATACAGTTACCTTGGAAGTTCACTTAAACAGAATAAATTGGTCCATTCTCTGATAATGCTGGGCAGTTGAGGGCATGGCTATTCTGATGGGAATAAATATATTCTTCCTCTTTCTCATAAACAGTCTCATTTTGTTATTATCCACCACATACTTGGGGAAACAGGAGGGCAGAGTAGAAAGACCTGACTCAGGCTATACAGAGAGGGTGCCTTGGGACACCAACTGAGAAAATGGCCACCCAAGCCAGCTCACAACCAAGTCACGGGGTGAGTCAGGGTCACCATCTCACAAAGGGCACAATGGAAATAAGCTGCTGCCCAAACACTCACAGAAGGGAAAGCACCAGACAGGACATTGAAAATCGGTACCTGGAGAATTCTATCAGCCAAGTTATAGGTGGGGGTTTGCTCAGTTTAGGCTTGTTCAAACTAATCCCAAGGGAAAGGGGGGCAGGGAAAGGACTTCCTGTGTTCTGTGTGGTTATTTTCTCTCAAGGAATAGTCTAGATTTTTTTTTTGCACTTTACTTTTGTTTTTCAGATTTTATTAATTTATTTATTTTTAGTTTTCAACATTCACTTCCACAAGTTTTTGAGTTCCAAATTTTCTCCCCATCTCATCCCTCCCTTACCCCAAGATGGTGTGCATTCTGAATACCCCTTCCCCTAATCTGCCCTCCCTTTTATCTCCCCCCCTTCTCTTATCCTTTTCCCTTCCAATTTTCCTATAGGACAGGATAGATTTCTATACCCCATTGCCTCTATATCTTATTTCCCAGCTGCATGTGAAAAAATAGTTTAGATCTTAAACAGTCAACTGATCTAGCCCCCTGGCTCTAGGAAGGACACTCCTTCCAACTGGACCTCTAGGATAGTATGTTCAGTATTTGGGGAAAATAGTGATTTCCCATAAATGTAAGTTTCCTGGTCATCCGATTCAGAACTTTGCAGATTCAAGTGTTTAATGAGTTGGGAAAACACACAAGGTTTCTACTCTGCTATTCTGTTGCTATGCTGGTACGTTTCCCAACCTCATTCCTTGTATCTTCATTTCTAAGTGGCTGTCACTAAATTTCTTTTTTCTTTTTTAAAAAATAATGATTTCTGGTTCATGCTTTGATTCCATTTGTAAAAAATTTCCTCCAGTTCTCCTTTGCCCTCCTTTTCCTGATGCTAGTCTCTTAAGCACTTAGCTATGAAAACTAGGTAGCACCCCCACTCTCAACCTCTTCCTAGCCTCTGCTCCATTGGTTTGAAGTCCTCTGGCTTTTCTGTGAGTCACTGAGTTTCCTAGGAGCTAGAAGAAATCTCCAACATCATTTGATCATGGGCTCAGAGGGATCTCAACTGAAAGGGATCATTGAGTCCAATACGTCTTCATTTTACAGATAAGGAAACTGAGGTACAGAGAAGGGAAGTGACTTTCCCAAGGTATCTCACTGCTGGTGTGTGGCAGTCAGGTCTTCTCCCCTTTCATCTCCCAGATTAGTGTCCTTTTAGCCCCATCCACTTAAGAGTTCCTCTAAATTTCTCTTGCCATGTGGTATAGCAGAAACACCACTGAACTGAGCTGAGTTGAAAGATCTGGATCCTTTTCTCAGCCTCATTTTTTTTTTTTTTTGGTTAGGCAATTGGGGTTAAGTGACTTGCCAGGGTCACACAGCTAGTAAATACCAAGTGTCTGAGGCTGGATTTGAACTCTGGTCCTCCTGACTAAAGCTGGAGTTCTATCCACTGAGCCACCTAGCCTCTCAGTCTCACTCTTATTTAGCGTTGTGACCTTGGGCAAGTCATTTTCCTTCTTTGGGTCTTAGCCAGGTAATGGTCAGGAGGAGCCAAGCGCTCTGTAAAATGACCTTGTTGGAATGCCTAGTTTATAAAGTCTCTATCAACTCTAAGCAATTTTGCCATTCTATGGATCTCAGGCCAGTTGGAAGCTGAGGATGTGGCTAATTGTCCAAGACACTTTGAATTAATTTTTGACTTTTCCCATTTCTTGGAATTTCTATGAAAGCAATAGACTTTTCCCTTCTGTCCATTAAACATTCCTTTTGCTTTCTTTTAGGTGGGGGGAGGGAATCCTGAAACATGGCAAGCCCCAGGGTTACCAGGGTTCCCATCCCTTGGGATACTGCTGTGTTGCAGGCTACAGAGCTTCTGGCTGAATTCAGTAGTCAGATGGTGGACCCCATTTCCTCTCTCCCAATCTGGCTTCCTAGAGCCTCCACCAACAGCTCATGGGGGGAAATCGCCAGATATGTTGTTTCAGGAAAACATGTCCCATCTGCCCAAGAGAAGCCCATTCCATTGCTTCTTGGTATATCCCTGCCCTGCTCTATCTCAGGAGACTGGGTTCCCATGAAAAGTTCTAGTTTTTTTTTATTAATTTATTTTGATTTATCATCCATCACTTCCATAAGCTTTTGAGTTTTAAATTTTTCTCCCCCTCCCTCTCTACCTCCTTTCCCAAGATGGCACACAATCTGATATAGGCTATACATATACATTCCCATTAAACATATTTTCACATTAGTGATGTTGTAAGTAAGAATTAGAACCAATAGGAGAAACCACCAGAAAGAGGAAACAAAACACAACAGAAGAAAAAAAAATAGCAGATAGTATGCTTCGATCTGCATTCCACCTCCATAGTTCTTTGGATGTAGATAGCATTTTCCATCATGAGGCCTTTGGAGATGTCTTAGATCCTTGTATTGCTGAGAAGGGTTAAGCCTATTAATATTAGTCATTGCACAACGTGGCTGTTACTGTGTACAACATTCTCCTCGTTCTACTCACTTCACTTAGCATCAGACAAAAAGTTCTGCTTTTTGACGCTTTCCCCCAAAGGCTTTCTAACTTTCTTGTAGCAATCAACATAGACCTGCTGGTTTTCCACGGAACTCACTCCATTCCAGCTGCCAGGGCTTGACGTTGCCCGAGGTGCTCTAGATGGGCCCCCATTAGGCATAATTACACATACCTGGTGTAGAGAGAGAACGTGAGCATGCAGCTCATTCCCAAAGCACCGCCTACATAAACAGTGAGGCATAGGGCATGCTGTCTCCTCTGCTTTGGTCAGGGCATGTATTTGCACACATGTGTACACCCTTTGAATGGTGTAAGGAAATACCACAAATCAAAGCATTCTGCAGCCATCAAAGAATTTTGCTACAAACTGGCCAGCTACCATTTTGGCCAAAGAAGCAGCTCTAATTCTGCCATCCCCTGGCCTTCCTCATGACTGCCATACTCACTGTACAATACTGCTATTGTGAGGGGTCCCGGGGTGCTGTTGAATGTTTCAATTATCTACCTTGAATCATGTCTACTGCAGGAGGGAAGGGGGCCTCCCCTCTCGTTGCAGGTCTCCAAGCCAAGGCTCGGTGACCACTTGTTGACCATTTTTTTCAGATATACTTTGTGCTAAATGGCTGCTGGGATCCCTTCCAAACTTTGGAATTCTGTGTGATTCTGTGCCCAAACCTTCTGTAGTAACTGCTGGCTTGAGAGAATCTGATCCCTTAGTTTTTCCACTTTGCTATTTCAGTGAGTGCCCCAAATCATTCATTCATTCATTCATTCATTCATTCATTCATTCATTCATTCATATTATAATCCATTCAAGAAGCTTTTATTACTTAGGACTCTCTTCTAGGTGTTAGGAGAAATACAAAGATCAACAAGACAATGTCCTTACCCTCTGGGAGTTCACAGTCTAATAGGGGAAATGGGATATGCATCCTAATAACTATAACACAAAATAGACTATAATAGATGAATAAAGATGGTATAAATAAAACACTGCAACAGTCCACAGAGGAAGAAGAGATCATGGGGCAAAGGGGATCAGGGAAGGCTTCATGGAGGAGATGGCAGTATTTACATTGGGCTTTGAAGGATAGATAGAATTTCAACAGGCAGAGTAGATGATAAGAGAGGCAATATCCTCCATGCTAGGAACAGGAAAAGCATAGAATATATTCCGTGAGTGATGAATGGCCCCATTGGGATGAAATGTACAGCACACGACGTTGGATATTGGACTAGAAATATACATTGAGGTCAGATTGGAGATCATTGGAAAATAGAAAAGGAAGGAATTTCTCACATGGAAAGCATTGTAGCAGCAGATGAAATCTCAGAGGTAATGTCATCTTTTGCTTTTAGGGGGATTGGAAGGGGGTGAAAGGAGGGTGACTTGCCTAGGTTCACTCAGCATAGGGTGGGTACAATCCACCAGACCCTCCTGCAGCTAGGTCTAGGAATGTGACTGCTTTTGGCCAGGGTAACATGGTGGCAAATATCCAGAGGGAAGCAGGAGCAGTTAGCTGGTTACTCGGACATTTGGAAATGGTTGACACTATTTCTGTTTCTGCCTGGTTGCTTAACATCATCTACACGCAGGTGTCCTGACTCTGAATCCTAGGGTCCCAGTTTAGGGTTCTTTCTGCCCAATCACTAGCCCTGAGAAAGTTTTGTTTTCCATGACCTAGGTCAAGTTACCTGCATGGGTTGGGAGTTTGGTAGATACCTCAAAGGTTCTTTCCAACTCTAAGCTTCTAGGTTTCTGTCTCAACTTCTCTGGGCAAGGGACTTTACCTGACACTTCTTAGGACAGAGAAGCAATGTACTGGATTCCTGAGAGTAGGGAGATGGCTTCAAGCCCTAGTTCTAATGATAATTATCTAATGATGATCAGCTGTGGGGTTTTAGACCTCAGTTTCCTCATCCATGAGGTGAGAGGGCTGTCTCCAGCCATACCAGCCTGAAGGCGCCAGATCCCATCTGATTTTGGAGACTAAGTAGGGTTGGCTTTGGGTGGGACTTGGATGGGAGACTGCCCAAGTGATGAGAATGGCACTGGACTTTAAGAGGCAGTTAGGAAAATCACAAATATTTTCCAAACCTGTGTTTGCTTCCGAGATGCCGAGTCAAACCTCGTGGTGAGTTGCCAGCGAGGTAAAGGAGCTCCAAGTTGGCAACTGCGCCTGAGAGAGAAGCAGGACGAGCAGAGATTGTCCTTAAGCCTCCTCTTCGGGACCACATCCTGATCAACCTGGCTCCTGGCTCCTGGCTCCTGGTGTCCTTCTTGATGGCTCCTCCCACCTTCCCCATGGTGAGAGTTTCCTCTCAGCACTGGGGAGTGCAGACAGCAGGGCTCAGCTCCACTTGGACTCCGGTGGGAGGGGACAATAGCTCTGTTGTGCCTTTTTCCATGCACAGATTCCTCTGCCCTGGGAGGTATTTGCAATACTTTGGCAAGAGACTCTTCTAAGTGCCCCAGATGGGTGAGGTTTGGGGGGATGGATTATCAGAGATATGAGCCTTTCTTTTGCAGGCTCTCAGACAGTGTCCCCAGGACCATGGGATGTCAGAGCTGGAGTGGCCTTGGGAGTTCACCTAATGACCCTAGTATGCTAGACTTGGCAGGAATGGAAAAAGCAGTGGCTTTGGGCTCAGAGGAGTCGGGTCCACTGGCTTGGGTGGTATTCCTTCCCCAGATGGACAAATAATCCCCTGCTTTGGGTTTCACTCTCCTCCTCTGGAGATGGAGGGGGTGGGACTAGAGGATGTCTAAGGTACACTCCTACCTTAAAACACCAGGAATCTTGCATTTTATGCAGGAGGAACCTAAGCACCAGAGAAGAGTGATTTGTCCAAGGTCACCAAGTGAGGTGCTTGGCAGAGCCAGGAATCATGGATGAGGTCATTCAAAGCCTACAGGTGGACATTCTGGCCTGATTAGCTGTTTTTAAGCTCCCAACTTTCCTCATCATTGTGTGTGTGTGTTTTTAAATGAGCTGTCTCCTGAAAGACAAGATTAATGAGTCTCTCCTCTGGGGATTTATTGCTCTGTTAATTATTCTCTTGCCAAAATCCATTTCAGAATATTATCAGGGCTCCCTTTTCAATTAAAAGTGATTATAATTTCATCTCTTAAGGAAAAGTGGATTAAAAAGAAAAGGCCAAATAGAACAGTCAGATCGTTGGGTCATAGATTTAAAGTTTGAAGGGACCTTAGACCTAGTCCAACCCCCTCATTTTACAGAAGAGGAAAATGAGGTCCCAAGAGAGGAAATGACATGTCCAAGGTCACATATGTAATATGTAGTAGAACCAGACTTTATCCCTAAGTCCAGTGTTTCTTGTACTCTACCACCCTAGTGAAGGATGCATTCATACTCACACCTTCCTCATTGTTCTGCTGAGCATCTGTTGACATCTGAATTATTAAAGCCATGGCAGGAGAGGTATGCCCACAGGTTGTATCCCTGTGTACTTCATGGTCATAAGCAAACCTAGAGTATAGCCTAGAAAATGTACTTTACATGTGGAGAGTCATAGGAAAACAGAACTCAAAAGAAAGGGTCTTCCTTATACCATTCGATTCCCTGTAGATTGTATTTTTGAGGTAGAAGAAAGGCTGTAGGGACCATTTAACACAACCCCTCAACTTAGCAGATCCTGCAAATATTATTATCTCTATTTTGCAACAAATAACAAAATAATAGTAGCTCAAATTTGAGTGGAGTTTTACAAAATGCTTTTCTCACAATAATTCAGCACTATAGGCAATGAGAGAAGGACTGACCCTTGGCTGAGAAAGCCTTGGATGTGATTTAGCCAAAGTCAACACAGTTGGTACATGGTGGAGTTAATATTCAAATTCAAGGCATAGGAGCAGAAATTTAGAGTTAGAAGGGAAGCTTATTGGCTATTTAGCCCAATTAATCCCTTCATTTTACAGATGAGGAATATGGAGGCACATGACTTGCTCAGGGTCTCACAGCCAATATGTATCCAAGGCAGGATTTAAGCCCAGACTTCAGGTCCAGTGCCTTGTGCATTATGCCACACTAATTTCAAATCTAAAGCCCTCTACTCCACCCTGCTGGTCTTTAGTGTGGCCCTGGTGGTATGGTGGAAGGTGTCCCAGACCAAGTTCACATCCCACTTCCAATACTTAGTATCTGTGTGATGATACCACTTAACCTCTCAGATGCTCAGTATCCTCATCTGTAAAATGGGGTAAATAATACCAGCCCTGCCTACCTCACAGGGTTGTGAGCTAATGGATAAAAAGGGTTTGGCAAAACTTAAAGCCCCCAAGGAAAGAACCAAAGAAGATGCCAAATTATTGCTGAAGAAAAGGGCTTTAGGGCTAAAGGTCTGCAGTACTTTGGCTTGGGTGGTATTTCTTCCTCAGATAGGTACCCACCCATGTAGCTTTCTCCTCATGTCTCTCCCAAAACTTGGAAATTTGGATGCCATCACACAGAGTTCCTGAAGAGGGCGCCAAAGCTGCCTGAATCCTCCATGCATCCTCTGGAGTAGCACCGCCTGCCTATATGAAGGTTCAAAGCATTTTTCTTCTTTTCTTTTCTCCTTTCCTTTCTTTTTTCTTTTCTTTTCTCCCTCCCTCCCTTCCTCCTTTCCTCCTTCCTTCTCTTCCTTCCTCTCTCTCTCTCTCCTTCCTTTTTCTCTCTCTCCTTCCTTCCTTCCTTCTTCTTTCTTTCCTTTCTTCCTTCCTTCCCAGAGAAGAGAAGGAATTTACCATAGGGGACTGACTGGTCACTACCACTGGCTGATGCTTTTCTTTCTTCCCCACCCCTCCCTCTCACCTAGGCATTCCAAGCTTAGCTGGCTAGTGTGATCCCAGGTGGCATGTAGAAAAGGATGCCTTTGAGGAATCCTAGAATGTGAATTGACCTGGAAAGATGATGTAGACATTATAAAGAGAAGAAAACCAAGGTGCAGAGAGGGGAATGAAATGGCCATCTACAAGGGGCATGCCTGAGAGCACAGACCTAGTTAGTGGCTATTGGGACCATTACCCAGGTCTCCTGAATTTTCAGTCTGAGCTCTTTTCCACTGCACTAATGGCTTTTGGGGGAATACCATAGTGGGGATTATTTAGGCAACCCAACCAGTTTGGTTTGAAACATATGATATCACCAATCTTTGAGAGCAAGGAGTCATAGATTACCAATGGATCATGATCTAGAATTGAGAAGTACTACAGAGGCCATCTAGTTCAACACCCTTATTTGATGTATGAGAAAAATGAGGCACAGAGAGATTCATTAAATGATCTGCCCAAGGTCACAGAGATGCTACAGGAGAGAGCTGCGGGTTGAACCTAGATCCCATGACTCCAAGTTAATCTAACTCAATCAAGTAACAGGGGAGGAAGTTGAGGGCAGAGGGGTCAAGTTGTTTGTCTGATGTCACATAGCTAGTGAGTGGCAAAGTCAGGCCCAAAATCTAGGGCTCCTGATACCAAGTCCAGGGCTCCTATTTATACCACAGTTTATTTCTCATGGGTTTGCAGGGATGGACAGTGCCCAGGCACAACTAGACTATGGGATGCCTGCCCAGGTCTTTTGGGCTCAGGTATAATTGAAATGACTGAAACTGGATTGTTTCCTGAGAGTAGGTTTTGAGGACTCATGGTGTAGCGGAAAGAGCTCAGGAGTTAGGGTCAAGAAACCAGTGCTACTTACTAGTGTGACCTTGGGCAAGTTACTTAACTTCTCTGGGTATCAATTTCCTCACTTCTTCATTTGCCTGAGAGACTAGATAACCTCAAAGGTGTGTTCCAGCATTAAATCCTATGACTTTAGGACCATGGATAGAGAATCTGGATGCCTGAATGAGGAAAGGAAGGCACCATGATAATAATCCATCCTTGATAGGGTGCCAAAGTAATATTCGTAAAACATGGACCTGATCATGTCACCCTCTCCTCCCAATAAAAATCTTCAATGGATCCCTATCGTCCCTATAATAAAAAACATACAATCTTCAACCTGTCATTTAAAGCCCTTACAATTTGGCCTGCATCTACTTTTCTAGTCTCAGTTTATATTACCTCCCTTTGTATACACTCTGTTCCATTCAAACTAGTCTGCTGTATAACAGATCCAGGAACCATAATTTACCAAACCTTGTACTATACCATATGCATAACATTCCACCTCCATTTCTAGCCTCCAAGCCTAACACCAGTGGTCCCCTCATTGTCTGGAGTGCATTCCCTGCTCACTTCTGCCTTCTAGAGATACTTGCTTTCTCCAAAACTTAACTCGTGTTATTTCCATCAAAACATCTTTTCTGATAGTCAATATTCTTCCTACCCCCAAACATCATATGTGTATAATATATGCATATATGTGTGTATATGTATGTGTATATATATATACACATATACATATATGTGTATATATTTACTTATGTGTAAACTGTGCCTCTACCCCCCAGTAAAATGCAAGTCCTTTGAAGGCAGGCATTATTTCATTTTTGGTTTTATATCCTATATCCTATATAGCTTCTAGCATAGCACATGGCACCTAAAATGCCTGTTGAATTGAATTTAATTTCCTGACCTTTTATAGTGTCATGGTTTGTAAAGTGCTTTACATATATTATTTCATTTGAGCCTCACTTATAACTATCTTGTGAAGTAGGAAATACAGGAATTATTATGCTGAGTTTATAACCATGGGAGGCAGGAGAAGAGATTGGAAAGGGGAGGATAAGGCATGGAAGACAAATTTTATCAAATTACTCTGTGTTATGGGAAACCAGATTTCACTCTTCTGAGGGCTAGTGAAAGCCGATAAGACAGATACTTGGGCTTTAACTGATCCTGGAGGCTGCAGATGCCCTCTGGCTCTTGACAGCTGGTACCCTTCCATCTACTACTTTCTGGACTAGAATGAGCCAGTGTGGGGCCTCAGCAGTTTCCAGAGAAATAGCCTTTGGAGATAACCCCTGAAATAGCTGGGTTGAGAAGCCCAGGATTTGAGAAGGTTGTTGGTGTGTGGTTGTGCATAGCTTCCTTGTCATCCACATTCCCTTTTTAAAAGCATTCCTGAAGATGTCTTTGCCTGTAAATGCCAGATTTAGGAGTCCACAAGGACCCATTCTGGCCTGTCTCTTGGCTGCCTAAAATGTGGCTTGGGCTTTTTGGGAGAATGTTCAGAATCTAATTCTTCCCTGCCCCTGCATCAGGGCCAGAAGGTCACTCTACCCTAAGGGAGGTCACAATAGCTTCCACTCCCCACTCCCTCTTTCTCCAAAGAGCACTCTGATTTCAGTGGTTACAGCCCAGGGTTCACCTCCCACAGTGAATCCATCACTTGGTGTTCTGTCCACCTGGGAGGGAAGACAACAAGTGGTTGGAGAAAGAAGCAAGAAGAATCCTCAGCCTACCTGTGTCTACCCATCTCTGGTTACTTTCCACACTACACATGACTTTATGATCTTTCAGAGCTATGCTTAAGACACTTAGAGAATCAGCACTATAGTCATAGAATTTGGAGCAAGGAGAAATCTGATAGATGGTTTAATCTATAGGATAGGGATCAAACCTGTGATCTAATAATTGGTCTAGGGAATTCTCTGAGGAGTTTTCCATTACAGAATTGCCTGGGACACCGAGGAGTGCCCCTTGCCCAGGGTCACATGACTGGTTCAAGTCAATGGCAGGACTTGAACTTGGGTCTTCCTGGCTTGCTATATGCTGTTCTTAATCTATTTCTTCTCCTTGTATTACAGAGGTAGTAACTGAGATGGAGAGGATGGAAGTGACTTGTCCAAGATCACCAGGTAGTAAATAGCAGAGTTGGATTTGGAACCCAGATCCTCACAGAATCCAACCGCTACAAGAGACCGCAGGGAGTTATCTAATCCAACCAGACAGGGAATGGCACATTCATTACTATCTGTCAGACCAGGAAAAAAGCCCAAATGGCTCTTCCTCTTCTAATAGAACCATCTAATGTCCAATAATCAATCAACAAACCTTTATTAAATACTTATTGTGTGCTAGTCATTATATTAAGTGCTGGGGATAGAAAGAGAACAGAACATTCCCTGGCAGGAGAATGCTGATAAATGTTTAACAACTGGCTTTCTAGGGGAGAAAAGAATGAACAACATACTTTTAAGGTTAATCGGCATTATTAACATTTTCCCTATCATTTTCTTAAGTCTAGATAATCAATAAAACAATAAATCAAGCCCCTGATTTGTAGCATTTGCTGTTTTCCAAGGTATGTATGCTCATACTGGAAATTTTAACAGCTGGCTCTGGTTAAAGCTGTCTCAAGAACACAGGCAGCATGGTATGGTGGAATAAGAAAGTCTTGGGATTGAATCCCACCTTAAATTCTTATTAGCAGTGTAGCCCTCAGCAAATCACTTCAGCCTTTCTGGGATTCAGTTACCTCATTTGCCAAATGAGTGCAGGGGACTCGATGTCCAAGCTGAGATGAGTCAAGTGAACCCCGTCATTTTCAAGAGCAGGGAACCTAGAACTGGAGAGGCCAAAAGCCCCACCTCAGCTCACCCAATCAATAAGTAGCAACATCAGGGTTAATGTCAAGGTCACCCAGAACTTCTGTCCCCCACCAACACACTGCTCTGGTTGGCCTTGGGCAGACAGAAAGGACAGCCTCAGGCTACTCCCGGACAGCCTCAGGCTACTCCCGGACACCCTCTACTCTCAGTGAACTACAACTGGGATTCAGACATGTGAAGATTCTTTTTGGACAAAAAAATCAGAAATGATGTCATTGCTGGAAAAAAGGAAGGCTGCTGGATTTCACAGCATGCAGTGAGAGAGAGTTGCTTTTTCTTTTTTTCTAAACAGTGCTCCTGTCTGGCCCCTTAATTTACTGTCTATTTACTCAATGCATTCCTTCTTAAAGATGTTATTTATTAGATCAGCTTCCTCCAGCGCTCCCAGTGTGTCTGTCAAGCCACTGGATTCTTGATCGACCCTCCTGTCGAGGGCCCGGGCTCCCGAGCTGCCAAAGGCCACATGCCCATGAACAAGGAAGAATGGGATAGGGCTGCCCATGCCCCTCAGCTCTGTTTCAAAACAAGACAAAACAAAAAGCAAAGAAACAAACCTTTCAAACTGTTTGGGGGACAAGAGGTCGTGGAGGCAGTGGGGTATGGTGGAAAGAGACCGGGAGGTCAGGACATCTGGGCTCTCATTCTGTCTTTGCCACTGACTTGCTGTGTGACTGAGGTGCTTGGTATCACTTGGAATCCTGGTGTATAAAGTGGGATTTTTTTCTTTAGGTGATCTTGAAAGTCCTGTCTAGTCCTGTAACTGTGATGTCAGGGTCAGGATGTTCATGGCAACGAACCAGCATCCTGGCCTTGACATCACATTTAGGCCAGTGACCCACCCAGCAGCATTCAGAGATGGGGAGAATCTTTCTGGTCCCAGAGACCGTGGGACGTGGCTGGCAGGAGGGTAGCAATGGGGTCTTCCTAGGGCCAAAAGATTTTCTCTCTTTTCTTACTGGGTGGCTGGAAGAACAGCAACTCTAATCACAAGAATCAAGACTACCGCCGAAGGATTCCCTCCTCCTCCCTTCCCCTTAGTGAGTGCTAAGAGGTCCAGACCTCTCCTCCACAATCCTGCAACTCCCTTGTGTCTCTTTAAGATTTTATGGGATGGAGAGTTCCTTCCCACAGCACTCCATCCCCGCAAAGGAAGGCTGGCCGCAGGAATCTGAGAATGGTCTATCCTCTGAGGGTCTTTAAATGGCCTCCCTTGGGGGTAGGGCAGTGCATGGTGATCTATGTCTGAGGCACAGGGTCCTTTCCGTAATAAGGCTGGCCCAGGGTAGCTGAGTTTCTCCTCACAAGACTTGCCTCTCTAAGGTTCAGTTTCCTCATCTGTAAAATAAGTGCATTGGGCTAGGGGACCTCTAAGTTCCCTTCGCCTCTAAATCTATCACCCTCTTCCATTCTAACACGGAAGAGTTTAGGGCTAATTCTGGAAGTTTCCCTGGGAAGGTTAGACTTTCTACTGATCTTCCCTTCTCAATAATAATAATAATAATAATAATAATAATAATAATAATAATAATAAGAAACATTTATACAGTGCTTGAAGTTTTGCAAAGTGCCTTTTGTATGTTATCTCATCTGATCTCAAGATAATATGAGTATTATTCATATAATAATATATACACTGACCGAGAACTAGGCTGACTTAAAGATGAGCATTACTCAGAGGCCAAGAGCAAGGCGCATGGCGAGCCTGACCAGGCTGCATCATATGACCAAGGAGGAGCTCCGAAGAAAGGCAGGAGCGAAGGAAGGACCGAAAGAGAAGACGGCCTGATCACAGAACAAGAGCAAAGGATGAGAGGTGGCTAGCCAGAGTGTTCTAATGGCACTCACAGGATGTTTGGAGAATATGAGTGAAGCCTGCAATATGGGGGGTGGACACAATGTGCTGAACTGCCGGGAGAGCATGGCTAAGAGTAGATAGCCAGAGTCAGGAAAATCTGAGCTCAAATCTGGCCTCAGACGCTTACCAGTTGTGTGACCCTGAGCAAGTCACTTAATCCCTCTATGTTTCAGTTCTTCATCTATTAAATGGACAAAAAGTCTGTAGGGACACGTAGAATCAGACACAACTGAATGACAAAATGACAACAAAAACAACAAAGAAATCCAGGTTGGGTAGGCGTGGATGGACTGAAGGGAACTCTGGAATCAATGAGATCACAGCACCATTTGATTATACTAAACTACATAAGTCACATATGAATCTATATAAACTAACATATGCCAGTAATATTCTGTATTTGAATAGTGCTTTCTAACTAGAAAGTACCTTCTGTCCACTATCTTCCTTGATCCTCATAACCCCCATCCCATGAAGGAAGTAGTAGAGAGCTTCTCATTGAGACTGGGTAATTCCCAAGCCCTAAGTATCTCTGTCCAGTCTCTTCCATTTCTGGTTCCTTCACCCTAGCACAGGTCCTAATCACCTCTTTGCTAAATTACTGCAATTGCCATTGCGTGGTCCTCTCCCTTGCACTTATCCTGTTTTTCTTAGTAGTATAGTTACACGTGCACTTGTCTTCCTCACTGCTCTGCCCCCCCCACAACATCCATTTACTCCTATCAGATTGTAAGCCCCACGAGAAGAGGGGCTGTCTTCTCTGTGCCAAGTGGAGTACCTTGCAAATAGTCATAGTTTAAAAATTGATTGTTAAATGAATGAAATCCCATTAAACAGATGAGGACACTGAAGCTCAGAAAGGGCAGCAGGTAAGGGGTGATCCTGAATCAGTGTCTTCTGACTCCTAGTCCTAGTGCGCATGCCAGGACACCACCACGTACCTGTATTTCAAGTCATTGCTCCTTCTGGGTCACTCGCTGGGGATGTTACTGGGTCAGCCTGGCAGATATTCAGCTTTGGGAGGGTGGTACACTGACCTCCCTAAAAAGTGGCTGATCTGAGCATAGAGGGTGTCTCTCTCCTACCCGTGATGAGTACTTTAAGAATCCCCTCAAACACAGCAGGGCCACTCTGGATCAGGCCCCTTCACTGCAGTCTAGATGTGAATTCCCAGTGGCACCCTGAGATTTCCTCAAGATAATGTGGCAGATTTCAATTCTAGGCCTTTTAGGGGGCTCCCCCTACCCTTCTTTACTTCTGAAAGTGGAAAGGACCCCCTCCTTTGAGAAGCCTCCCCCTTCCTCAAAAAAAAAAAAAGAATCATCAGAGCTGTTTAGGCTGCATTTTGCTGTTAGATCTCCAGTCCCAACCTCCTACTCCCTCTGCCCTCAGAGTCCCTGTTTTCTTCCATCAGCCAGGATTTCCTGACCTGCCCACAACCCTGCCCAACTCTTGACAGCCCCACCGAAGGTTCTCATCTGACTCTGGGAAACCCCCCTGTCTAGATGTCTTATCTCTCCTTTCCTCAGCAGCAGGCAAAGCTGGGAGTTTGCCAAGATATCAGGGGAGGAGATAATGGGTGTAAATGACTTATCAGCCAATCGGCTCTGAGGTGGCTCTCCTGAAATCAAGGTTGGCAGCTTAAGGAAGGGGACAGATAAGTCGCTCTGCTATCTGCCTATGAGTGCTGCTCTGATCTTATTATTGTTTGGGCCTTGGGTCCCAAGGAGCTAAAGGGGAAATAAATAATCTTGACTGAATGCCCAAATCAATACACTTGGGCAATAGACTTAGCTGACATTTTTTATATAGCCCTTTATGCTTCCAAGGCATTTTCTACACATTATTTCATTCAGGTATCATCATTCCCATTTTGCAGATAAGAAGAGCGAGGCCCAGGGAGATGAAAGGACTTGTTGCTTCTGATCACATGGCTAAGAGGCCACACAGTCAAGACGTGAACCTAGGTCCTTTGCCCACAAGTCTGGTGCTCTTTCCCCTATCCCCCAAGGCCTCCAGCACCCATATCTCACCTTTGAACCCCCACTTCTCTGCCTTAAAATCACCGCATGACTGGGCCAGGTGTTAACTCCCAGGTGCTCACCTTGGGCCACAAAGGCAGTCACAGGATATTATGGGTAGGGGGTTAAGCAATGTGGCCAAGGTTACAAAATTATCAAATGGCAAAGTTGGGATTTGAACCCAGATCCTTTTACTTCAAATCCCTGATAATATCCCCACTCAGACTAAATACCAGTTGCAAAATCAGTAGGACTTGAAAAGTTCCTTCCTTGAAGGAAGGGGAGTCTTACCTTGGGGTCCATGATAGATTTCAAGGGACCTCTGACTTGATTTTTTTTTTTTTGGGTAGACAATCAGGGTTAAGTGACTCGCCCAGGGTCACACAACTAGTAAGTATCTGAGGCTAGATTTGAACTCAGGTGCTCCTGAATCCAGGGCAGGTGCTCTATCTACTGTACCACCTCGCTACCCACCTGAATTGATTAAAAAAAAACCATTTTGATAACTATATTTCAATATAATTGGTTTCCTTTGTAATTCTAAGCATTTTATGCATTTAAACACATTATTATGATAATTAATTAGGAGCTCCTATTCCCCAGTGCCTGGCACAGAGAGTTGTTTGTCCTTCATTCTCAAAGAGGACCGATGACATCAGGAGGTTGATGTCTTTTTTCTTTATTTTGGTGAGGCATTTGGGGTTAAGTGACTTGCCCAGGGTCACACAGCTAGGAAGTGTTATGTGTCTGAGACCAGATTTGAACTCAGATCCTTCTGAATCCAGGGCCGGTGCTCTATACACTGCGCCACCTAGCTGCCCCTTTTTAACAATCTTTTTTTTTAAATTTTTATTTCTTTTTATTTTTAGGCAATTGGGGTTAAGTGACTTGCCCAGGGTCACACAGCTAGTAAGTGTCAAGTGTTTAGTCTGAGGCCAGATTTGAACTCAGGTCCTCCTGATGTCAGGGCTGGTGCTCTATTCATTGTACCACCTAGCTGCCCCAAGGGTGATGTTTTGACTTGCAAATGAATTGGATTTAAGGATGCAGGGCTAAACACATAGTAAGCTCTTAGTAAATACTTGTGACTTGTTAACTTGACTCAAGAATGGGTCCATAGGCTTTATTAGACTGACAGAGGAATCTAGGACACATGCAAAAGATTAAGAACTGCTCCACTCCCTGCTTTAAGGGTTGGTGGTGGGAGGAGCAGGTCAAAATTACTCCTACCTCACAGACCTTTCTCAGGATATTAATCTCATTGTAAGCATTCCACTTGGCTTTTTAGGTCTACACTGACCCAAACCACTACCTTCCAAGGTCATTCTCTTCCCATCACCACAGTTGTCTCCGGCACACTAGGTCACTGCACAAAAAGATTGAAAACAACTGTCTGTCACCAACTGCTTCTTTTCACACTCACTCATTGCGCCAAGACAGTCGTACAAAAAGCAACCACAATGTACGAGAATCTTGAGGTTTACCAAAGTGTTGCCCCGCTATGGATTTTCAAGTAAACATCTGAGAACTTTGCACAGTGCCTGGCACCTAGTAGGTGCTTAATGCTGGCTGACTGAAGGTGAGCATGATGACGATGATTATGGTGATGGTCATACTAATTGTCAGTGATAATATGGATGGCATTTTGGGCTGGGCCTGACTCTGGACAGTCGCCTGGTGGTTTAAATCCAATACTGAGATGAAATGAGATGTTCATAGGTCATTCAACAATTAGCATCAAAAAGATAACTTAGTAAAGATACTCAATAAGGATATTTAGCTTGGGTTGAGGGGTCCCCGTTCATTTCTATACTGAAATAGGTTAGGTCAGCAGGATGGGCCTGGTGACTTGAGCAGTCTTGGGGCATTTGTTGGTTCTGAAGAGCCTTAGCTTTATGCTGGTGTGCCTTTTTATACCCTTTGGTGACTGGGAAGCTGTGTCAAAAGAGCTCCGAGACCACCATGAGGCTTCATCAACACTGATCCTTGGCTGAAGGCCAGTCAAACCTTGGGGACCGATGCCTTAACTTTGAGGGAAAGAATTAGGCTAATCACCGTGGCGGGGCAGGTATGGGAGGGAAAGCCCAAGTGGACATTGATCCTATCATAAATGGTGGTGCAGTGGATAGAATGCCAGGCCTGGAGTCAAAAAGACTCATTTTCCTGAGTTCAAATCTGCCCTCAGACATACTTAATAGCTGTGTTACCCTGGGCAAACCCTGTTTGCTTCAGTTTCTTCATCTGTTAAAAATCAGCTGAAGGGGTAGTTCGGTGGCGCAGTGGATAGAGCACTGGTCCTGAAGTCAGGAGGACCTGAGTTCAAATCTGGCCTCAGACCAAACACTTGACATTTACTAGCTGTGTGACCCTGGGCAAGTCACTTAAACCCAATTACCTAAAAAAAAAAAAATCAGCCAGAAAAGGAAATGGCAAACCACTCCAGAGTCTATGCCAAGAAAACCCCAAATGGGGTCACAAAGAGTCAGACACGACTGAAAAACAACTGAACAACAAATGTTAATGGTACTGTTGCTAGTCAATGACACTGAGGATTAAGATATTGATGGTGATGTTAGTGTTTATGATATTGACAATTATGTTGATGATGACATTGCTGGTATCAGTGGTGTCGCTTATGACAATGATGATATGGATGTGATACTGACAATGTTATTATTAATAATAAGTAATAATAGCTAGCAATTATATAGAGCTTTATGGTTTGCAAAGCACTTGACAAATATTATCTCATTTGAACCTCACAAAATCCCTGGGAGATGGGTACTATTATTATCCAATTTTACATATGGGAAGGGTGAGGCAGACAGAGGTTAAGTGACTTGTCCAGGGTTGCATAGTTAGTGACTGAGAAGGGTTTGAACTCAGGTCTTGGGGCAGAACATAGTTTTTGAAGTGTTTTCACTTAATGACCTTCTTTACCACAGTGGTAGTTTACATATTACTGAGCCTTCGGGCTTTAGGGGTCACAAATGCCTCTGCCGACCCATCCCAGTATGATCCAATAAAGAGGGTGCCCCCAAACTTCCAACTTTTTGTTGGGGATTTGATTCTGGGAAATGTCAGGCTTTGAACAACTAGAACATCT
Organism: Vombatus ursinus; assembly: GCF_900497805.2. Taxonomy (NCBI): domain Eukaryota; kingdom Metazoa; phylum Chordata; class Mammalia; order Diprotodontia; family Vombatidae; genus Vombatus; species Vombatus ursinus. The sequence continues at coordinate 7,528,106 of NW_020945064.1, forward strand.
CTAGGACGGCCATAAACTGACCTCTGTGACCACTGTCTAGGGAAGAAAGGAATGGGGAGATAGGGGAAATGAGGTGGGAGTGGTAAGGGTGGGAAGAAAAGCAAACTCAGTATGGTGGTAGTGGTGGGGGGATGGGAAAAGTTTCATTCTGTCCTTGAGTCAGTGGAAGAAAGTGTGGACCAGACACATGTCTAAGCAAACAGGGCTGCACTGAGGGAGACCACAAAGTGAAAACACTTTATAAACCGCATCCTCTGCCAAGACTGGAGCACAAACTGCCCCTTTCATAACAGCGCTATCTCTGAACAATGATGGACCAGAAGCCGTCCCTGATGAAGACCTCTGGGTAAAAGGAGGTTCAGAGAAAGCCTGCCTTTTGCAGGTTTCCTCCATGAGGGAGCATGATTGAATAATGCCAATATTCATCAGCTAGACAGACCTTGGCTCTGTTGGGCTGGAAGGGAGCTGCTCTGCTGAAATGCCAGGAATACATCCCCTCCCTCCCCCTTACCATGTGTATTTTTCTTTCATCAGCTTAAAAAAAAAAAAAGAAAGGAAAAAAAGAAAATGGAATATTTTGTCGGGGACTGAAAAAGACATTGTGAAAATATTTTTCTGTGTTGCTGCCACCAAGGGGCTCCGGGCTAGTGAGGGAAAGAGGATGGATTTCAAGCACCGTTAGGATTCCCTCCCCTCAACAGTCAGAGCCCAAATGGGACTGTCAGACAGACCCAGAAGGCAAACCAGAGTTAAAGAGCAGTGTTTGCAGGGTCAGACCCCAAGGCAGCAAGGCTATGTATGAGTCATCCTTAAGTCGTCCCCAAATGCATTTTTGAGTGGCAGAGAGAAGGGGGTTGGGAGAGTCAACTTTGGGCTGAATGGGAGAGTTTTCCAGAAGCAAAGGAAACTTTGAAAATGATCACTGCGGGAAGAGGTGGGGTGAGACACGCCCTTGAGTGGAGGCAGTGGACTGCAGCTCCCACAGGGAGGGCTCCACCTCCCACAAGGAAATTCCCATTGATAACAGGCAAGAGACCAGAAGGAACTTCTGTTCTGTAGACACGGGTCACTCTAGGAATGTTACCAGCTGACCAGCAATGTTTGGGGGCCAGTGAGCCAGAGTTCCCAGGGCACAATGCCCTAGTCTCTTCATCCTGCCCAGATAGCCTTGGCTGGGGTCGGGGGGGGGGGGGCGCGTGGAGTTGGGAGGAAGGAATGGGTGGAACAGAAGAGAGAGGTCATGCTTAGGGAGGTTGGAGCCAGTCAAAGCTGACACTGGCATTCAGGAGCAGCTGGAAAGTGCTTGCTTCCTCGGGAGCTGGGGAAACAGAGCGAGCGTCCCGTGTCAGATTGCCTCAGGAGCCCCAGGGCCGAGGCCAGGGTCTCTCTGGTGAGGAGTGGCCAGCGCCCAGAAGCCTCTAAGGAAAGCGCAGCCGGATCTTCCTGCCTCTAGCCTTCCAGCCTTTGCATGGGCTGTCTCTGTATGCCTGGAATGCCTGCCTTCCTCACCTCTGCCTCTCAGATGCCTCGGATTCCTCCCAGGCTCAGCTCAGGTGCTGCTTTCTCCCTTTAGAGTGTCCTTATTTATCTGTTTAAATGCTTATTCCTCCCAGAAGACTACAAATTCCTGGAGGGTAGGGATTGGTTTTCATTTTTTTTTTCTATCCCCTGAACCTGGCACACAAAAGACGCTTAATAAACCCCTGTTGAATTGAAGGAAGAAGAGAAGAGAAAGATCAGGCCCAACCCTTACATTTTCCCTCTTATAATAATAAAGATAAAAATAATACTAGTTAGCCATTATGTAGTGCTTTAAAGTTTGCAAAGGTTTTACAAATATTGTCTTATTGGATCCTCACAACAACCCTGGCAGATGGGTGCTAGTACTATTATCATCCCCATTTTACAGATGAAGAAACTGAGGCAGACACAAGTGAAGTGACTTGCCCAGGGTCACACAGCGAATAAGTCTCCGAGGCCACATTTGAATCCAGCTCTTCCAGAGTTTAGACCCAGCACCGTCTGCTCTGCCCCTTAACTCCTTCTTTTAACTCATACATAGGGGACATTAGGCCTGAATCCAAGGACGGGGCTGTAGAATCATAGGATTTGGGATTGAAAGAGACTGTAGAGGAAATCTCTGCTCCTCTCCTTTTACTGTGCACTAATCCCTGGGGATCAGGAATGCCCTTGCCTTTCATGCCTCATCTGGATGTTTCGTCTTTTCTTTCCAACTCGTTTTTTGCCCCTTCCCTAGCCCCTTCTTCCAAGAGCACCCTTGCCTTACAAAATCATTTAGCATTATTTTAGAAAAAGGCAATTGGTACCCAAACCCCACAGGCCACCCTTCTATGGCATTTTAAAGGTCACAGAACACCTTACTCACAATAACCCTGTGACATAGTTTAACAGCACAGTTAAAGGCAGCTGGGGAGTATGCTTGGAACAAGGAAGAAACTGAGTTCAATGCTGCCAGGGTGTGACCCTAGGCAAGTCACTTAACCTGTGCCACTCTCAAAGGCTTTGAATTGTAGAGGTCTTCACATTCCTCATCTGTTAAATGGGGAGAAGATCACCTGCTTCACAGGGTTGTGGTGAGGAAGACATGAAATAACCTGTGGAAAAGGCTCTGCGACCTTGAAGCACCTTAGATAAATGTTAGCTATAATTAACGCAGCTACTGCTGTCCTCATTTTTTCCCTATCTTTTTATATATTCTGTGTCAATGGAAGCAAATATGGATAAGAAATATGGGAAATGATGCTGTGCTAAAGATGATCGCCAACTAAAAACACACTTCCAAAGCTATGTTCAACACCATTGCCCAAGCAAAGATTATTATCAATTAGCATCATTAATTGCATATATACAGACATGTATAAATATATAAACATATAATTTAATGAATATATAAATATTATCTCATTTGATCCACAAAACAACACTGACTCCTAGGTATGACTAGGTAGATGTTATTATTATCCCCATTTTATAGATGAGGAACTGAGGCAGACAGAGACTAAGTGACATGCTTATGGTTATACTGCTAGTAAGTGTCTGAGGCTAGATTGGAGCTCTAGGTCCAGAGCTCTATCCACTGAACCACCTAGCTGCTTAGGGGGATGGGACTGGGAATCAGATGGGGCAGAGAGTTAGAACAGGCTAGCATAGTGACTTGCACATAGGAGATACTTAAAAATATTTATGGAATAAATTACAATGTCTACTTCTGGCCTGCTTAGGGAAATGCAATGGGGGTAGAGCACCGTCCAGCTGAAGCTCATTTAGAGGAAGCAGAAAGATGGGCGCTAAACAAATCTGGCTGTTCCCTCTCTTTCCGGACTTAATTACAACTGGAAATTCCAGTCAATCTGGTATACTTGCCATCCCCTACACATGAGGGTCCATTTCCTGTGCCTGTGTCTTTGAACAGGCTGTTCCCCCTACCTAGCATGCCCTCACTCCTCATTTCCACCTCTTAGAATCCCTATATCCTACCAAGGCTTAGTTCAACATGAAGACTTCCCTGATCCCCCTCAGTAGTGGGAGTCCTCACAAGCATTCTGTATTTACATATACATACATGCATTTACATACATACACACATATACATACATACACTTACACACATATATGTACTTGCATACACGCGAATATTCATTATGTGTTGACCTATTGTTTCTCTACCCTGGTATAACAGAAGTTGCTTGAGAGAGATTGTTTTCTTGTGTGTGTGTGTGTGTGTGTGTGTGTGTGTCCCTAGGACCCCCAGTATCAGGTCCAGAGAAGGTGTTCACTAGATTCTTATTGAACTATATTGAATTCAAGTGAAACTCAGACCCACCCTCAGGAATTTGGGAGTGGCCAACTGTCTCAGGCACTGTGTTAGATTAGCATCCTGTTTATTATTCTGGGATCTGAAACGTCTCCCTGACTTCCAAGCAGGTGTCTTCTCCTGCCCCTCGACCTCTGTGGACTTTCTTGTTCTGAAGACTCTTGCTTCAGATAGAGATGCCAGCTCCTGTATGGCCGGAAGCCCGATGGCCAGGCATCTCTGCTTCTCCCTGAATGGGGCCTCTTGGCTTGACTTTGGGTTTGTGAAGCTGAATCATTTGGAGTATCCCAGCTCAAACTCAAGGTGGTCCCTATCCTTGGGAAAGCCAGAAGGGACACCACTAATGAATTAATTGCTTAATTCATTAATTAAACAACACAGTAAGTACCTGCTCCATACAAAGTACTTACTTGAACACCATGGGGCTATGCTAAGTCTGGGTAATATTTGCTCCTTGCCCTCATGGAACTTACAGTCTATTAGGGAGATAAGATCCATATACAGCTAACTATAATGCACAATAGTGTATGATAAAGGAGGTCAGCTTGGAAGGGCAGACAGAGAGCCTCTCTCAAAGCCAAGAAGATCTGGGTTCAAGTACCACTCTGATACATGCTTGCTGTATGACCTTGAGTAAGTCACTGAACTTGTCTATACCCCAGGTGGGTCTTTAAGGCTCTAAGTGGCAGAGATGGTTTAGATGCTTCTTGTCTTCTGAGAAGGAAAGTTTCCAGGCTGGGAGACTGAGGAAGCTGCTCCTTCAGCCAGCTGTTTTGAGTAGCTGAGCTCATCTTCATGAGTTCAAATCTGGCTTCAGACATTTACTAGCTGTGTGACCTTGGGCAAGTCACTTAACCCTGTTTGCCTTAGTTCCTCATCTGTAAAATGACCTGGAGAAGGAGATGGCAAAGCATTCCAGTATCTCTGACAAGAAAACCCCAAATGAGGTCACAAAGGGTCAGACACGACTGAACGGCATCTTGATGTGGTAAGAATTGACTCAGTTCAAATAACTTGGTACAAGCTTGACTTAAGCTCAAGTTTGTACAATGCCCTAGGGCTATGATGTTGGTGCTACTTTGGGATGTTCCTTCCATTGTTATCCCAGGTTTTCTGTGCTGGAGAAAAAGTCCCATGGGGCTTCTCCACTCTAGGCCTGCCGCAAGGAAGACAAGTGGAAAAGCAGCTGGCCTCCTGGGGTGGAAGGACATACACACATAGAAAGCCTCTCTAAATACCAGGCAGCTGACCCTCGAGTACAGTGGGGGATGGAGGCCAGCCATGATCCAGTTTGGAAGTCATTGACCACATTCACCAAGAGGGTCATATGATGTTTTCCTATCAACACCGGGGCTATTTGTGGTATCTTCTCTTAGCTCGTAAGGGCCAGACCTTCTCTTTGAAGTGGTTAAAGAACTTTTTGGCTTCTCTTCTAGCTGTCTGGGACCACGTAGAAAAGTACAGGTGGTAACAGATTTCACTATCTAGAGATTCCCCTAAGTGGCCACAGGTCAACTTATCTGTATCCACAATTTGGTATCTATTGTTGGTTAGAGGAAACCAGAAGAGAGAAGTTAACTCTCTGATTTGGAAACGCCATTGCTCTATCATCAACTCGGACATTGCTTTGATCACTTATTTTCCTGTTCAGGAGCCTAGAATGACTATCTATTGCTTTGATCGAGCTCTTCTCACACTCCAGGTCTGCATTTCTCCTTTTCATCTCTTATATACTATGAGACAACCTGGCAGGGGAGAAACTTGTGCAAATGGAATCAGTAACACCTGAATTCAATTCCCCTCTCAGACACTTGTTAGGTATTGTAGTTTCTTAGCTTTGTTATTCTCCATCTGTATAATTGGGATTGTTAGGTGGTGCAGTGGACAGAGCACTGGGCTTGGACTCAGGAAAATCTAAGTTCACATCTGGCTTCAGACGCTTACTAGCTATGTGACCCTGGGTAACTTTATCTCCTATTTTGCCTCAGTTCCTCATCTGTAAGATGGGGACACATGGGAGAAGAAAAAGGCAAACCATTCCAGTATCTTTGCCAAGAAAATGTCATGGACAAATGTGGAAATATATTTAGTGTGACTGTACATGTTTAGCCTATATCAGATTGTTTGCCATCTTGGGAAGAGAGGGAGGGAGATAAAAATTTGGGACTCAAAGTCTTATAAAAGTGAATGCTGAAAACTAAAAAAAAATTAACTAATTACAAAAAGAAAAGAAAAAACCAAAAAGTCCACGGGGCCAGCTAGAGTCAGACACGACCGAACAACAACAACAACAATAAATGGGAGACTTATTATGAAGATTAAATGAGACCATATACGTAAAGTGTGTTCTAACCCTGAACTGTCCTCTCTACGCACATGAACTTTTGCTGTTGTTAAAGAGGCTCAGCTCAGTTCTCACCTCTGAGAAGGCTTCCTTCATTGAGGCACAGCCTGGTGTGGTGGAAGGGGCTTCAGGCTGGGAGTTAGAGCATGTCGGTTCCTGGACTCAATGGAGGAGTCCCCGTACCACTCTGTGGGGGCAAAGGGCTTCGAGGAACAGGTGAGGACGAGGAGGGACAAAGAAGCTCCTGCTCTTCCCTGATAGCCGTGCTTGATGTGGAATAAGGCCTTTCCAGAAGACTGCGAGTAAAGTTCCTGATAACTGCAGCAAACATAGCTGTGAGACTAGAACAAAGAATTGCCCTAATTACAGCATTCTAGGACCGTGGCTCTAAGTTGGACAATATCTCAGAGGCCGTCCAGTTTAACACTGCCATTTGAGAGGTGAGGAAACTGAGGCACAGACACATGAAGTGACTTCTTTGGTGTCACAAAGCTAGTCAATATCTGAAGCAGTATTAGAACCCAGGGCTTCTTGTCTCTAAGCCAGTGCCTCAGACACTAACCCCTGCTGCCTCTCACCTTGCAGCACTTACTGTTTGCACCATGCATGCAATATGATGCTGAAGTGAATATGATTTTATGGTGTATCTGCCTTATTAGCTCCTTGTGACTGAGGCCCATGACTAAAATTTCTCTTCGTCCTCCATTTTTTGAATACAGGTCTGGACAAATCGGATCAAAGGACTTTGCTCTAGTTGTTTCATTGTTTAGTCTTGTCTGACTTTTAAAGATACCAGAGTGGTTTGCCATTTCCTTCTCCAGTGGATTAGGCAAATGAGGTGAAGTGACTTACCCAAGGTCACACAGCTAGTGAGTGTCTGAGGCTAGATTTGAACTCAGGTCTTCCTGACTCCAGGCCTAGAACTCTATCCACTGAGCCACCTAGCTGCCTCCTATTTCAATCTAGAAGGAAATTTAGAGCTAATCTGGTCTAATCCCCTTATTTTATAGAGGAAGAAAGTGAGGCCCAGGGCATCTGGCAAGCTATAGCACATTTCAAGTGATGCCATTTTAAGGTTTTGAAAGTTTTTAAACAAGGTGGCCCCAGATAGAGCACTGGCCCTGAAGTCAGGAGGACTTGAGTTCAAATCCCAACTCAGACAAAACACATGACACTTACTAGCTGTGTGACCCCGGACAAGTCACTTGACCCCAGTCGCCTGAAAAAAAAAAGTGTTTAAACAAATAATGTCCTCATTTTAACTGCTCAGGAATGTAGGACAAATATCCTATTGAAATTCTTTAATGTTTTCAAGCATAATCAAATCACAACAAAAACTCTGGTGCCTCCTTAATATTAGAAGGCATATATGTTATCTTAGTGAGTTAGAGGAAATGACTAGCCCAAGGTCTCACAGTTAAGTGGTGAGTTTCTCAGGTAGGGTGTAAACTTGGGCTCCAAATTCAGTGCTCTTTCCCCAACATCATATTTCCAGTTGGTGCTTAACAAACTAAAGGACAGCATTAGAAATAATTTAGACCTGTTCTTGCATGATCCCTGAATAATAAGGAACATGCATATAATACTTCAAGATTTACAAAGCTGATATCTTTTGTAACAAGCCTGGGAAGTAGGTTGGTAATAGAAGCCTTATTATTCCTATTTTGCAGATAAGAAAACTAAGGCTAAGGGAAATTAAGTAATTTGTCCATGGCCACCCAGCAAGTATGTGTCAGAGCTAGAATTAGAAGTCGAGTGTCTTGATTTTAAGGTCAGCACTTTCTTCTTCTTTTTTTTTTTTTTGGATATCATATTGCCTTCTGATTATAACTGAGATGTTGGTGTTCAAGATTCAGCCTGAAATGTTTAGCCCTCCCTTTGGGGAGGCTGCTATCTTAGAAAGCAAGAGTGTTTTTGAGGAGCGGAAAGGGAGCTGGATTTGGAGTCTGGCCGTGTGGGTTTGATTCCGGCTGCCAAATTGATAGGTTCTGTGAGTTCAGGAAAGGCAGTGACCTTCTCTGGATCAGTTTCCTCTTTTGTCAAGTCCCACTTCCCTCAAGACAGTGTTTCCTGGCTCTCTCACTTGTTAGTATCCACTTCCAACCACTTTGCATTTATTTGTATGTAAGGTTGGGGTATGTGTCGAGTAAATAAATCAAGTCACACTATCCCATTTAATGAAAGTGATAAGATTCCCTGGTGCCTTAGCTGGTTGGAAACAATAAATCAATCTCCATCATAAACTTTGGTCTCAATCAATCCATCCTAGACTTTAGGCAAAAAGACCTTTAACCTAGAATAACTTTGCACAGGAAGCATGTTCAGATTGGCTGAGGAAACTCGATCATGTCCTAGGGGTCATGTATAAAGTATCAGGCTAGTTGAGAACCAGAATTATTCCAGAGTTTGGAATGACTGCAGCATTCCAGTAAAGCCCCTGAGGAAGAACTGCTTGTGGGAGGGGGAGAGAAGGGGAAGGGGAGGCTTCAGACTTGGCCTCAGCCTAGATTTTCTTCCTCCCCCCTCCCCCCACCCCCATCCTACTTTTGGCCACACTAGATCAGGCCTGCACAACATACGGTCCTCGGCTGCTTGCTGCTCGCTAAAGGATTTTGGGCGGCCCTCGAAAAATGTAGTGTTGCCACTGCGTACTCTCTCCCCGAGCTTGTCATGTGACCCGCAGCAAAGAAGCATCATTAGTCTGTCTCTAGTCTAACCTATCTGCAGCCGAAAGGAGTTTAGCCTATTTTAATTTTGGCCCCTACCTACTGCCAAGTTGTGTCGGTCTGCACTAGATTCTTGTGACTTTCACTGAGTCCTGGGGATTTTGGACTTCCCATCTTCTTATTGTATCCCCAGAAGTATCCCCAGATCATCCAATGGCTGTGTCTACATTGGGAGCCAAGAGCAGACAAGCTATATATTCATAACCCACAGAGAGCCAAAGAAGTTACACCGTGGCTAAGGGGAATTTCTTGAGTACCCCACAAAAGGGAAAAATAGACTTCCAGCAACCTGGAGCTGCGACTTACCCCTTTGCTACAAATGGTCTCTAAGCTTAAGCCAGCTGTTCCTGGTACACTACATATATCTGTGGGAGACTGTGTCACAGAGTTTTTTGGAGGGATGTTTTACGCCAACTCTTCTTACTGAACCACTTTAGTAAGCACTCCTTTCAAAAAGCTACCTAAGGTTGACTGACTAAATTGATTTTCAATTAATAATCACGGCGGGAAGCACAATGATGGGGTCTCATGAGAAGACACTCCCCAACTCTATAGGGATGGATACCCCTAGAGCCTTGAGAGGATGTAGCAACCACATTCAAAGGACCCAAATCATCATAGAGTGTGGGAGTTGTGAGAGTCACCTCAGAACATGTGCTACTTGTATTTACTGAGAGGCATAGTAGTCAGTCAGTCAACAAGGATTTATTGTACATCTGCTATGTTCCAGGCACTGGATTAAGTGCTGCCGATACAAAGAAAGGTAAAAGACAGTCTCTGTTCTCAAAGAAATCACAGTCTAATGAGGGAAAACAACATGTAAACAACTATGTACAAACCAACTATATACAGGATAAACAGGAGCTAATCAACAGAGGGAAGGCATTAGCAGAGAGATTGGGAAAGGCTTCTTATAGAAGTTGAGATTTTAGCTGGCACTAGAAAGCCAGGGAAGCCAAGAGGTGGAGATGAGGAGGGAGAGTATTCCAGACATAGAGGACAGTCAGTGAAAATGCCTAGAGCCAAGGGATGGAGCGTCTTGCTCAAGGAACAGCAAGGATGCCAATGTCACTGGATTGCAAAGGGGAGGGGAGTGTAAGGTATAAGAAGACTGGAAAGAGCGAGCAAGGCTAACTTATGAAGGGTGTTGAATACCAAACACAGCATTTTATATCTAACCCAGAAGTAACAGGGAACAACTGGAGTTTATTGAGGTGTGTGTGTGTGTGTGTGTGTATGTGTGTGTGTGTGTGTGTGTGTGTGTTGTATGACATGGTTGGACCCATGCCTTAGGAAAATCACTTTGCTTACTGAATGGAGGACTGAGTATATTGGGGAGAGATTTGTAGCAAACAGACCCAGCCGCAGGTCATTACATTAGTCCAGGCATGAAGAGATGAGGGTCTGAACCCAGGTGGTGGCAGTGTCAGAGGAGAGAAGGGATCATATTTGAGATATATTGCAAAGGTGAAATTAACAGATTTTGGCAACAGATCAGATAAGTGGGGTGAGAAATAACGAGGAGCTGGGGATGATACCTAGGCTACCAGCCTGGGGAATTGATTGGATGGTGTTGCCCTTTACAGTTAATGGGGAAGTTTGGAGGTGGGGAGAGCTTTTTGGGGAAGGATTATGATTTTGGTTTTGGACACGCTAATTTTAAGATTTCTACAGGACATCTAGTTTGAGATGTATAATGAACAACATGAGATGCAAGATGAAAGTAGGTAGTAGGCTCTTAATAAGTGCTTTTGATTGAAGGACTGATATGTATAATGAAGATAATACTTGCTTTCCTTACCTCACAGGATTGTTGTAAGGAAAGTGTTTGATAGAAATGTATCTTTTTTTGTCCTTATAGGATGCAACAGTCTTTAGGAATTGTAGCAAATGCTCTAGCTAAGAGGTTAGGAGGTGCATTTTCATTCCAATCTTTTCTCATTGCACTAGCATTTTACTGAATGCTTGCTCTAACCACACCCAGCCCCATGTCAGAAGAGACTTTCCCCACGCCGACTGCCCCGAGGTGGTTGGCAGTCTAGTTGGGGCTGAAGTAAGGAAGATGATGGGAGATATGGCATGAACAGATAGAACAAGTAGGGAATGAATCCAAGATAAACTTTCTTCTTCAGTTGTTTCAGCTGTGTCTAACTCTTTGTGACCCTATTTGGGGTTTCCTTGGCAAAGATACTGGGGTGGTTTGCCATTTCCTTCTCCAGCTCATTTTACAGATGAGGAAACTGAGACAGACAGGGTTCAGTGACTTGCCCAGGGTCACACAGCAAGTTAGTATCTGAGACCAGATTTGAACTCAAGAAGATGAGTATTCCTGATTCCAGGTCCCAAACTCTATCCACTGTACCATCAAGGTGCCTTTGAGATAAATTCTAGCTCTGGACAAGCCTGAATTTATGGCTTCACCAAAACTGGGTGGCCAGATAATTCTGCCCTCTAGTTGTCTTAGGACCTAAACCTTGGAAAGCCCTAAAAGCATCAGAGGAGACTGAGTGGCTTTGGAAGCCTAAAAACTATAGAATGGTAATAGATAAGGTCAAGGTCATTGATAAGGCAATAATCATAGGCTCAGAAACCAAACATTTTATTAATTGTATTTCAATATAACTAGCTTCATTTTAATCCCATGTGTTTTATTTTATCCTTTCAGCAACATGATTCTGAGAATGGGTCAATAGGCTTTCCCAGTCTGCCAAAGAGATTCATGACACAAAACGGGTCAAGAACCCCTGATTTTGATCCAATTTGATTTTTTAGAAGTCCAAGCCATGTGACAAGATCATATTTTTTTAACTCTTTCATAGAATCTGATAATCTCTGAGCTGGAAGGGATCTCAGAGATCATATATTTCAAACTTTATTTCGGCAGAAATCTGTCTCCCTTTCCACCAAAATCCTCGTCTAGGGCTCATCAAGCCTGTTTGAAGACTTCTAATGATGGGAGGCGGAGAGGACTCAGTACCTCAACTCTGGGCTTTGTGACCCATCGACAGGATTCAAATGATCATCTGTGATTTCTGAGCCATCATCACAATGTACATAGTCACTTCCTTGGCAGCCTTCAGCTTGGGTCAACCATCGGACCTTGGCCAACACACTCAATTTCTCTGGATTTTGGTTTCCTCGTTTATAAAATGAACCAGTTGGACTGGAAGGACTAGAATCTATGATTCTACAATCCTACTACGATTCTTTGAATGTACCAGATCAGTAATTCTCTTCTTCTTGGACAGTTCTGCTTATGATTCCTGATAAGCTTTTGCTCTTCTATTGATTGAGCTGGTCTGCCTGGGGGTAACTTCCATATGGTGGTCTTGGCTTTGACCTCTTGGGGCCACACCCCTTCCACATGCCAGGCCCTCAGGGATTTGAAGCCACCAAACAATAGGTATGGGTTCCTGTACTCTGTGACTGGCCAAAAGCAGGAGCCATACCTCTCCCAGACCTCCCAGCCATGGGAAGGAGGGGAACAGAGGGATGGGATGGAGAGGAGAACTACTGGGGAGACTCTGAGCCTTTCCCCAAGTCCTGACAGTTCTGGGCACAGGCCTGTTGCCCTAGTACATTTAGAAAGGACATGGGATGACCTCATCCTTCCATTTCCCCTAAAGGGGCTTGGGTGGATGGTTTCCATATATGCTATTTGGCTCAAGGAGCTGGGGCCCAGGATGTTTATGCCATGAACCATCGATTGCCTGCTGATATTGGGCTTAGAGATGGAGGAGGATCTGAAAGGGGGGATGCAGACTTGGCAAGGGCTTCAATTTGCTCTGGGGCTTCCTGGCCAGATGAATTCACACAAACTCCCCCTGGGTCCTGGGAAAAGACCAAGTTTTCCTAGCCAGACACAATCTGTAATCCATCCTCCCAGCCCTTTCAGGCTCTTCATAGGCTCTCTGTGAAAGAGGATCCAGGCACTAGGAACCACCAGTGTTGTCCTAATCGTGTTCCTTTTGTGTGTGTCTCTCAGAATCCCTCTGCTCCTGGCTCTTCCACCTTTCTTCTTCTCTAGGTGAGTGGGGGCTAGGAAAGAGGAGAACTGTGAGTCAGTCAATCACAGAACTTGTTCCCTAAGTGTAGGAGGGACAACCATCTGGCTGATGGTCATTTGCATCTTTAGAACCTCACAAGAGGTTCAGGGTTTATCTCCAGAGGGGCAATAACTGAACTCCTCTTCAGTTTGGGGAGGTTAGGGAGGATCCTGCACTGTAGCTTCTTCTATTTGGGAGATAGGTGCTATTGCCCCCATTTTACAGTTGGGGAAACTGAGGCAGGCAGTGTTTAAGTGACTTGCTTTGTGTCACACAGATAGATAGTGTCGTTTCCTGCCAGCTTCCACTCTTTGGACTGAATTCCATCATGTCCTTGTGCCCGGGACCTCCTTCCTTTCAGTTTCCTCTTGTATGTTGTCTTCCCCAATTTGAATGGAAGCTTCTTGAGAGCAAGGACTGTTTTTTTTTTTTTTTAATTTTTAGGCAATTGGGGTTAAGTGACTTGCTCAGGGTCACACAGCTAGTAAGTGTCAAGTGTTTGGTCTGAGGCCGGATTTGAACTTAGGTCCTCCTGACTTCAGGGCTGGTGCTCTATCCACTGCGCCACCTAGCCGCCCCCAAGGACTGTTTTTTAAAAAAATTTTATTTGTATCTCCAGTGCTTAGCACTGTGCCTGGCACATAGCAGGTGCCTCATAAATCTTTATTAACTGACTAATTGACCACCTAGATGGTTACTGCTCTAGCAAATTATGCATTGAGCACAGATTGCACTACTTCTCATAGAGCTGGTGAATCCCAAAAGGATTGGAAGGACCTTGGCGGGGCGGGGGCAGGGGGGGGTCACCTCGTGCAGCCTCTCCCCCAAAGAATGCGTCCCGGGCCATGACAATGGGCATAATCACTCAAGAAGTTAAGCGTCTTAACCTGCCTGCCACCTGGTCAATCTAGGTCAGCCTCCTCCACAAGACTCTCAGTGATAGAGAGCTCACTCCCTCCTAACGAACACATTACATTTCTGGACAGCTGAAATAGGAGAAAATCAATCAAACTCCTTATGTGAATTGAGAGTTTTCTGGGAAATTCAGTTCCATTCAACAAGCACGTGAACAGCAGCTATCCCACACTCTGGGGATACAACACAATTGAAAACATTCCCTTTCTTAAAGAGCTAGAATTATTGGGAGCAAGGGGAGTCCCCTTGACAAAGGCAACAAGCCCCGCCTTCCAGGCCCCCCATATCTAGAAGTCCTGCTGTTACAGATTCATAGCCTTTGGGTTCAGGCATTTGCAGGGGTAACATTCTATCCTTTTATCAGTCATTAACACCTCAGCAGGGGTGAGTTAATCTAGCAGATAGCAGTTATTTTGCAATGCAGAGAGTTAGGAAAATGTCTGGAATGTCCGACTTGATGAGTAGCCTAGGTTAGGGGTTCCTCAGTGGACTGCCCTGGGCAGGGACTGGGTAGCTTGAAGGTAGTGGGTACATGGTTTGCAGGGCTGGGGGGAGGGTTTGCTCCAAAGGCTAAAGGTAGTTTTGCCCAAAGATAGACTATTGACTTCCCAATTCTGCACTGGCACCACACCTCGGTCTTAGGGAAAGTGAGGGGGCTACTTCTAATAGTTGAAGATTTTGGAAAGGAAATGCAATTTGTGTGGATTTCTTTCTTTCCAGAGGCAATCAGGGTTAAATGACTTGCCCAAGGTCACACAGCTAGTGTCAAGTGTCTGAGGCCAGACTTGAACTCAGGTCCTCCTGACTCCAGAGTTGGTGCTCTATTCACTACACCACCTAGCTGTCCCAAGTGGAATCCTTTCAAACCATATCTCCTGAAAGAAAGGATGAGTTTCTAGTCCCCTCTCCGACATTTGATGACTCTGTGATCTTTGGGGCCGTCACAGCTTCTCTCCGAGCTTCCATTACCCCACTTGCAAAACACAGGATCATCAGATTTTGGAGCTGGGAGGGATTTTTGAGTCTCTCTAGAGCAACCTCTTTATTTCATGGGAGAAAAACTGAAGCTTAGGGACATGAGGCAGCCACACAGCAAACGAGCACTTGGAGCCAGGATCTGAGCCCAGAGCTCTTACACCAACTTCAATCTGCTTCCAATTACTCTGGGCTGCCTCACCCCGGGACCATCACACCTATCTGCCCCCCCTCCCCCCTCCCCCCCTCCTTCCCTCTCCTCCCTCCCCACCCCTCCCCACAGGCGAGTTAGGGGCAACTGGGAAGGTGCTCCGTAAATACTAGGTGTTGCCTCAG
Organism: Vombatus ursinus; assembly: GCF_900497805.2. Taxonomy (NCBI): domain Eukaryota; kingdom Metazoa; phylum Chordata; class Mammalia; order Diprotodontia; family Vombatidae; genus Vombatus; species Vombatus ursinus. The sequence continues at coordinate 7,543,283 of NW_020945064.1, forward strand.
CTGGATCTCCCACACACCTTCTGACCAGATTTCATTCTTGTAGGTCTGTGCCCTTCATGACTCGACCACAAAAGCTACATTCTTGGAAACAGCTTCCTCCTCCGCTGAGCAATCAGATACTTTTCCCCTTGGCTTTTCACTGATCTCACTCTTCTTTGTCTCATAGTTTGGTCAGCACATTCCAAAGGATTTAGAACTGGAAGGGACCTTAGAGATTATCCAGGGCTACCACCCCCTTCCCATTCTGGGGAAACTGAGGCCCAGAGTGGCCAGGAGTGAATTGACCAAGGTCCCACATGTGGGATAGGTCACACAAATAGGTGACAGAGCCAAGATCTAAAGGGACCTTAGAGACCATCTGCTCTAACCTCCTTATTGTGGGGAAACTAAAATCCAGAGAAGGGTTGTCCGAGGTCACCCAAGTCACCCAAGTGATAGGAACAGGGTATGTAGTCATCTGCCTTCTAACTTTACATTCAGAGTTATGGTCCCTACACTGCAGATCCCCCCTGGTTATCTGGGTACTTGTCCTTCCTGTTGTATTAGGTGACACAGTGGATGCCATGCTGGATTTGGAATCAGGAAGACATGAGTTCAAATCACTTGCAACCTCAATCTCCTCATCTGAAAAAATGGGTGTTGTAATAGTACCTACTTCATGGGTTGTAGAAGACCAAATGAGAAAATATTGGTAAAAGTGATTAGCACAGTGCCTGACACATAGTAGACAATAAATACGTGCTTATCTTCTCTTGTGAGGCTAAAAATGAAATCCAGTTCAATAAACACTTAGTAAGCAATAACATATGTAAAATGCTATAAGAAAGCTAGTGGTTACTATTGTATCGTAAGTGCCCTGAGGGTGAGGTCTGTGTCTCTCTTGTTATATTCTAAGAGGTAACTGCACAAGGCGCCGGCTTAATAAATGTGTGCTGGATTTAGCCTTGGGTGATGACTTTCACTTCCTCCCCTAACTCTTGTTCTGTGCCATTCCTCAGAATTCCAGCAGATGGCGCATTGTACAGGCTTTCATTCCTGAATGTTGGCTCTGGCTAGGTAACACTTGGGAATCTCCTTACATATGTTTTCTCCATTTACTCGCCGGCCAGAATGGCCCCACCCTCGGAGCCAATTCCAAGGAGAGTTTTTCAAAGTCAAAATGACAGACCCAGAAGCACCCTTGTGGGTACCAAGTACCCCAGACCCTAGCACCTGTTGTCTAAAATAGATTAGACCAGGAAGAAAAGAGAGGTGAGCAAGATGGGAATTAGGGATAAGGATGGAACCTAGACTTCCATTGCTCTAGGAAACTCCCAGGTGAGGAAATGCCCTCCACCAACACAGCTTAGCACCTTCTCTGCTACTTAAGAGCCGTAGAGAGCTGCAGGGCATGAAGTGAATTGGCTATAACTTATTTCCATCTAGCTTGAAGGACTGGTGTTTCCTTGTGGTGGTATTTTTTTTGGGAGGGGGGAACCTAGAGGAAGATGGTAGAGGCCACGTTTTCACATAACACTGTTTCCACATGCTCCTCCCTGAGAGACCTGCCCAAGGTGACATGGCCAGTAAGTTTCCAAGGTGGGATTTGAACCCACATCCCCTAGCTCTCTATCCATGATGACATACTGCCTCTCATGGGAATGAGGGGGGATATTTGGACCAGAATGGTCTTCAGAGATCCTCAGGCCCACCTCACCACCACTCTCCTTTTCACAGTTGAGGAAAATGAAGTTTAAGTTGGGGGGGGGGATGGAGATGACTTCAGTGCTAAGGGTCACACAACTAGTCATTGACAGAGCTGGGACATCTGGGTTCTGTTCATATCTGGACCAGGTTCACTATCCTTTTTTAAATGACCCTCGACTAACATTGGCCTTCCTCTGCTTGCTAGTCCCTGCTCTTCAAGGCACCCTCAGATGACCCTACAAAGGACTGAAGAAAGCTGAAAATTTTACATAAAGGCTTCCTTCCTCTTATAAGACTGATAGAGTGTATTTTTAATTGTGCATTTTCTGCTTTGGAGGCAATTTACCTAAAAGAAAGTCAATTTTTGGGCAAAACTTAACAATTGCCACCAGCCCCAACAGGGAACCTGGCATATTGGTTAGAGAGCTGGCTGCAAAGCCAGGAAGACCCAAGTTCAAATCCTGCCTCTGACCCTCATTACCTGCATGGCCCTGGGTAAGTCGCCGAAGTATGTGGTCCAGGCAAATGAAAAAGTCTCTAAGCCAAAGACCACGTGCTGAGCTTGATCTGAAGTGGGAGAGGATAATGGAATCATAGGTCTTGTCCACCACAACCATTATTCTGTGAGACAGCTAACATTTATAGAGGGCTTTAGGGCTCGGCTCATAAAGTGCTTTATATATGTTGTCTCATCATATACTCACAGCTATCTGGGGAGGTAAGGTGCTGTTATTACCCCCATCTTACATGTGAGGAAATTGAGCCAGACAGAAGTTAAGTGACTTGTCGCGGATCTCATAGCTAGTAAGTGTCTGAGGTAGAAATTGAATCCAGGCCTTCCTGATTCCAAGTCCATTACTCTATCCATTGTGCCTCCTAGCTGCCAGATTCTTCCCGTATTCCTTTGATACAGACAGGAAATATTATCTTCATTTTTACAGGTGAGGAAACTGAGGCCCAGAGAGGAGAAGTGATGGACCTAAGATCAGGCAACTATTTCATGGCAAAAGCACAGCATGTGGTATATAGTAAGCACTTAATAAATGCTTGTTGATTTGAATCAGGACTTAGAGATTCTCTCTTCTGACTCCAAGTTAGTACTCTTTCCTCTACAATCTGAAACTGTTCCAAGGAAGTTTTGAAGATGAAACACTGGGGTATCTGGGCTAAGTTCGGGGCATGCTGGGGTAGCTTATTTTAAAGACACAGATGCAGACACACACACACACACACACAATTTCCAAGGGCTGGCTGATTCGAGCTGTTCCAGTCTCTTCCAGAACAGAGCTGTGTACTTAGGCAGAATTGGACAAATGTGTCTTATAGATACCGAGTGAATATGTATTAGGTTCACATACTGAAAACCCCTATGGAAAGTTGTCCCTGGGCAAGCAGCCACTTTCCAAAGTTTAACATCTCAGCCGGTTTTAATTAGTTTTCTTCAAAGTCCCCCAAAGCAATTCAGCCACGTTATAGCTTAATCAGCTGCCAAGAGACTTTGATTGTGTGTGTTGGATTGGGGGGGGGGATGGAGGCTACAGTGGAAGACGGGGGTATGCAGAAACCATCTTCAGCTACTAAACGGCTGGCTTTTCCATCCTTGCAGCCAAGAATTGGGGTCTGGGGGCAGGGGATGCTGGGAGGTGTCTCTGAGTTGGCTTGGGAGGGGGGTGGCTGGCTGGGAAGGGCTTCACTGGCTTTGGCAGACAAACCCACCAGACCTCAGGGCTGGGGAGATCCAATGACGGTGGAGGAGGCTTCGGGTCACCGAAGGAAGGACTGTACAGCTTTCTGAATGTCCCAGGGCCAATGGTTCCTTATACCTGCCTTAATAAGACCCCCTTTTGACCCAGGGTGCTTTTCTGCATTCAACACAAATCATTTACATTCTCTGGCTCTCAGTATTGGGAGGCAGTGCAGTACAGCAGGAAAGGGAAGTCTAGTCAGGTGACCCGGGTTCAATTTCTGGTTCTCTCATTCACTCTCAGTGTGACTGACCTTGGCTAAAGTATTTAAATTCTCTGGTCCTCAGTTTCCTCATCTGTAAAATGGGAATTCAGTTAGGTGGCCTCTAAGGTCGCTTCCAGCTTTAAATCCCTGAGCTTATAAAGATGCCCCTTCCTTGTAAAATGGGTGGGTGGGGTGGGATGAATGGCTTCCTAATACCTCTAGAATTTTAAAAAATTAATTTCTCACCCTGGCATTTACCTCTGATAACCAGCTGACTCCAACCTCCCTTTCCAGCCTTACGTCATTTTATTCCACAGACAAATGGGACTGACAATAAACCGGGTTTACAGTCTAAAAGGGCTCCTTCTTTGCCCGGCGGATTCTCCCTCTTCATCCTTACCTGAGCAATACAGGGACCACCTCCTTTCTGAAGCCTTATCTGAACGGTTCCCACTTACCTCCCCCAACTGAGAAGGATCTCTTTAATCACAAATATTCTTTTTTTGGGGGGGGGTAGGCAATCGGGGTTAAGTGACTTGCTCATAGTCAAACAGCTAGTGTTCACATGTCTGAGGTCAGATTTGAGCTCAGGTCCTCCTGACTTCAAGGCCGGAGCTCTACACACTGTGCCACCTAGCTGCCCACACAAGTGTTCTTAGAGTACTTTGCTTGAAGATCATCAGATTGGGAGGGATGGCATTCCAGGCATGAGGGTCAGCCAGTACAAAGGTACTAGGAAGAGGGGAGATAGAAGGTTGTTGTGTAGGAAGAATGCCAAGTAAGCCAGTGTGACTAGATCATAGGGTGCATGGGGAGTAGGGGCCATTCTGTGTGGGGTAGAGGAAGTTTCCTCTGGGGAGTCCCTCCATCAATGAACTCACATGTCAGGGTTTCAAAACAACAACAACAGCAAAAACTGAATCACACAAAAATATAGTTTATCCCTTCTACAAGCCTGTATGTTTCTTGAGGGCATAGAATATATAGTTTTTCATCTTTGTACGCCCGGGGGCTAACATAGTGCTTACCCATAAATGATTATACAGCTGAAGAGATGACTTCTAAAGTTACTTCAATTTCTGACATTCAATAATCTAAGGTCGTCGGTCCAGCTTTGACATTTCTATGTTCTAATCTAAGGCAATGTCAATGTCAATGTCAAACTCAAATTGAAATGGGGTCCACTGTGCATAAGGACCCTTGGGACTGCATGATGACTTTATTTTAAAATGGAATATTATCTATGTTTCATTGCATTTTTATTGATTTCATAACTACCTATCTGGGGGGTAGGAGAGAGCCCCTCCCTCTCTGAAATTTTCATAAAACAAATAACGCCCAAGCCAGCAGGGACCTTAGAACACAGAATGTAGGTCTTCATGGCTTGGGATGAGTTCTCAATCCGTTAGAACGTGTCACCTCTCATTTCACGCATCACGGCAATGGATTAATAAAATCATAAGTATTACTATCATAGCTGACATTTATTTTCATCTTATTTCTTTCATCTAATTATCTAATTTGATCCTTAACAACCCTGTGAGGTTGGTGCTATTATGATCCCCACTTTACAGATGAGGAAACTGAGGCAGACAGAAGTTAAGTGACTTGCCCAGGGTCACACAATTATTAAATGCCTGAAGCTAGATTCAAATCCAGACCTTTCTGAATCCAGCTCCAGGGCTGTCTCTCACTATTGAACTCTAAAGTGCTCTGCTAGTGGTCTGGGTCAGCATTTGGCACAAGCTGATTCATTGGCTCCCTACTCCACACAGAGTACCTGTCAACCTCACTCCAGCTGCAGAGAGAGGGTCATTCTCCATGCTCAAGAGCTTCGCCCCAGTTTCTCTATCTCTCCCCTGGAGGGGTAAACCATCACTCTGCAGAACGAGGTTTTTTCACCGTCAGCTCAGAGATGGCTGGGAATGTATTTGTGAGAATTGGGACTATTGCCTCCAATGACCTCAGAGTGCCGCTGATTCCTATCTCTTCAGCTTTGGCAGCCAGCATAAATCAGCCACTTTGTAAGGAGAAGGAGTGACTCATGGTGGCACTTATGTACTGGGCTTTATCAGCCTGCCAGGGAGACATAGACCCTTAGAATGATGACTCATTCTTAGGGAAGGGTGACAGTGCTTATGGGTGTAGGCAAAAAGTCCCTTGTGCCTAGGAAGTCTGTACCCTGACAAAAGGTGATCTGAGAACTCTTTTCCTTTCATTGACCAGCTGAAAGCAACAGGGACATATGACTGGTCTGTTTGGCCTCGGAGCTCACAAGGGCTTCTAAAGAAGTAGAACCAGTGGGGGCAGCTAGGTGGCGCAGTGGATAGAGCACTGGCCCTGAAGTCAGGAGGACCTGAGTTCAAATTTGGCCTCAGACCAAACACTTGACACTAGCTGTGTGACCCTGGGCAAGTCACTTAACCCCAATTGCCTTAAAAAAAAAGAAGTAGAACCAGTGGCTTTGCTCAATGCTTCTTATTTCCTAGTACACCTAATCAAATGCACTTAAACCACCTGTAATGGGGCATGTCCTAAGTTCCCAGACTGGTCCTGCACAATGGCTTCATTCACCCACTCATTCACTCCTTCTTCACACACTTTCACCCATTCATTATTTAGTCATTCATTTAATCATCCATTAGCCCATCCATCCATCCAATTAATATTTATCAAGTGCCTATTAGAAAGAATCCCAGAATCACAAAATCTGAGTTGGAAAAAACTTCAAAAGTCATCAACTCCAAGCCATCAACAAGAATCCTCTCTGCATGGCCATCTAACCTTTGCTCAAAGAGAGATGTCCCACCCTCCACCTCCTGGAACAGCCCATTACACTTTGGGATAGTTCTAATTGGAAATCATTTTCTTCCTCAAGACTAAATTTGCCCTTCTGCAACTTTTATCCACTCTTGGACTCACAGAACTTTAGAGATGAAGGGACCTTCAAGGTCATTCAGCCAATTTTATAGCATTCCTGACATGTTTATCTAGCCTTTGTTTGAACACTTTCAGTGAAGCCACATAAGGTCCAGAGGGGCACCCAAAGAAATATGGCAGGTCATGGCCTCAAGGTTTCCTCAGAACAGGCTCGAAGATTTCATGCTAAAAGGGATCTCAGAGGCGGACCCTCTCATTTTACAAATAAGGAAGTTGAGCCAGGGAGATTAATTCATTTGCCTAGGTTCACATAGCTAGTAAATGCATAAGACTGCAACTGAACCCAGGTCTTTGTGATTCTGAGTCCAATGATCTTTCCACTACCCTATGCTGTCTCTTGGCATTTTTCAGACTTCAGCTAATGAAGGATGTCTGCTTTACCGATCTTTCTTGACTGGGTAGCTAGCTAGCTATTGTTAGATTTGGGTCCTAAGTGAGATAGGCTTCATGTCCCTACCCAAACACAGCCCCAGTGGGTCAGCTTTAGTCACCAGGGTTCAAGTCTGATCACCCTCTCTAAGGATCACATCACGAGATAACTCAAGTGAGTTTGGGGGTACAATGTGGGCTGAGGAATCTCCCCCTGATCGCCTATCCTCTCTGCAGGGAAGAGGAGAGAAGTTGGCCCAGCAAGTTCCCCTCACAAGTCAGCCTCCATATTCTCAGCATCTGGAATGCTGGTTGCAGAGCCAGAGATGAGCTTGAGGAGAAAGAATGGCCAGGCCTCTGGGCAACAAGGTTAACCCAGGTGACATTTGGCCCTTCTCTACTTTCCCTTCTGCAGCAGCAGCTGCCTTTCCTCCTGAAGTTGGTTGGGAATCCACATGTGTGCATGAGCTGTCATGCAGACCTGCTCCGAGACTTGGATTGCTCCTAGATGACCCAGTTTTGGGGCTGTTTTTCCATCAGCTATCATCAGTGGCATTAAACATTTTTTGGCCTCCCATTCTCTTCTGGCTGCCTCTCTCTCTCTCCTTTCCTCTCTCTGTCTCTGTCTCTGTCTCTTTGTCTCTGTCTCTCTCCTTTACTCTTTCTTTCTCTCTGTGTCTCTGTGTCTGTCTGTCTGTCTGTCTCTATTGCTCCATCCTAGACCACAGGGACACTTGACTGTCTGCAGTCATCCCTGGAGAGATGATGGAAGCAATTTGATATGATGAAAAGAGTATTGATTTGGTTCTGGAGTAAGAGGAGCTGAGTTCAAATCTCACTTCTGTTATTTATTCCCTGTGTCACCTTGAACAAGTTCTTCCTGTTTCCTTATCTGTAAAATGAGGGGGACGAGAATAGTGGTCTGTGAGGTCCCTCAAACTCTAGACGTGGGGTCCTTGGGTGCTTGCTATGTGCCTACTATCAGGGGACAGAGAAGCAACTCTTCTCGGCTGATATGACCAAGGATGCTTCTTCCTGGAGAATCCAAGGCTTGGGGGCGGGGACTTAATAGTTATCTTCTATCTTCTAGTATTTGAAGGGTTATCATAGGAAGAGGGCTTGGCTCATTCTGGTTGGCAAAATTATGAGTGAGGAGTAGAAATTATAGAGAAGCAAAGTTAGAATTCATTGAAGAAAAAACTTCCCAAAACTTGGAGTTATTCGAAGGTGGAATGGTTTGCCATGAGTAAACCTCATTAAAAGATTTCCCCTCACTAGAGGACTTTATTTGGAAATGGGATGACCACTTGTTGGGATAGAGGGGGATTCCTGTTCAGGCCCAGGTTGGATCAGAGGGTCTCTGGGATTCCTTCCAGGTCTAAGATCCTGCAAAGTCACTTTGTACCTCTGATCTCTTTGTATCTCTGATCTCTGAAGGTTAAGGCGGGGACAAGAGCGTGACGTCTACCCTCTGCCCTCTTTGGTGCTCCCTTATTTACCTCTAATTTGTTGAAGGCCTTTATCTAGACAACTGAGCTGGGGGTGTGGCATGGGGAGAGAGAATTTTAAACAGATGATGTAGAGTTCATGGGACTTCTGTCCGATGCCTACTGGCCAGGGAGTAACTCAGCCCACTGCCAAGTGAGGTTCAGCTGGTGCACCCCAGAGAAAGCCCCTGGGGCCCCATATCAAGCCCTTCTAGGAGATGAGATCTGAGAACTAGAGGCATCTTTGTCTTTTTCCCTAGCCTGCCATGGGACCTGGTGTTAGGGGAAGGAGGGAATGCCTAAAACTCAGAGGAAGGGCCAGAAAGGAAAGGTGGGCAGGCCCCAAAGCTCTAGTGACATCCTTTGTATTTCTGCTCTTTCTGCAGCCGCCCAGAGGACTGGGCAGGACGTGCAGAAAGCAGATGGTATCAACTAGAAGTCAGAAGCTGGTCCTGCTCTGCCCCTGGTTGAAGAGTTTGGAACCAGGACCCTGGGGGCAAGATCAGAGGTACAATATAAGTATAACTCATTCCTCCCACCCTGGCTAGGATTAGGGGTGTCTGATGATGACCCAGAGAGAACACCATCTGGAGTGAAGGCCGGGCTTTGCCACCTACCAGCTCTGTATAACAAGTCGTTTCTTTCTGGGTCTCGATATCCTCCTTTGTAAACTGAGGGCTTTGGATTATATGGCATTGATTTCAAGAAGATCTGAGTTGGAATCCTGCCTCAGACATTTATTAGCTGTGTGACCCTGGACAAGTCAGGGTCTGCCTGCCTCAGTTTCTGTAAGTTGAGAATAAGAACAGCACCTAATTCCCAGGGTTGTTATATAAGCAAAGTGCTTTATTTCTATGTAAAGTTTGCTTTGTAAATATTAAAATGCCCTAGCCATCATTATCGTAATTATTTAAGGAGAATTCCAACTTGTTATCCTATGTCCTGAGGTTCCTCTCAGCTCTGACATTCCATATGCTGAGGTCCATCCCAACTCTAACATGCCTTATTTGAAGGTCTCTCCCAAGTCTGAAGTTGTGTTCTAAGGACCCTTTCAATTTTGAATCCTTAAGCTTATTTACAATTCTGACATTCTCATCCTAAGTTTCCTCTCAGCACTGACATTCTTTGTTCTAATATTCTTCTCTGGATGGGGGCCAGGGCAGACTCAGGAAGGACCTCCTGTTCTCCCCTGTCCCCTTCCCATTTGCCCCAGGTGGAGTTTATCAGATTGCTATTGGCTCTGAGAAGCAGTGTGTGGCCAATAAGGGTGGGTTCCCATGATGCCGGTTTACAGAAAAGGTTCTATTGGGGTGGTGATGGTGAGTTGAGAACCCCTCATCTAACCATTTCCAAGTACCCAACCGGCACAGTGCAGCAGTAATTAAGAGTTTCATAGAAGAGAAATGATACAGCCCTTTCCAGCTTAAGGGCTCTATATTTTTAAGGTCCTCTCCCAGTTTTGGTATTCTTTGTTTTAAATTCCCTCCCAGTTCTGAAGTTCTATATTCTAAGCTCCCTCCCAGCTCTGATGTTCTGTGTTCTAAGTTCCCCTCCAGCTCTGATGTTCTATGTTGTGAGCTCCTTCTCAGCTCTGACATTCTATGTTCTAAGTTCTCTCCTAGATGTCAAATTCTATTCTAAGCTCCCCACTCCTCCACCCCTGCCCCAGCTCTGATGATCTATGTCCTAAGCTCCCTCTCTGCTCTGACATTGCGTTCTAAGCCCTCTCCTAGCTCAGAAATCTGACTTCACCTCTGATCTCCCAACACCACCCCCTTCTTCTAATATCATCCTCCTCGGGAGAGAACAGCAGAATCAATATATCCACCAGCAGCTGAGAAACTAAAAATGTCTGTTCAGAGTCACTTTCCATGAGCTCTCAACAATGAGGGAATGGGAAAAGCAGACATGGCATGACTTGAATTTCTGCACAGGAGCTAAGTCAAGAAATGGAGTGTGTGTGTGTGTGTGCGCGTGCGTGCGTGTGCGTGCATGCATGGGCGTATGTATGTGCGTGCACATGCATGTATTTGTGTGTAGGTGTGTGTATTCACATGTGCATATGTGTGTGTTCACATGTGCATATGTGTGTATGTCTGTGTGTGCATGTGTGCATGTGTGTGTGCACACACAGAGATGTGCTGGCAGAAGGTGGTTGAGCTCTCTTTCATTTCTAGATGAGGCTTGGAGGACCAGAGGTGGTGCTTTATCCAGTGCCAATCAAAACCTGGGGGATCTGGGTTTGCTGTGCAGCTTTACTCCCGGCTGGTTTTGTGACTTTTGTAAGTCACTTCCTCATTCTGAGCCTCAGTTTTCTCATCTGTAAAATGGAGATGCTAATCTTTGCAGGGTTTTTGTAAACCTTCAGGTGGAATAGATACACAAGTTATTATTCTAAAACGAGTGGGGGTAGAATAAGTGATTGCTAAGGTTCATTAATTATAGTTCTAAGCCGTCTGATACTATGTTCCTCTTCCTGCTCCTCCTAATTTCCAAAACTCAATGCAAAAGCAGGGTCTCCTCCCTATGTGGTTGTGTCTTGGAGCTGGACCAGGTGGGGATATCCCAGGTAGGGTGCAATACTTCGTTGGGCCTTCCTCCTCTTCACTAGCTTGCCAGCAGAGTGCATTACAGCGACTCACGCCCCTCCTTCCAGACCATCATCTGCCATGTATCTTGGGTTAGGAGGCGCTCTTGGAGGGGATGCTGTGTGCACGTACGCTTACTGCATTGCTTTAGTTCTACTTCCATGGCAAAGTGGACCTGCACTCTCTTTTCCTATGGGTTCAACTGGTTTGGATTTTGGCACAAGCAGCAAATACTATAGAAGGCGTTAGTCTTTTCAAATGGGGTGAAATGGATAGAGAGATGGCCTTGAAGGCAGGAAGATAGATAGATAGAGAGACAGACAGAGAGAGAGAAAGAGAGAGAGAGAGAGAGAGAGAGAGGGAGGGAGGGAGGGGAAGATAGAGAGAGAGAAAGAG
>NW_020945064.1:7554708-7568349 GCF_900497805.2 Vombatus ursinus
AGAAGAGGGAGGGAGGGAGGGAGAGAGAGAGAAAGAGAGAGAGAGAGTGAGAGAGGGAGGGGAAGAGGGAGACAGAGAGAGAAAGAGAGAGAGAGAGACAGAGAGAGAGAGGGAGGGGAAGATAGAGAGAGAGAAAGAGAGGGAGAGAGAGAAAAGGAGAGAGAGAGAGGGAGAGAGAGACAGAGAGACAGAGAGAGAGAAGAGAGAGACAGAGAGAGGGAGGGGAAGAGAGAGACAGAGAGAAAAGGAGAGAGAGAGAGAGAGACAGAGAGAGAAGAGAGAGACAGAGAGAGAGGGAGGGGAAGAGAGAGACAGAGAGAGAAAGAGAGAGAGAATATAATAGTTAACAATTAATATTTACTTAGTGCCTACTATGTGCCAGGCACGATGCCAAGCACTTTACAATTATCTCATTTGATCCTCACAACAACTCTGGGAGGTAGATGCTATTATTATCCCCATTTTACAGATGAAGAGACCCAAGGCAAACAGAGGTTAAGTGACTTGCCCAGGGTCACACAGCTAGTATGTGTCTGAGGCCAGATTTGAACTCGGGTCTTCCTGACTGTGAGCCTGGCACTATATCCATTTTGCTACCTAGCTACTTAGTTAGGGAGACAGAGAGAGAGATAGAAAGATAGATACAGATGTATTTCCTGATCTATAAAATGAGGAAGTTTGGTTGAATGGTCTCTAACATCCCTTTGAGATCTTAATCTACAATCCTGGGAGCCCGTCTGAACCTCACAGCAACTGTATGAGATAATGGGTGCAGGTGTTCTTGTTCCCATTTTATAGATGAGGAAACTGAGGCCCAGAGCAGTGAAGTGACTTGCCTGAGGTCAGTCATTTGTCCAAAAACATTTATTAAATGCCTGCTGTATTTCAGGCACTGTGCTAAATTCTGGGGATGCAAAGAACGGTAGAGGATGGGCCCTGCTCTCAAGGCCTTCACATGCAACATGCAAATCATAAACAAACAAGATACAGGCAGGATGGACTGGGGCTAACTGATAAAGGGAAAGCACTATTAGAACTAAGGGGTCAGGAAGGGCTTCCTGTAGAAGGCAAGATTTTAGCTGAAGCTTGAGATGAGGTCAGAGGACAGCTCCAGCCCTGAAGTCAAAAGGAACTGAGTTCAAATCCAGCCTCAGACAATTACTAGCTGTGTGATCCTGGGCCAGTCACTTCACCCTGTTTGCCTCAGTTTCCTCATCTGTAAGATGAGCTGGAGAAGGAAATGGCAAACCACTCCAGTATCTCTACCAAGAAAATTCCAAATGGGGTCATAGAGAGTTGGTCATGACTAAATGAGTTTGAGTTGAGACAAAGTCATATCATTAGTGAGGGCTAGAGCCAGAATTAGAACCCAACTCTTTCCACGACCTTTCCACTCCTAGCCAGTCAGGATGTGAGAGCCTGGAGGTGGCGGGGAGGGCTCTGACACAAGAGGAGGATGTGTAGGACCATTCTTGGCAAGCTGGATGTGAACTGCCTAATTCATGGCATTGGAATCATGAGGTCACGTGCTTCTGGCTATGGCGGCCAAGGCTGATGTGAAATAGTGTGGGAAGAGCAAGGAGACGGCAAGAATGAGGCACATGAGCCCTGGTGTTATTTAGCAGCAAAGTCTGGCGGGACAGAGAGCCTTGAGCTGTAGACTTGGGTGAGTGGGCTTGGGCCAGCATGGTCAGGATGAGGTCCAGACATCACTGGCAGGTGGGGAGGGGGCTGATGACAGGGGTGTGTGTATGTGTGTGTATGTGTGTGTGTGTGTGTGTCTGTGTGTGTCTGTGTGTGTCTGTGTGTGTGTGTCTGTGTATGCTTTTCCCATCTGTCTTCTCATGACTTTGAACACCAAAGCCCAAGTCAAACGTCCCATTCCAGAACCCATGTGGCAAAATGCTACGTCTAGAATACCACATACCATTCTGTAGGTTATATGGAGAAAATATAAAGCATTGTCTCTTCCCCCAAGGAGATTAGAAGTAATACTATAATAAAAGGAACTGTGGACTTGGAGCCAGAGATTCGGGGATGGAATCCCAGCTCTGCAACTGACTTTCTACTGGTCTGACTTTGAGCAAGTCACCTCAGCTCTCTAGGTCTCAGTTTTCTTACCTATAAAATGGGAAGGGTTGAACTTGATGGTGTCCTAGATCCCTTCCAGCTCTCTGTGAGCCAGAGTCTGGGTGGGTAGACAAGATGCGCATATGCTTAGCCATGCTAGGCAGGGAATGTATGATTGGCAGCCCACGGGCCATAGGTGCAACATGGGACTTCAGAAGAGGGAGAAGTGATCCCAGAAGGCTTCATGGAGAAACTTCAATGAGGCCTTGAAGGATGAGTTACATTTAGCTGAACAGAGGAGCTGAGGGGAGACAGTGTAGGGAGCAGAGGAGAGCAGAGATGAAGGCAGAGAGGCAGTAATGAGCATGGGGAGGAGAGAGGAGTCTAGGGGACTGTGAGATCTCAGCCTCGAGCAGAGAGAGCACATGTTGGGAGAGAGTCTAAGACAGAGGTGGGGAACCTGTAGCCTCGAGGCCATACGTGACCCTCTAGGTCCTCAAGTGCAGCCCTTTGACTGAATCCGAACTTCACAGAACAAATCCCCTTCATAAATGGATTTGTTCTGTAAAACTTGGACTAGTCAAAAGGCCACACCCAAGGGCTTAGAAGGCCACATGTGGCTTCAAGGCTACAGGTTCCCCATCCCTGAAGGCTAGAGAGGAAGGGAGGACTGTGAAAGGCCTCAATGCATGACAGGAGTTTGGATTTGGCACCCCAGGAGTCGCCCAGGGTAGATTGCTGAGCTCTGCAGTAACATGATGAAAGAAGTGTTTGAGAAGGATCAGTTTGGCAGTGGAGTCCAGGGTGGATGGACTGCCTGAGTGTGGGGGACGAGACTGATGGCAGAACCTCACAAGGCACTAATAAAATCCTGGGTTGGACCCCGAGATTCTGACCCTGAGATAAGCAAGAGTGCATCAAAGCAGGGAATACGCATTATGGATTTCTTCTGTCACCCAGGCAATACTTGTCTCACTTGGAGTTTCATAGCATGTTATGGGGTATGATTCAGTTGATCAGTGAGGGCTACCAATGGTGGAAGCAGCATGGACTTGAAGTCATAAGAGGCCTGGGTTCAAATCCTGCCTCTGACATGTAACTAGCTGGGGAAAATCCCTTCACCTTACTAAGCCTCAATTTCTTCCTTTGTAAAATATGGACAAAAATAACTCACAAGGTTGTTTGAACCTAAATAGCTAATTCTGTAAAGTGCTTGGGAAGGTTAAAATGCTATTAAACATTAGTTATCATCATCATCATCATTTCTTTGATTCTTCTGATTTTTTGTTTGTTTGTTTGTTTTTTGTCTAGGCAATGGGGTTAAGTGACTTGCCCAGGGTCATACATCTAGTAAGTGTTATGTGTCTGAGGCCGCATTTGAACTCAGGTCCTCCTGAATCCAGGGCAAGTACTCTATCCACTGCACCACCTAGCTGCCCTGATTCTTCTGATCTTTACATAGAAACAGTCTTGGGGGAAGTCATTATGGCAGTCTTATTCTTTTGGGTGTAGTGTGTCCAGTGAACAGTTGTGAAGATGGTTAAAATGGCTGATTTTTGTAATTGAATTAAAGTATTGGGATGAAGGCTCATCTTCTATATATATGCTGAAAGAAACTTCATATTCATATATTCAGATAGTAAGTAAAGTATACACATCTGTCTATTTATCTGTCTTTATTATCTCTGCTTGTGCCTATCTATGTATCTATGTATCTATATATGTATTTATCTATCACCTATGCCAGTCTCTCATCTATGTCTGTTATCTATATTTATCTGTCATCTATGTCTATCTGTCTGTTTATCTGTTTGTCTGTCCATCCCATTCGTCTGTTTTCTTGTTCGCATGGGATCTTGATTTCTTCTACTAGGTCTTTGTTTTGAAAGCTCTTCATTCCACAGAGTTAGGAAGTGACCAGTGATCAGTAAGCCAATGTCTGTTATAAATGTTTTTCTTAAATCTTTGTTGTTCAAACTCACTGTGGATCCAGGTTTTATCTGCTAATGCTCCAGTACCAGGAGAATTTATTTGTTGAGCTCTTGAGGATATTTTGAGGCTTGTATTTGTAGCATGAGGATTTACCACCAGTTTGCTTATGAAGAATTATTAGTATTTTTCCCCCCAGAGAAAGTGTTTCGAAGCCATTCTTGAACATATTCAAGCCACTCATGCACACCAAGCTAAAAACTGGAGGTATCCCACCTATTGCTGTATGTTTGTTTGATCTTCTGATGTAGGTAATGCCTCTAAGAGAAGCAGATTTCAATAAAATAAGAGAAAGAACTTCCTAACAATTATCTAGCACTGGGATGGATAACCTTCTGAGGTCGTGAGCTCTCTGTTACTGGAGGTGTTTATGTAAAGGATAGACAAGCACTTGACTAGAATGTAATAGACTTGTAGTTTCCTGTACAAGGAGAAGATTAGCAAAGACCCCAGTTACTAGGGTAAGGATTTGCTATTTGTCAAAGACTTCTGGGAAAACTGGAAAGCAATTCAGCAGAAACAGATCCTAGATCTCTGACTGTATACAAAGATAAACTCTAAATGCATACCTGACTTAGACATATAAGGTGACATCATGTACAAATTAGAGGGGCAAGGAAGTAATTACTTTTCAGACCTATGAACAAGAGAAGAGCTCATGATCAAATAAGCAATGGACAAATAGAAAATAAAATGATCAGTTTTGATTCTGTAAAATTGAAAAGTTTTTACACAAACAAATATAATACAGTTAAAATTAGAAAGGGAATAGGTAATTGAGGAAAATCTTTTGCAGTTTCTCTGATGAGGGTCTTATATCTAAGATATATATAGAGTTGATGCAAATTTGTGAGACTTAGAGCCATTCCCCAGTAGGAAAATAGTCAAAGGATATGAACAGTCAGTTTTCAAAGAAGGAAATCCAAGCTTTTAATAAACATGAAAAATGCTCCCAATCACTAATAAAAACAGCAAGAAAAGCAACTCTGAAGATCCACCTCACACTCATGAGATGGGCGAAGATGACAAAAGAGGAAGATGACAAATGTCGGAGGGGCTACAGGAAAACAGGCCCATTAATTCATTGACTCTGAACCAACAGCCTTGCTAAATGGAAATATTTCCAGTCCAGTGCCCTTTGCCATCATCCTGGCAAACAATCCTTGTGAAGATGCAGGCTGGCATCTGCTCCTGCAGTTACCTCTATTGAAGACCCAGAAAGGAAAGTTCTTGCCACCAAACTCTTTGGCATTGTTAAATGAGTCAGCATCAGAAATTAGCATCATCCTCACCATTTTCTTTGATTTTTTTCTGATCTTTTTATCATTGTATCAGTGGAAATGACATTAAGGGAGAGGCATTAACATCTGCCTTGCTGCTGTATCCTAAGGACTATGGGACTTTTCCATTTGACTTGAAGCTGAAATCTTATGTAAGTGTTATTATCCACTTTAGAATGTGAGTTCTTTGAGAATAGGGGTTGTCTTTTTTCCCTCTGTATCTCTAGCCGTTAGCAGTGCTTTGTACATAGTAAGTCCTTAATATATCCTTCCCTCCCTCCTTCTTTCCTTCCTTCTTCCCTCCCTTCCTTCCTTTTTTACTTCCTTCTTTTTCTTCCTCCCTTCCTTCCTTTTCTTCATTCCTTTCTCTTTTCCTTCCTTCCTTCCTTCATCCCTTCCTCCCTTCCTTCCTTCCTTCATCCCTTCCTCCCTTCCTCCCTTCCTGCCTTTCTTCCTTTGCTGTGGTCCAGCCATTCTGAAAAGTGATTTGGAAGTATACAACAAAAGTGACTAAACTGGGCATACCCTTGGACCCAACTATACCACTGGTAGGCTTATACACCATAGAGATGAAAAAAGGGAAAGACCTGTATATACAAAAATATTTATAGCAACTCTTTTCATAGTAGTCCCCAAACGAAACCTAAAGGGGTGCCCGAGTATTGGAGAATGACTAAGATATGTGAATGTAATGGAATAATATTGTACCACAAGATATGACGAAATGGACAGTTTCAGAGGAAATTGGGAAGACCTCTGTGATTTGATACAGAGTGAAGTGAGCAGCCCTACAATGACAACATTATAGAGAAAAACAACTTCAAAAGACTTTAGAATTCTAATCACTGCCATGATAGCCCACGTGTCCAAAGGACTGAAGATGAATCACACCACTCACCCCCTGCCAGAGAAGTGATGGACTTAAATGAAGAATGAGACACGAATTTTTGAATATGGCCAATACGGCAACTGGTTTTGTTGGATATTCATGTTAGCTGTGAGGTTTTTAAAGAATGTTCCATAGGGAGTGCAGGGGCAATAAGAAGGAGAGATGATAAAAACTCACAAAAATAAATAAATAGATGGATAGACAGAATAACAAAATAAAAATGAATTCATAAAAACAGGTAAGAATTTTTTTTCTTGCAAACGAGAGGGTTAGAACAGGTGATCTCTGAGGTCCTATCTGGCTCTGATATCTTTTGATTCTCTGACCAGGTTTATAGTTTATATTGTAGCATTCCAAATTCAGGTTTTGATTGTTGAGTTAGTTGCTTCTCCCCCACACCCAATCAGAGAAGGCAAGAAAAAAAAGGAAACATCTCAGGAGATCAGGAAGAAGAAGACGCTTCATGAAGAGCCGAGACAGCCGAGGTGGGGTCACTTGGCCATCTGCTTTCTCAGCAGCAGGTTGAGGATAGTTGCAAGGTAGGGCCCATCTCTCTGCACCCCCTAGAGCAGCCACAGACCACAGACCACAGCCTGGGGATTTCACATGGAATTCCTGGCAGCCTATAGGAAAGTCACCTCTGATTGAATGGATTGTTAGGCTAGAGCCGTCAGACGCTGGGACTTCCGAAAACTCTCCCAACCCATCCTCGTTTTCCCATCAAGCTGGGCAGTACCTTTATCAACCCTCTCCCTTCCAGGAGAAGTTTTATGGGCCTGAATACGTTGACCAAAAGATGATGAATACTGAAGATGAAAAAAACAACCCAAAATGCGCTCTCCCAGCCCCCCCACTCCACCCCACCAAATAACCCAGAAGTTGAAGGCACAACACGAAGCCCTTAATGGAGGGGATAAAAGGGCTCTGGGCTTCCGACGCGATAACATCAGGAGGGGAAATCAAAGGCTTCATCCTGGAGGAGCCTCACTGGGCAAGGAAGAAGAAATCATTTCCTCTTGCATTTTTTAAAAAAAATATTTATTTATTTATAGGAAATGAATTATTGGTGTGCTTTTCTTCTTTGACACTCAGGGCACGGTAAAGTCACAGTTTTGTCCACAGAGCTAATATACTGTCTTGAAATTCCAAGCTCAGAAAAATCTGTCCACCTGGACTCTAGCAGGAAAGTCACCTTCTAGCTGGGCAAGGGCTGGGCTAGCTCCTTATTGAGGCAGATTAGGCGTTACAGGGCGAGACAAGGCTCTTCAAAGTCATTTTGTCCAATCCCCTGCCTTCCAGCAACAGGAGTCCACAGTTACTGGCTCGATCAGAAAAGAAACTAATTAGGGAATAGCCAGGACCAGATGGTCTAGAGCTAGAAGGCCCTTTGTCTAGGGGTTTATAACATGGAGCTCGTGAACTTAAGAACACATATTTTGATAACTGCATTTTAACAAAATCAGTTTCCTTTGTAATGCTATGTATTTTATTTTATGCTTTTAAAAACATTGTGCTGAAGGGGTCCAGTGGCTTTACCAGGTTGCCAGACGGGTTCAGGAAACACAGATGATGAAGCAGCCCTGATCTAATCCATCCTCTTCCTTTTACAAAGGAGGAACTGAGGTCTAGAGAGACAAAGAGATTTGTTCAGGGTCACACAGGCTGTGAGCAGCAGAGCATGGCCTATGACTCTGAATTCCATACCCATTCCACTATATTACACTGCCTATCAAGATTGTCACTTATTTATTTATTTATTTTGCAAGGCAATTGGGATTAAGTGACTTGCCCAGGGTCACACATTATTGAGTATCATGCGTCTGAGGCCACATTTGAACTCAGTTCCTCCTGACTCCAGGGCCAGTGCTCTATCCGCTGTACCACATAGCTGCCCTCTATTTCTTTTTTTTTTAATTAAATTAAATTTTTTTGTTCACTTATTTCATATGATTATTCTTAGTAGTGGGCTTTCTTCTTCCTAGATCTCAGACCACGTCATTATTTCAGTTGTGTCTCCCTCTTTGAGACCTTATTTGAGGTTTTCTTGGCAAAAATATTGGAGTGGTTTGCCATTTCCTTCTCCAGCCCATTTTCCAGATGAGGAAACTGAGGCCAACAGGGTGAAGTGACTTGCCCAAGGTCACACAGCTAGTAAATGTCTGAGGCCGGATTTGAACTTTGGGAAGATGAGTCTTTCTGCTTCTAAGGTGGCACGATCCTCAACTCATGTCCCTTTACACCTTTCTTTGCCATCACACTCCCACAATAGAGGCACAGATTTTAGAGCCACCCAAAGTGAGAGTTCTTTGCTATAATATTCTAGACAAATACTGTCCATTCTCTGCATAAACCACTTACTCTGATGAGGGGAGCTTCCTCATTGTAAAGATGAGGAAGCATTGGTCCAGAAACGATCGATGAATTTGCCCGAGGTCACAAGTCACAAGGGTAAAAAAATGAAAGATGCTGGATTTTAAGCCAGGTTCTCTGACCCCAAGTCCAGTGCTTTTCCATTGACCACTGACACATAGAGGGTCCCAAAAATCTTTGTGTAGTTTTAAAATTTAAGCTATCAAAGCTATTTATGGGCAGCTAGGTGGTGCAGAGGGTGGAGCACTGGGCCTGGAGTTGGGAAGACTCACCTTTCTGAATTCAAATCTGAACTCAGACACTTACTAGCTGTGTGACCCTGGGCAAGTCACTTCACCGTGTTTGCCTCAGTTTCCTCATCTGTAAAATGAGCTGGAGAGGGAAATGGCAAACCCCTCCAGTATCTTTGCCAAGAAAACCCCAAACGGGGTCATGAAGAGTCAGACACAATGAAGAGTCAGACACAACTAAAATGACAAACAACAAAAAAGCTATTTAAGCTAGCAAAATGTAAAATTGCATGAAGATTTTTTGAAACATCCTCTATACCATCATAGACGTTGGAAAAGAGAGGAAAACACTTGAGATTTTACCCTTCCAAGACATAGAATAGGAACAGGCTTTGCATTTTAAGATCACAGGACAATAAATCTAATAACAATAATAACAACATCAGTAATAATACCTAGCATTTATATAGTGTTTTAAGATTTACAAAGTGCTTTACAAATATGATCTCATTTAGTACTCACAACATCTTGGGGAGGGAGGTACTATTATTAATTCCTCCTTTCTTTAACAGATAAGGAAATGAGGTTGAGAGAAATTACTTGATTTGCCCATGGTCACATAGCTGATAAACATCCGAGGCAGAGTTTAAACTCAGATCTTGCTGGCTCCAAATCCAGTCCTCTATGCTCTATGTATTATTCTCTCTTGGAAGATATCTCAGAGACCATCTGGTCCGTTCCCCACCCCTCATTTTGCAGATGAAGAAACTGAGGGAAATTAAGTGACTTGCCCATGGTAATAAGGATCAGAAGCAGGATTTGAACCTAGGTTCTTTGACCCAGATCTGGTACCTTTCCACTGACCATTTACTTTCACGTATTTTATTACCAAGAAGAGAGGAGGAAGGAACTTGTCATATTCTTTTGGCAATCATACAATTACAGAATATTAGACTTTTGAGATCACTTAGTTCAACCTCCTTGTTTTATAGGTGAGGAAACTGAGGCCCAGCGAGGAGAGGTCACAGGGCAATTTAGGAGCAGAGTCAGCACTTGAACCCAGGTCTTTTGACTTCCAGTCCAGGGATCTTTCCACTTTCTTTTTATCTTCCCTTTCTCCCAAGTCAGAATGCCAGCTCTGTGGAAATTCAGTGACAGAATACAAGTAAGGTGACCTTATTATATATGGTCATATAGAATTGGATTTAGAGTTGGCAAGAGCCTTAGGGGTCATCTGATCCAATCTTGTCCATTTTCTAGAGGAAGCCTAGAGACGGCAATGGCTTACCTAAAATCTTACTGCTTCAGGCAGAGCTGCAGGCTGAGACCCCAGGTCTTTTGAATCCAAATCTTTCCCTTAAGTTGTGACATCTCCAGGAAGGGGAGTTACCAAAGGGTATCCAGAGCTGAGAGAGGTACCAGGGGTGCCACAGAATCCAGGCACTGTGGTTAGTGTGGCTGTTTTATTTCTGGGCTGGTTAAGTGTGGTCAGGGGACTCTGGGTAACTTTGGGAAAATTGCCACCTATCCCAGCATCTGTTGATTTTTATGAAACACTTGGAGAATTTTTGGAGGGAGGGCATAGTCCTGCAAAGTTCTGGGCAAAATAAAACCCCTTAGTGCAACATAATCTATTTTGCAGACGTCTATGTCATAATGCTTATAATAATAGATCCATATGTGTGCATGGCTGAATGGGCGTGCACACACACACACACACACACACACACACACACAGAGCATTTCCTGTATCCCATCTTCCGGCAGATCTGTGAGGCAGCATAGCAACCTGAACATAGTCCTTGAGTTGAAGTCAGGAAGATGGTTCAAATTCCATCTCCGACCTTTATTAGTTGTGTGACCTTGGGCAAGTCAATTAGTTTTTGAATCTGTAAAATGGGAAGAGTAATACCTGTAGTACCTACCATAAGGGGCAACATGATGTCATGAATAGAAGAGTGGCCTTGGCATCAGGATAAATGGGGTCAAGCCCTGCCTCTCACAAACAGTCAACTTATAATAAATAATTCTTGATTTGTTATTCAATCAACTCTGGCAAATCATTTAACTCCTCAGTGCCGCTAGGCATTTCTTTCAGACTACAAGTTAAAAGGTGCAGCTTTCATCAGCAGAGGTAGTTTCCAATCTGAGAGTTCCCCATTCTAATAGAATTTTGGTCAGGACCCCTTGACCAAAAATCTACTACAAAGGCTTGTGGTAAGGTTCACATGATCTATATAAAATGCTTTGCAGACTTTAAAGTGCTATATACTAGCTGTCAATTATGATTCTCAACTCACAGGGACATAGCTTTAGAGCTGGGGGGCATCTTAAACACCATCATGTCCAATTCATATATTACAGATGAGTAAACTGAGGTACAGAAAGGGATCTTAGATTTAAAGCTGGAAGAACATTTGGGGGCTATTATGTCCAACTATCTCTTTTTATGGATGAGGAAACTCAGGCACAGAGAGTTTAAGTGACTTGCTTAGGGTCACACAGCTAGTAACTATCTGAGATAGGATTTGAACTCAGGTATTCGTTACTCTAAGTCATTGCATCAATTCACTGCCTCTAATGCGGAAAGTAAAGTGATTACTTTGGGTCATATAGGTCACATAGTTAAGTTGTAGAGAAGTCGGATTGGAACCCAGTTCTTCTGACTCCAGATCCAACATTCTTTCCACTGCATGTCCCTATACTGCACAGACTCATCAGGCTGGACACCCTTGCTGTATTCCAATGGGCCCCACGAAGGGTCGTTGACGATGCTGTCAACCCAATTGCATCGCTGCCTAGGGCTCTCAGCAGCAGCAGTGGTGGCAGAGGCAGCGGAAGCCCACCCTTCTCTCCCTTCTGCCCAAGAGAGCCACCTGCAGCAGCCCTAGTCTCAGGAATATTAGAAAAATGCCTCAGGCTCATTCTTTCTGGCCTCAGCCTCCTCCCCAGGAACACGTGGAAATGCAGGCGGCAGCTGTTACTTTCCATTTTCATCCATTTCAATGATCACTTCCTTTCCGACATAATGAACTTTCATTTCGCTAGTCAAGCCCCAGCTGAATTGCTCTGGGCAGTAGCAGGACCAGACAGATCTTCTGTATTACACATATCATATGAAAAACAGATGCCCCGAATATTGTTGCAAATCCGAGCTGACAGGGGGGACAGGAGGTTTACTTTCGGATTAAGAGAAGGCATGGACTCCTTCAAATGGGGCTGCTGTTGGGAATCCCCTGGTTTATAATTGCGCCGGTGCTGCATTCATCCAGCAAGAGCTGACACGCCGCTAGAGGTGCAAAGATGCAGGCGGGTCCCCTGCCCTTGCTGGTTTGCCAAGATCACGACTGATTCCGAGGCTGTTACCTGGGGAGTCATTCTTCGGGTTCGTTTTCTCGTATCCCTAGGTGCACTGGGACAGACGGTTCAGATAGTGTATCCCTCACCCCGGCCCAGCATCGATGCACTCATCAGCTCCAAGGCCAAGCTGTTTCAGACGCTCAGAGTGCCCTGAGTTCCGGGTGGGGAAAATGCTCAAATGAACTGTCAAGCCGAGCGAGGGGGCAATTGAGCTGCAGCTCTAATGTTTAGTGACAGCTGTAATTTACTAATCAATCAGAGAAATATATAGGCGCCATGTACAGCTGACAGGGGCTTTAATCCCTGACTTGGCCCGCACATTAACAGTGAAATCAAATGTCAGGCTTTATAAATAACCCGCCCCGGCAACACCAGAGCCCTTTGGGAAAACTGGGGTGGCACAAGGAATATCTTTGAAAACAGCCAAGTCAGATCTCTAGAGCTGGGAGGTGGCGATTCAAAATATGTGGGCAATAGTGAAAAATAGGGAAGGAAATAGAGTCACCGAGCCGAAAGGACCTTAGAATGTAGAACATGGAATGTCAGGGCTGGAGTAAAAGCTCCTGGAGATCAGGGGTTGTTTCATTCTCTGTATGTGTTTGCCAGTGACTGGCATGTAGTGAGCACCCAACAGATGCTTATTAATCTATTGGAAGGTGCTTTAACATGTAGAATACTGGAGTTGGAAGGGCACTTAGAGTTGGATGTTAGAGCGGGAAAGGCCCACAGAGCATAGAATATCAGAGCTGGGAGAGACCATAGAGCACAGAATGTCAGAGTTGGGAGGGACCATAGAGCACAGAAAGGTAGAGCTAGGAGGGAGCACTAGAGAACATCTAAATCCATTCCTCTCATTTTATAGATAAAGGAGAGTCTCAGAAGTGGAAAGTGACTTGGCCAAGGTCATGCAGCTAGTTGGTGGCATGCTTGGTTTGCTTGGTTTGCATCTCCTTGAAACATGTGACATCTGACAAATCACCAATTCACCCCACAGCTTAAGAGTAGAAGGTTGGGTGGCTGGGAGGCTCAGTATTTTTTTCCCAGCATTCTCACTTGTCCCCAGAGGGACAGTCTGCGGATATTCACTGGGCCTGTTGCTCTGATCTCCTAACATCTCTGATCTACACATAACAAATTCAGTGGATGAGTGGAGAGAAATTTTTTGGTTAGCCTTCCATACCCACATTTGGCTATTGGTGGTTTCAGTAACAATTGATTGAGCACCTACTGTTTACACAGCAATGAGTGGAACGTGGTGCCTGACCTCCTTTCCGGCTTCTCCTTCTGCCCTGCACCCTCTGGACCAGATTGGCAGTTGCTACCCCTCACTCTGTTGACTGGTGAGAGCTCATTACAACTAGACACCAGTGCAATACCATCCTGCAATGCCTCTTGCCTCCTCCTTCCTGCCTGTCCCCTTGCTACATCTTCCTGGAAATGGACCATCAACCAT
>NW_020945064.1:7568359-7569576 GCF_900497805.2 Vombatus ursinus
ACAGGCAGATGAGTGTACAATGGATAAAACTTGGGACCTGGAGTCACAAAGGCTTGAGTTCAAATGCTGCCTCAGACACCTACTGTGTGACCCTTGGCAAATCACTTATCTTCTTGGCCTCAGTTTCCTCCTCTGTAAAATGGGGATAAAAATAGCACCTACCTCCCCAGGTTGTTGTAAGAATAAATTGAGATGTTATTATCATTATCATTGCTATTATGATTACTACTGGTGAATTGTGTCTTGAAGGAGGGATAAGATTTGAACTAGGTGTGGGGGGGTATTCCTGCTATACCACATTTCCCCTCACTTTGACTTCCTTTTGCACTGAAGAATGTTTAGTGTCCTTTCTATCCTGTCATCTCAGCTAGAATTTTAAGTTTCTCAAGGGCAGAAGGGAAGGAAATAGAGAGGGGAATAAGTATTTATATAGCACCTACTATGTGCCAGACTGTGCTAAGCACTTCACATATATTATCTCATTTGAATCCTGCAAGGCAGGTCATATCATTATCCCTGTTTTACAGTTGAGGAAACTGAGTCAGGCAGAGGTTAAGTGACTTGCTCAGGGTCACACACCTGGGAAATGCCTGAGGCCAAATTTGAACTCAAGTCTTCTTGACTCCAGGCCCAGGGCTCTATCAGAGCAGAGATCATAGAGGGTTTGACTAAGGAAGGGATTTTAGGGATTGAATCGAGTCTCAGAGAGGCGACAGTTAATCCAGGACAGAGCTGAGATTCTAACCCAGGGAGTCCAGAGGGCTTTCCTGTCTCATTCATGTCTTCTCTGCCTGCATAATGTCCTACAATGGGCTTATGATGATTAGTTACAATAATGATATCAAAGGCAGTATGGCAGAGGAGATAGAGAACCAGCTTTGGAGTAAGGAAGACTGAGTTTAAATCTGGCCTCAGACACTTATCAGCTGGGAGGCTCTGGGCAAGCCACTTAACCTCTGTCTGCCTCAATTTTCTCCTCTGTAAAATGGGTTGTTGTGAAATATTATTTGTAAAGTACTTAGCTCAGTGCCTGGAACAACAGTAGATGCCTAATAAATGCTTGTTTCCTTCCTCCTTTCCTTCTCTCCCTCCCCCTTCCCTCCTTCCTCTCTCCCTCCCTCTTTTCCTTCCTTCCTTCCTTCCTACCTTCCTTCCTTCCTCTCTCCCTCTCTTCCTTCCTTCCTTCCTTCCTTCCTTCCTTCCTTCCTTCCTTCCTT
>NW_020945064.1:7569586-7571803 GCF_900497805.2 Vombatus ursinus
CTTCCTTCCTTCCTTCCTTCCTTCCTTCCTTCCTTCCTTCCTTCCTTCCTTCCTTCCTTCCTTCATTCCTCCCTCCCTCCCTCCTTCCTCCCTTCCCAGGGTCACGAGCTAATAGTATCTGAGCCAGAATTTGAATTTAGGTCTTCCTGAAGAGGCTAATGCTGGAGACCCTCCTCCCTTCCCTAGCCTTGACTTTCCACACCTCTTCTGCAGCCAGATGTCCCTGCCATAGTTGCCCTCCGGCAAGCTCCCTAGGCCAGGGACAGTAGAGTGGTACAGGAGCATCCCCTGGGTGATGAGGGGAGGGGGCCGCACTAGGAGAACCATTCCTTAGCAGAGCCATGCTTCAGCTCAGGACAGAAAAGCAATTTCAGGTGAAGGAGAGGCCAATGCTTCATCCTCATTTGCCTCTTTGACACCTAGAATTTGCCTGAATTCATTAACATTTGTTAACAGCTCCAGCAGTGGCAGGTAGGTCAGTGTAAGGACATCTGGAAACCACCGGCTCCCACTGGGGCTGGGGAGGATTGGGGGTGAGGTGGGGAGGCTAACTGCTTGCCACATTATTAAAGCAGGCTGGGGAGCTTGGGATGGTCATTCCCATGGAGCACTGGGTTGTGATGGAACAGTCTGACAGATTCTCTTCCAATAGGCCTCTTTGGAGAAGGCTCACCAAATTCCTGGATAAAAACTTTCAAAGCTGTCTTCTCCCACCGTCCTGACTTTATGCAGAAATGCTAATTTATTGGGATCATGAGTAATAATTCTAAAAATACTGTTAATCTTTTGTGCGTATTTTACTTCTGTAGACACCATCTCATTAATCCCCACAAGGGCTTTCGTGAGTCAGGCAGGGTAGGAAATATTATCCCCATTTTACAGATGGAGAAAATGAGGCTCAGAATATCATGGGGTCATAGGTGCAGAGCTGGAAGACTTCATCTAGTCCAGTCTCCTCATTCTAAAGCTGAACAGACTGAAGCTCAGAGAGATTAAGACTCTTACTCAAGGTCACCTAGTCAGTAACTGGCAAAGCTGGGATTTGAACCCGGGTCCGAAGAGTCTAAATCTTTCTCCTCTATCCCAATGTCTCCTCTTGGTGCTCTATCAGAAGCTCCCAGACACACTTCACTATGATGGGTGGACCAACATTTATTGGCCCAGCTGAAAGCTGCAGGATCATAGATGAAACTAGGGAAGAGATTTCTGAGGTCATCCAGTCCAACCTCTGCTTTTCACAGATGAGTAAACTGAGGCCCATAGAGATTTCAATGATTTGCCCAAGGTCACATGGGTAATAAATGTCAGAGGCAGTCAAGTCCTTTGATTCCATTGTATCAGGATGCCACAAAGCCTTGCCTATTCACCCTGGCCTGGCTGCCCCTGGTCCTCCCTAAGCTTCCTTTGTTTTTAGGGACAATGCCACGGCCTTGGCCATGAGGTCGGTCACAAGGAGACAGTACCAAATCATATAAGCCAATGGAAGATGTGCTTCTCCCAGAGGCCACTGGAGGCTTTAATTACTCCCTGGGTACCAGTCCCGCATAAACACAGCGTAAGTATCCAAGAAAAGCACACAAAATACAGAGAGCTCTTCCCACAGTTAAATGTAGCTTCCTTGGCCTGGAAAGCCAGGATGTAGCCATCTCAGACAGCAATCTGAGTTCCATAGTAGCACTGCTTTTGAACAAAAAAAAACACTGAGACTAAACTAACCTTGGAGTTCCTCACTTTCTCCTCTCTGTCTCTCTCTCTCTCTCTGTCTCTCTCTCTCTCTCTTTCACACACACACACACACCCTCCTCATGGGAGAGTAATAACAGATGTCGGACCAAAACAAAGGATCCCTGACTTTGTTCCTTTAACTGTCTGGGCACCACTGACTTAAGGCCTGGCTTGTGAGTCTAAATGAGCGTGGGCTGATATGTATTTGGGATTTGT
Source organism: Vombatus ursinus (assembly GCF_900497805.2). Lineage (NCBI taxonomy): Eukaryota > Metazoa > Chordata > Mammalia > Diprotodontia > Vombatidae > Vombatus > Vombatus ursinus. The sequence goes on from NW_020945064.1 coordinate 7,571,528, forward strand.
TTACAGACCTGGGGCACATATGCCTGTCAGCCATGGCATCTGAGGAGATGTGCTGCTCTCCAGGGCCCCTGGACCCAGATAGTCATGGAGGGACTGTGCAGATCCCGTCTGGGCCTGTCCTTCCTTTCTATGCTATGCTACATACTCATTCTTATTCATTCTTTTCTTTCCTTCTTCCTTCCCTCTTTCTGCCTTCCTTTCCCTCCCTTCCTCTCTTCCTCCCTCCCTCCCTTCCTTCCTTCCTTCCTTCCTTCCTTCCTTCCTTCCTTCCTTCCT
>NW_020945064.1:7571813-7577664 GCF_900497805.2 Vombatus ursinus
TTCCTTCCTTCCTTCCTTCCTTCCTTCCTTCCTTCCTTCCTTCCTTCTTCCAAATCTCCACTATCCAGAAAGTACAAGGATTTGTAGTGGTGAAGAGAAGACGGGGAACAGTATGTGATATAGGGCTAAGAGTGTGAGCAAAGATCCAGAGGCATGCATGATGTGGGCTCATGTGGGAGAACAATAGAATGGGAGTGATAATGTAGGGGAAAAGATGGCTACAAGGTTAGAGTGGTAAGATGGGGCTAAATGGTAGGGCGTTTCATGCACTTGGTAGAGAAGTCTCGACTTTATCTCAGTGGAAGGAGACATGTCTTTAGCGATTTGGATTCAACTACTTTATTACACGCAGCTGTAGTACATCTTCGTAGGAGGTAGGGCTTGGTTAGCCCAGGCACACACTCTTCATTGTGCCCTACTCCCGTCCCCTCCCCTCTCCCTTCCTCTCACCTCCCCTCACCTCCCCTCCATATATGGTAGCCAGGAAGGGAAGAGTTCAAAGTCATTTTCAATTCCAGGGAAGCAGTGATTGAGGGATAGAAGTGATTATGTGTATTTTACTGTTGCCATTAGTAGCAAATGAGTTAACATATGAAAAGTGATTTGGAGACCTTAAACTGCTTTATAAATGCTAGCTATAGCTATAAAGCAGCTCATGACAGCCTCCTTACTCTTCCTCTTCCCCCTGCCCCCTGCCTGTTGCGCCAGGGGGAGGGGAGGGAGAAACTGGGGAATTGAGGAAAGTGGATGATGCCTATCTGCTAGCTCTTCCTGGCTTAGTGGGCATGAATGACCCTGTCAAATCCCAAGCACAGCCATGGACTAGGAAGAAGGCAACCAGGGGCTGTTCTAAGCATGCCAATGATTGCCCAAGGACAGATGTCTCCTGGAGGTGACCATCTGGCGGGGTTACATGGTACTGTGGAGATCACTTCGACTACTTGCTTCTGGGCTGCTCCTTCAAGAGGGAGGCCAGCTACGTAAGACACCCAGACAGATGCCCAGGCAGAGAAAGAGATCAAGGTGTTCTACAATGGAATAGAGTGTAATGGAAAAACTACTGGAAGGGGAAAGGGGGGTGAGGAGAAGCGAATTCCAATCCTGACTCTCCCCCAAATTCACTGTATGATCTTGGACAAGTTGCTTTTCTTCTCTGGACCCCAATTTTCTTAGATGAAAGAATAAGGGGGTTAGATGAGATTTTCTAAGCCTATGGATAACAATCAGGATCATGGAATACGGAATTCAACAGGACAAGTGGCCAGATAGATGAGTTCTAACAGGATAAAGTTCAACAGGGAGAAAACATATGGCTAAAGTAAGTTAGGGAACACTTAGCTGCGTGCAAGTATGACTGAAAACAAGCTGAGTATCCTAGTGGAACACAAAACAACTTTTACAAGCATATTTTGAGGATGCATTAAAAAATCAAATAAGATTGAGTAAGCTAATACACAGCACTTTGCAAACTTTAAAATGCTTTACATATATTACCTCATTTGATCCTCACAACAACCCTGTGAGATAGGTGCTATTATTATTCCCATTTTACTGACGAGGAAATGGAGACCAAAAGGATAAATGATTTGGTCAGGGTCTTGTTGTTCAGTCATTTTTCAGTCATGTCTCACTCTTCATGACCCCATTTGTGATTTTCTTGGTAAAGACACTGGAGTAGTCTGTCATTTCCTATTCCAGCTCATATTACAGAAGAGGAAACTGAGGCAAACATGGTTAAGTGACTTGCCCAGGATCACACAGCTAATAAGTGTCTGAGGTCAGATTTGAAGTCAGGGAGATGAGTCTTCCTGACTCCAGACCCTACACTCCATCCACTGTACCACCTGCCCCTAGTGGTGGTCAGGGTCACATAGCTATTAAGTGTCTGAGGCTGCATTCAAACTCAGATTTTGACTGCAGGTTAAGAAGACTTATGTAACTGACAAAGGGACTATATCTGATGTGTGTATGTGTGTATACATACACATATATATATATATAAAATCAGATTATAAATGATATAGAGATAGGGAGAATGAAAGCTATTGACATTTTGGCTAATGGATTATAAGATTATAAGATGAAAAGGAAGCTTGAGAGGTAGACCTGACAGTTTTCAAGTGGCAATTTCACATTTCCATTCTTTATCTCTCTCAGCTTCAATATCTTCATTTGTACAATGAAAGCATTGGGTGAGATGAACCCAAGGTACCTTTCAATTCTGAACATATGACCCTAAGTATAGGGAGACCAATGAACAATGGTGTTACCAGTAGCTGGAGGGGTTCAGCTTAGATAGAAAGAACAGCTTACTAATTGTGTCATGTTACCTTAAAATTTCTTTATGGGACAGGGGGGTAGTGCAGATGGTGCACTCTTGAGGATGCTTTTTTTTTGTTTTTTTTTGGCTAGCAATGGGATTAAGTGACTTGCCCAGGGTCACACAGCTAAGTAAATGTCAAGTGTCTGAGGCTGGATTTGAACTCAGAACTCCTGGCTCCAGGGCCGGTTCTCTATCCACTGCACCACCTACCTGCCCCTTGAGGGCGCTTTTAAGAGGAGGATAGTAACTTTCTTTGATGGCTCAAATTTGATGTGGTGGCAAAATAGGGGAGTTGAGGCAATTGGGGGGTGGTAGGCATCTGGGAGAACCTTGAGAAAGCTAGAGGCATGTGTGTGTGGGAGAGGACCTCTTTAGTTCTCTGTAATACCTTTTTTCCTCTAATGTAATGCTTTAAATATGGCAGGAAGGAACATATGCTAGTCACCAACATCTGGTTTTCTGAGCACTGAGCAGACCACTCGGGAAGCAGGGAAATGCGCAGAGGTGGCAGAAATGTGCTGTTCATTCTCTTCAACATCTCTGCCTTTGACTTTGACAAAAACCAAATTCAAAAAAATCTAACCAAAATTCCTTATCACGGCCAATCTGGGCTTTCCTGATGCCAGAGCTAAGCTTTGAAAGGGGACGTTTTTCTTAATAGGTCATTTAATATGCAGATAGTAAGTACACAACTGGGTTGGTGTTTCCTCTGACTTCTGTTTATTCCCTCTCTGGCATTTCCTCTACTATTCAGGAGGGAGTAGAGGGAATCTGGAATTTAGCAAAAGCTACCATGCCCTCAACTCCACATAACTGAGAAGTTTGAACTTGGAGCTACTTATAAAAAAAAACCAGTGGATACCAAAATTATATCTCAAAAGTCGAGACCAGGGACTAGGTCAAAGGTCCCTTGAATCTGGAGATAGGGGAAAAACTAATTCACAATAAGGGCATGTGCTAAAGCCAGTTTACCTCCTGGGTAAATTAAGTCAGAGGATGATTCTTCCCTCCCCCAGCCCCAGCATACATACTCCCTAGGGAAAACTATGGCTTGGATGGGATAGCAAGTTGGTTTACTAGGACCTCTTCAAGGAAATATCCAATTCATTTTTAGTGACAAATATTCACCGATAATTTGAAATATGCTAAGTAGGTATGGAAATAAAACCACTGTTCCTGTATCCTACTTGGTTGGGAAGATCTATCCTGCCCATTTATATGGAGGAGACATCCAATGAATGCAAGCCCTGACTCAGAAGAGATCTAGGTTCAAAGCCTGCCTCTGATATCTGATAGATACTGCCTCTGTGACTGTGGACAATTCACTTCCCATTGAGACTCTCAGTTTTTCTACTCCATGAAAAGGGAATAATAAAACTTGTATTCCCTACCTCATAGGGCCGCTGTGAGGAGAGAACCTTATTAAATATAGAGTTTCATTCCACCATGAATGCACTGTTAATGGAGCCATGAATTAGTCCAGTCATTCTGGCAAGCGATTTGGAACCAGGCCCAAAACATTACTAAACTGTGCATACCCTTTGACCCAGCAATACCACTACCAGGCCTACACCCCAAAGAGATCAAAGTAGGAGGAAAAGGAACCATATGTGCAAAATTATTTATAGCAGCTCTTTTCATGGTGGCAAAGAATTGGAAACTAAGGGGGGTGCAATCAACTGGGGAATGGCTGAAGCAAATTATAGTCTATGAACATAATAGAGTGAAAGGAACAAGTCTAGGAGAGTCTATAATGACAACATTGTAAAGACAAATACCTTTGAAAGACCTGAGGAGGGTGATCAGCTCAGTGACCAACTCATGATTCCAGGGGACCCATGATGAAGAATGACACAACCCTCTTCTTCAGAGAGAGGGTCGGGCATGACCGATGCAGGGCAAGTGTTTTGCTTGACTGTGATTATTTGTTGCATGGTTTTGTTTTTATTTTTTTATTTTTCAATGTGAAGAAAAAGAAGGGAGGGAGGGAGGGGGAGGGAGAGAGAAAGGGAGAGGGAAAAAGAGAGAGATACTTGTTAATTGAAAAAATACATTTAGTTAAAAACAAATAAAATGTACTAAAGAAAATGAAAGTTAGAATGAGATGTTTAACAGAAGGCAGAATATGAATGGTATAATTGGGGCATAAACCAAGTTTGATGAGGGAGAAGGCCACACTGACTTAGAGGGTGAAGCAGGCCTCCTGGAAGAAGCAGCATTTGAGATGGCCTGAGTAAAAGCATGAGAAAGCCTGGGCTGGGAGGAAGGCATGCCAGCCAGAAGCAAAGGAAAATATGGAGGTGGGCAGATTCTTCAAAGGCCTTACATTAGCCTTGGGTACATTCACTCGTTTCCAGATTCCAGGCAAGCAAGCAAGTGGCATCCCCCACACCCAAGATTTTGCCTTGCCCATAACTGATTTTTAAAATGTTTTTGCATTGAACCAACAAGAAATGAAATCTATCATTTAATAGGTGACTGGCTCCCTTAGCTCAGAGAGTTGGGGGTCCGGAGCAGAGGTCAAGCCCCATGGAGAGCAGTTAGTGCTCTGTCATTGTGATCTGGGTCCCTAACCCAAGCCAGCCCCGCTAAATGTAGATCTTCTTGGTGCCTGCGTTCACTGCAAGAGACTGAGCCAGAGGTGGCAGATGAGGCGGCATAAATGTATTCTCACCATGCCAAAGATTCCACTAAATGCATTCCATGTGACAAGCATGTTGAAAGAGCAGAAAGGGCACTGGACCTAGAACTGGAAGACCAGAATTAGAGTACTCAGCCTCCAAACTACACAGGAAAGTTATATAATTTGAGCCTCAGTTTACTAATCTATAAAATGGGAACAGTAATAGCAGCACTGCCTACTTCACAGGTCTGCTGTAAGGAGAATACATTGAAAACTGTAAAGCTTTATGGAAACAGGAATTGTTATTGTTACTGTTGTCACAGCACAGGCTAGCAGAGTGTTCTGTGGGGAAAACCCAACCAGGGCAGGCTGGTCACAGTTTAGAGTATGTATTTACAAGGCTGCTGCCATAGTTAGAAGGCCTCTGACAACCACACAGAAGAGTCATATGACGATGTAGGTGGCTCAGTGGAGAAAGGGACAGACTTGGAGTTGGGAAGACCTGAGTTTGAATCTTCCCTTAAACAATAGCTAGCTGTATGACCCTAGTCAAGTCACTTGACTTCTCTCAGTCTCAGTTTCCTCATCCGTAAAGCGGGAACAATAATAGCCCCTACTTCCAGGGGTTGCTGTGAGTCTGGAAAGAGATCACAAAGGTAATGCACTTTGCAAACCTTAAAGCAGTATATAAATGATATAATGTTCTGATTACCTAACAGCAGTGATCCCAGCACTTGCGCCCCACTATCAATCAGGGTCAGGATTCATTGGCAAGCCTCTGACCTCATCTATAAACTGAAGCTGGGGGGGGGATTGATGATCTTCAAAGTCCTTTTAAAGCTCTGATTGTTTATGAATCTATGAACTGTCTACCTCTGAACACCAAATATCTGTGATTTACAGGA